>NC_087217.1:51021408-51056408 GCF_015104395.2 Macrobrachium nipponense | reverse complement strand
TTTCGATGATTTGCATACACTCCATATTATATTGCTCATCATAAATTACTCCCAGAACGCAGATATATATTAATTTATTATAAAACCATTCTATCTCTCCTAGCTGAGAAAATATTTTTCGATCTTTATGAAGTCATAATTTTCTCCTTAATCCCCATGTGTTGTATCAAAAATATTCATAATCTTGCAGTAAATTGTATGATATAAAGATATCTAAGTAGTATTTGCATTCAGGTATTAAACCTTTTGATACTTTGAGACTATTCTAGTATCCTCAACAAATAGCGGAGTGTCAGCATAAGTTGCTTATCACTCCCCTGCTTGATTTACAGTCCAAGCAAAGCCAGAGAATCTTTCCATTAAAGAAGAATAAGAATCTTTGGCCAAAAATAAAAACGAAAAAAGGAATCTTTGACTGAAAAAAAGAAAAAAAAAAAGAAAAAAACCGCGGACACCTGCATGAAGAAGAATCGGGAATCCTCCGGAGCCATCAATTACTTTGGCAGTGACAGACTGTGAATGAAAAATGAGATAAGCGAGAATTAAAGGAATGTTTCTATCGTTCGGCGTCCCAGGCGACCTGTAGCCCCCTGGCGGGAGGCTGTGATACTAACGAGCGGGCGGTGGCAGTGCGCCTGCCAACTACCCCTAAGTTAATGATGCGATTAGCCTAGCCAGGTTAATGACCGTCTCTCAGCCAACGGGGTGATGGATGGCGGGTTTTCATCCGGCCGCAGTCATCCGTCAGAGTTGGCCAAAGCCCGAATTGTTACGGTTGTATTTATGATTTTGTTGTCGCTGTTAGTTTAGTCGCACCTGTCGCTTGGTCCCTGATGATTTCTTTCGCAGGTTGGTGCTTTCTGGCAGTTCGGTGACGTTGTAGTTGCAGCCGTGTGTGGGATCAGTTGTGCATATGTTATTTGACTGTTTTGTTGATTCTAATGGTTTTGAAAGCTGGGTTAGGGATCTGAAATGATTGTGGTGTATATGCATACACACACACACACACACACACACACATATATATAATATATATATATATATAATATATATATATATATATATATTATATATATATATATATGTAATATATGGTAGATATAGTAGATATGTAATATATATATTATATATATATATATATATATATATATATATATATATACGTATATATATATACATATATTATTATATATATATATATATATATTATATATATATTATATACATATATATATATATATATACATATATATATATATATATATATATATATATATATATAATATATATATATATATAATCAATATATATATCGGCGTGTATTTACTAGTGCATATAATATACCAGTCAATTATTCCATATACGTGTGTGTGTATCTTCACTCACTCCAACGTCCTCTGAACTGCATTTCTCAACAGTTTTATGGATTCACTTATCACTACAAGCCTTGAATCCACACTTATAATAAATGAAGACACTTTTTCCCTTTCCGAAGTAGGATTGAAACCCGTGTGCATGCCACTGATACTGAGGAAGAGTATTTTTAGCTTACACGCAGTATATTTGCTTAAACTTACTGTGTTGCCCTCTCTCCTTTAACTTTATTCTACCGTGAGTACCCAGTTCTATGGTGGGTTTTTTCTTTTTTTTTCTTTTAAAGGAGGCTTTCCATTCACTACCAGTTGGGTGTGAATGGAAAGCCGTTTCTGAGTCACACTTGGTATCTTCATGTGTTTATTATTATTACTATTATTATTATTATTATTTTTTTTTTTAAGTTAATAGTAGCAAGAGTACAGTCTTTTGCCCAGAAGCGGATTATTATTATTATTATTATTATTATTTATTTTTATTATATTATTAGTTTATTATTATTATTAGTATTATTAAAAGCAGCAAGAATGAATCTTTTTGCAAGAAGCCCCATGGCCTGCTTATCATGCTCTAATAGAATGAAGAGAAAGACATATATATAATATATATATATATATATATATATATATATATATATATAGTATATATATATATAAAAAAAATCCAATTTCCGACAAGACTAGAATGGATAAACGTGAGATGAATTTTGAAGGTGTGACTGATGTCCTGTAGATTCCCGTATCTTCTGAAAAAAGAAACCAAAGTTCCTCATTTGAATTCGTTTGTGATCTGTATGACCACCTTCCCTCACCCCCCTTTCAAAAAAAAAGCTCTATCTTAAACTGTTATCCCAAATTGTATATCGTGGGATTCAGTAACGTTGACAGCTATCAGCAAATAAAGGGAAATGAACAAAGCAAAAACGTAAACAAACACGATACTGAGTAGCGGAGGCTGATGTGTTTAAAAGCATCAATAAACATTTTTATTATCGTATTCTGCATCCCACGCTTCATCTCGGTAAATTAAAATATAAAAAGAATACTGATAATAAAAGACATTGCTTAAGAGGGTTATACAAAAATATAACACGACAATTTTCTTTATGCAATAAAAACAGCTGAACATTAAATGTCAGTTAAAAGGCTTAGAAAAATACATAAGGTGTAAATGTTTAATTATGCAAATTCCACTAAATCAGGAAGAATGTGATTCGAACTTCCTATATCGGATGATGTCTAATGTTTGTTGAAGGTCTTGTAAATGTCAGTAACTCGCAAGGCTGGATTTAGCACGGGTACAGAAGGACTTCAGGCGAATCTTACCTGCAATCTATGCATATTGACTGGCGGTGTGCTACTTGTATTTGTTTTTGGTTTGATATGCTTGTTGATTGCTTGTGGTTTGATATGCTTGTGATTACTTGCGGTTTGATGTGCTTGTGATTACTTGTGGTTTGATATGCTTGTGATTACTTGATATGCCTGTTGATTACTTGCGGTTTGATATGCTTGTGATTACTTGTGGTTTGATATGCTCGTTGATTACTTGCAGTTCGATATGCTTGCTAATTATTTGTGGTTCATATATTCTTGTTGATTACTTGTGGTTTGATATGGTTGTGATTACTTGATTTCCTTGTTGATTACTTGTGGTTCGATATGCTTATTGATTACTTGTGGTTATATATGCTTGTGATTACTTAAGAAGCTTATTGATTACTTGTGGGTCGATATGCTTGCTGATTGCTTGTGGTTTGATATACTTGAGATTACTTGATTTACTTGTTGATTACTTATGGCTCGATATGCTTGTTGATTACTTGTGGTTTGACATACTTGTGATTACTTGATATGCTTGTTGATTACTGGTGGTTTGATATGCTTGTGATTACTTGATATGCTTGTTGATTACTTATGGTTTGATATGCTTGTTGTTTACTTGATATTGGATATTATTGTGGATAACTGAAGCACTTCATTCTATTTTTTTTTTTTAACTCTTCACTTTGCCTTTTGGTTTTCTTTCTACATTCTACTTTTTATTCATTTGTTTATTTTTTCACGCATTTAAGCAAAACCGTCAGGGAATTATTTTAGCCCTTTGTAGCAATCACTAAAAGTAATTCTGGAATTTCCTCTCTCTATCTCTCTCTCTCTCTCTCTCTCACTCTCTCTCTCTCTCATCTATTGCTGATAATAACAGTAGGATTACAAATTACGTGGCATTTTCTTATTGGCTATTGTCATAGTTAAGCAGATTTATCGTCAAACTTCCTACAACGTCTTATTAACACTAAACGCTAAATGAACATAACAACCTGCTATTGCAGGAGTTAAACAGATATTTACGAGACTTAATACCAACTTGCTGCCATTAGTGAAAATGTACTATTCGGTTATAACCACGCACAGCGGTTGTTGCTACAATGCATTCTTATCAACTGATTGGCTACGAAACGGTTATTAACCCGTCATTAATGATTCCTATCTCGGGAACCTGGCGGTGTTTAAGATCACATTTATTCCCATTTCATTATTTCGAACTTATCTTATTTCGTTTTAAATTTGCACTTTTTCATTTCACGATATATATATATATATATATATATATATATATATATATATATATAATATATATAAAACAGACATGGAAAATATCATTAAAGAACATGAGTATCAGGAATATACACATGATAAGTACAGGGATCCTATATCATATTTCAGAACCTTCATAGACTAGCTGAAAAAAAATTGAGTAAAATGAAATTAACGAATATATATATATATATATATATATATACATATATATATATATCTACATAGATATATTATATATATCTATATATATATATATATATATATATATATATATATATCTATATATATATAGATATATATAACATATCTATAGATATCTATATATATATATATATATATATATCTATATATATATATATATATATATATATATATTATATCTATATATATATATATTATATCTATCTATTATATACTATAATATATATAGATAGATATATATAACATAATCATATCTAATATATATATAGATATAGATATATATATATATATATATATATATATATATATATATATTATATATAATATATAGATATATGATAGATCATATATATATATATATATATAGATATATATATATCTATATATATATCTATCTATATCTATATATAGTAGATATATATTAGATATAATATATATATATAGTAATATTATTATAAATATATATTCGTTAATTTCATTTTACGCAATTTTTTTTTCAGCTGGTCTATGAAGGTTCTGAAATATGATATAGGATCCCTGTACTTATCATGTGTAAATTCCTGATACTCATGTTCTTTAATGATATTTTCCATGTCTGTTTTAAGACAAAGTACATTGGTATTTTGGGATGCATTGCATATATACACAGTCAAACTAGGACACGTATTAGTATTATCAGAGAGGCTATAGATTTTATTAAATGTATCAGTCAAAATTATGTAATAACATTCATAATATAATGAGAGGTTCTTATTGCGTTGGATAAAGCAAATATACAGGAACGTTTTATTTAGTTCTTTGTTACAGGTAACATATACACTGACAGACAGACAGACAATTAGACAGAGTAGATGCATTATAGATATTTCATGAAGGTTTATAATACAGTGCCTTTTGTTTATATAATTACCAATTTCCAGTGCGATTACTATAATATCTTCACAGTTACAGGCCATGATACACTGTGTCCCGAATCTGCAGAATACTAATCTGTATAAGTGTCTTTTAAGGCTACAATTTTAACTCAACAGAAAAACTATGTAAAATTTTGTGTAGAATCATTCTCTCTCTCTCTCTCTCTCTCTCTCTCTCTCTCTCTCTCTCTCTCTCTCTCTCTCTCTCCGTGCAATAGAAGTTTAAAACCACGATAGATTTTATAATGAATTTACAAATATCTTTTGTGGTATGACTTTGATATAGAATAACAAAAATAGGCGGAATTTTACGTAGAATCATCTCTCTCTCTCTCTCTCTCTCTCTCTCTCTCTCTCTCTCTCTCTCTCTCCGCTGTCCAAGAGAAGCTTAAAAGCCGATATCACCCCCATTGAATGGCTTCCATTGGAAGCCACCAGCCATGAATCCTAATCCCCGACTGATATCAGCCTGAAAAGCTAAAAACTTCCCCCATATTATCCCCAAAGCCGTCGGTCATTAAGCGCCATTAGGATCGGATCCCGTTTGAAGCGAGAACGAACCTCCTTCCTCGATTCCATTTTCTCCCGCGGGTTTAGATCTCGGTCTACCAAGGGTTCGATCGGGCGTGAGGGGCGATGTTGTGACAGCGGTGGTCCGGTTCGGGCCCGGCAATCGGTTATTAGAGTCAGCTCGCGTTGCTTCGGGTCACAGACGAGGTCGGGTTCGGTCAATTGATTCCTTTCTCGGCGTGAGATCTGGAGAGTGCAGAAATGGGGTTGCTTAACGTCCAGGTTGGACCGTGATTCGATTCTGTTCCAAAGGATTGGCCGGGCTATTTACTAGGTAATTTACTGTTGGTTCTTGTGACGGGTTCTTCTCTTTATTTAGTTACTCTTTATCCTCTCGTTCGTTGGTGGGGATCATATCCTTTTGAACGATGTGTTAACAGGACTGTTAATAGATCCTTTGGAGTTTGCAAAGCTCTTTGCTAATCTAAAAGCCAATTGCTTTGATATTTTCCTTCGAAGTCTTCATTTATTCGTTTATCGTTAGATATCATTTCATAGTACTTCTCTCTCTCTCTCTATCCGTGTAATAGAAGCCTAAAACCATAATAGATTGAATTATGAATTTACAAATACATTTATATTGTATCTTTTGGGGTATGATTTCGACTAGAATAACAGAAATATGTCAAATTTTACGTAGAATCTTATTCTCTCTCTCTCTTCTCTCTCTCTCTCTCTCTCTCTCTCTCTCTCTCTCTCTCGTTTTGAGAAGTGGGGCACCATCCACGTACCATCTCAAAAAGGGTATTTTTAACACCCCCATCTCATGTGTCGTAGCAAATTACAGTCATAAGGAACTTAATACTCGAAGGGCTTCGAAATCTCTCTGAGAGAGAGAGAGAGAGAAAGAGAGAGAGAGAGAGAGAGACAGGGGGGGGGGGGGGGGGGGGGGGGGGGGGGGGGGGGGGGGGTGGGGGGGGGGGGGGGGGGGGGGGGGGGGGTGGGGGGGGGGGGGGGGGGGGGGGGGGGGTGGGGGGGGGGGGGGGGGGGTGGGGGGGGGGGGGGGGGGGGGGGGGGGGGGGGGGGGGGGGGGGGGGGAATATGCTCAGCAGCGCCTTGATATCATCCACCAGGTATATCCAACCAGGTGATCAGGATAATAATGGGTGGTACCTCGGGGTGGGCGGTGTCGACATCGCTCTTAATTACGTGTCATTATTTCGTGGATAAAACGCAACGACCACTATCCATCCAGGTCGGTTTTATAAGATAATATTTTCTCGGCTTTACTGGCCAATACTCGGGGTTAAAATGGTCCATAAATACCCGAAGAAAACTTTAGGAGAGATATATTCATCGGAGCATTTTGACTTCTCTTCCTCCTCTTCCTCCTTCTCCTTCTCGGTCCTGTTGCAGGAATGCTGATGATACGTAATCGTCAAGCAGTATTCTATTAGTAGGCTTTTACATCAAACAAATGATAGTCCATTAGGGGGAGTCGATCGAGCAAAATAGCCGATCCCTCTTTCATAGTTGATAGCATTTATGGCAGTTGCCTGCTATCCTCGGTTCCTAATCACAAATATTATGTAATTTCGGCTAAAAATAGGAATTGAGACCATTTCAATTTGCTTGATTTACAGGTCGTTTACCTCTAAATTGCTCCGGGTTCAGCTTCGAAATATATTGAGGATATAATCAAAGGACCATACATTTTAGAGAGTGAGGATAAAGGAATTCCATCATATCGTATTTTATGATAGAGATCATTTTTCTTGTTTTACTTTTTTTTTTTTTTTTTTTTTTTTTTTTTGCTACATAAGAAGAATTATTGGCAAATGTTACTGGTACCTGCGAAGGAAATGTTTAACTAATTTCTGTTCATTCAATTCGATTGTATTCTAAATATCAGTTTGAATTCGTGAACTGATTGCAGAGTTGGACCTGATGAAGACACTCATTCTTTATTACAGATAGTTACCTAAGGACGTGCCAGCGGTGCCTAACTTACTAATAATTAAGGGATCTTAATTTGATTATATTCTAAATATTAGTTTGAATTTGCGAACAGATTTCCGAGTTGAAACTGATAAAGATACTCATCCTTCATTACAGATAGCTACCTAAGGACGTGGCAGCGGAGCCTAATTTACGAATATTTACGATATTTTAAAGGTAAAAAGCCATTTCAGGGGAACTCAGCGTAGTTTATAAAGGATCATTAGAAACTTATTCTACCTGACATGATGTGTCATTAACCTAGAAGCAACAATGGACAAAACTGTCTTTTGCCTAAGTAATTCCAGGTTTCTTTGTAATTTCTTCACCCATATCTTTGCCTATTTGTTGAATTATCACTTATCGTTATTATCCTGTCTGCTTGAAATTCCAGGGCACATAGAAGCAATGGCAACATAGGAAACCCAAATATTTCGGCTGGCACTAGTATAGCCCCCTGATCGCGGGAGAATGTGGAAAGGTAAGCGACTGTAAAGTTTTTATTGACATAGACAGGTATAGGCTAACGACTTTGACAGGATTAAACGTGGTGATTAACTTCTTCCTTTTAGATTTTATCTTGAAGACATTCAAGTGATCATTTATCCTCTGCTCTTCCTGACTGGTTCCAAACGAATGTTTGTTAGATTTAATAATAATAATAATAATAATAATAATAATAATAATAATAATAATAATAATAATAATAATAATAATAATAATAATAATAATAATAATCAACACCGGCACATAGAAAATTCCTTTTACGATCGTACCCAAGACTCATATGAAATGAAGGGCCACTACTAACTGACCTGGTAGCACCCTTCTCTTTCATTTGAGAGTTTCCAGATTTTATCCCAACATAATAATAATAATAATAATAATAATAATAATAATAATAATAATAATAATAATAAAATAATAATAATAATGGGCATAATACAGACCACCAATATCACAGAAACAAATAACTTGACATATGCAAGAGCAAGATTAGTAGCAGAACTGATGGGGATTCAAACACCAACACCACCAGCACAACCAACCCAACAGAAACCAAAACAGCAACCTCCTTGGAAAAGGCGCCTGGAAAAGCAAATCATGGTGATGAGATCTGACTTGAGTAAACTGAAAGAGATAGCAGAAAAAAGGCTAAGAAGCAAGAAAACAAGGGAGGAACTCAACGAGAAATACAAATTACAAGAGAGGGGACTAAACAGCACCATAGAAGATGTAAAACAGAGGCTTAAGGCCAAAGCACATAAGATCCAACGGTACATGAACTGGAATAAGGGATACCACAGAACAAACTATTCGGAACCAACAGAAAAGACTATACAGCCAACTAAGAGGGAAGACAACCACCCAGAAATTCCTGAAGCCGAACCAAGTAAGAGACTCTAGGAAAAACATATGGAGCAATCCGGTATCACACAACAAACATGCAACATGGCTCCAGGAAGTCAAGGAAGAAGAAACAGGGAGAATAAAACAAAGATTCACAGACATCACGACAGACACAGTCAGACACCAACTAAAGAAAATGCCAAACTGGAAAGCCCCAGGTCCCGATGAAGTCCATGGATACTGGCTCAAAAACTTCAAGGCCCTACACCCACGAATAGCAGAACAACTCCAGCATTGTATCTCAAATCACCAAGCACCCAAATGGATGACCACAGGAAGAACATCCTTAGTACAAAAAGACAAGAGTAAGGGAAATATAGCCAGTAACTACAGGCCTATCACCTGCCTACCAATAATGTGGAAGTTACTAACAGGTATCATCAGTGAAAGGCTATACAACTACCTAGAGGAGACAAACACCATCCCCCACCAACAGAAAGGCTGCAGAAGGAAGTGTAGGGGCACAAAAGACCAGCTCCTGATAGACAAAATGGTAATGAAGAACAGTAGGAGAAGGAAAACCAACCTAAGCATGGCATGGATAGACTATAAGAAAGCCTTCGACATGATACCACACACATGGCTAATAGAATGCCTGAAAATATATGGGGCAGAGGAAAATACCATCAGCTTCCTCAAAAATACAATGCGCAACTGGAATACAATACTTACAAGCTCTGGAATAAGACTAGCAGAGGTTAATATCAGGAGAGGGATCTTCCAGGGCGACTCACTGTCCCCACTACTCTTCGTAGTAGCCATGATTTTCCCATGACAAAAGTACTACAGAAGATGGATGCCGGTACCAACTCAAGAAAAGAGGCAACAGAATCAACCATCTGATGTTCATGGACGACATCAAGCTGTATGGTAAGAGCATCAAGGAAATAGATACCCTAATCCAGACTGTAAGAATTGTATCTGGGGACATCAGGATGGAGTTTGGAATAGAAAAATGCGCCTTAGTCAACATACAAAAAGGCAAAGTAACGAGAACTGAAGGGATAAAGCTACCAGATGGGAGCAACATCAAACACATAGATGAGACAGGATACAAATACCTGGGAATAATGGAAGGAGGAGATATAAAACACCAAGAGATGAAGTCACGATCAGGAAAGAATATATGCAGAGACTCAAGGCGATACTCAAGTCAAAACTCAACGCCGGAAATATGATAAAAGCCATAAACACATGGGCAGTGCCAGTAATCAGATACAGCGCAGGAATAGTGGAATGGACGAAGGCAGAACTCCGCACCATAGATCAGAAAACCAGGAAACATATGACAATACACAAAGCACTACACCCAAGAGCAAATACGGACAGACTATACATAACACGAAAGGAAGGAGGGAGAGGACTACTAAGTATAGAGGACTGCGTTAACATCGAAAACAGAGCACTGGGGCAATATCTAAAAACCAGTGAAGACGAGTGGCTAAAGAGTGCATGGGAAGAAGGACTAATAAAAGTAGACGAAGACCCAGAAATATACAGAGACAGGAGAAAGACAGAAAGAACAGAGGACTGGCACAACAAACCAATGCACGGACAATACATGAGACAGACTAAAGAACTAGCCAGCGACGACAATTGGCAATGGCTACAGAGGGGAGAGCTAAAGAAGGAAACTGAAGGAATGATAACAGCGGCACAAGATCAGGCCCTAACGGCCGTATGCTAAGAAAAAATATAGGGCCTCCAATTATAGGGCCTTCTTTGTACCCTATGGAAAGTGTAGGGAAGCCCTATATTTTTCGGTGCTATGTTTAAAGCATCTTCTAGGAAAGGGTGTGGTTGGTATCCCTGCTGAGAGGATGTCTGCTGTCCTCTAAACAGTTGGTATGCCGGAGAAACGTTTGTTTACATTTGTGAGCGGTAATTACTTAGTTGGGTACACGTGTTTCGCGTATTCCTGTTCTTTCAACGAGTTACTGAGGACTCATAGACAGTGGAAATGGCAGAAAAGGATGGCATAAGAACAAGATATATAACTGCAAATGAGAAAACAATGCTGGTGACCTTGATAGAGGAAAGAAGCGACATTTTATTTAATAAGAGCCATGACTTCCGCATCATCCATCGGAAAAAAGCAGCATGGGAAGAAGTCACTAGCTTATTTAATGCTGTTGGTTATGGACCACCGAGAAGCCAGCAACAGCTGAAGAAAGTCTGGGAGAATGCAAAAGGAAAGTAAGTATTCATAAACATATTAAAGTAATAGTACTTTTGACTCACTTCCTGCATACATAAGCAAGCATCAGCTTAGGGATTGGCGAGGGCCAGTTTTACTTAAGCTATATGTAAGGAATAACATACTTTTCAAATGCTGAGCAAATAAATAATTCTCATTGCAGTTTGTACTATTCTTAATTTCAGACTTCATACTGGTTAGCCTAATTGTTTGGCTTTTATTCGTAATTTAAGGCTATATACTGGTTAGCCTACTGGTTAATCTAATTGTTTTGCATTTATTCTTAATTTAAGGCTATATACTGGTTAGCCTAAATCATTTAAAAAAAGCAAAATTGTGGATGAAAATTAGTTCATTTTGCTAGAACCTAAAGGATAAGGCCTTTTTGGCATTCTGTTCCAGGGGGTCACCCCCTGCCAAGGTTACTTTGATTTTGTTAGATTAGTTACCAGAATTTCTCAACTTCTCCAAGCCAAACCTATTGTAAACTTTGCACAGATACAATAATTTCTCTTAAAAACAGATGAACCTTTTAGCATCAGTTAAAAACAAACACCTTTTCCATGCATGAGCTATCATATCCATTGGAAGAATGTAATTTATTTACGAATTCAAATGGCAAGTTTACTTGCAACTACTATTTTATCACTTACTTTGTTTCACACCACCACAAAACGATCTACCTATTATGATGCCTTGAAAATATTGCATTTTCACCCCGAAAGGGTGTAATTCACGAGTTAACATCAATGAACTACAATAATAAGAAAATAATCAAAGAAATTCTTACCTGTGAAACTTGGCAGAAGCTTGTTTTGTTGATAGTGTAACTCCGAGAGGGACATCTCCGAGTTCATAAAATATGAAGTTTGGCCCACCTGTGCAATAGTTTTTCATTCTTTGTATATGTTATTATTTTTGTAAGACATCTTTTGATAATATAAATGTTTTTCACCACAAAGAGTTGATATCATGACTACTATTTATTTATAGGGCTTGCGAAAGGCATGTCTGGGCCACCCTTTAAATAGTATTGGAACCACTCCTTAAATTACAGGGAACCCTAAATTTATAGGGCCTGTATATGTTCTAAGCATAAGAATTTTATATAGGGTCTATATTATAGTCCCTATATTTTCTCTTAGCATACGGCCGTAAGAACCAGATATGTTCAAATAACGATAGACGGAAATAACATCTCTCCCATATGTAGGAAGTGCAATACGAAAAATGAAACCATAAACCACATAGCAAGTGAATGCCCGGCACTTGCACAGAACCAGTACAAAAAGAGGCATGATTCAGTGGCAAAAGCCCTCCACTGGAGCCTGTGCAAGAAACATCAGCTACCTTGCAGTAATAAGTGGTACGAGCACCAACCTGAGGGAGTGATAGAAAACGATCAGGCAAAGATCCTCTGGGACTATGGTATCAGAACGGATAGGGTGATACGTGCAAACAGACCAGACGTGACGTTGATTGACAAAGTCAAGAAGAAAGTATCACTCATTGATGTCGCAATACCATGGGACACCAGAGTTGAAGAGAAAGAGAGGGAAAAAATGGATAAGTATCAAGATCTGAAAATAGAAATAAGAAGGATATGGGATATGCTAGTGGAAATCGTACCCATAATCATAGGAGCACTAGGCACGATCCCAAGATCCCTGAAAAGGAATCTAGAAAAACTAGAGGCTGAAGTAGCTCCAGGACTCATGCAGAAGAGTGTGATCCTAGAAACGGCACACATAGTAAGAAGAGTGATGGACTCCTAAGGAGGCAGGATGCAACCCGGAACCCCACACTATAAATACCACCCAGTCGAATTGGAGGACTGTGATAGAGCAAAAAAAAAAAAAAAAAAAAAAAAAAATAATAATAATAATAATAATAATAATGAGTGTAGATAGCTAATTGTCTTGTGGTAATGAATTAATGTCAGTGGTTAGCGTAATGCGTTATTGTTCTTTGTCTATACGCATACATATTGAAAAGCCAAATAGCATCTTCAGGTGTTTCGACAATTCCATATTTTGTAGGATAGGTTAAGGACTTGGATAGGATATAAGCAATCCTTCTGAAATCCCTCAAGGATTAATCATCGTCTTGACCACTTTTTCTTGAGAATTGAGAGTATCTCGTCCATCCCTCTCATTCTCCTCCCCAAGAAGGACGCAGCCTTCTCTCTCATCCATCATTATTCCTCATCCTTCTGCCAGGAGAGCAGTGGTCCAATCCTCATCTCAGGTCATCATCCTTTCCTGCTCTTTCTTCTTCGAGAATGACTCATTCTCCTCCAAATGCCATCATTTTTCCCTTCCCTGTCTGCCCTCAGCCATCCTTCGGTTTCATCCTCATCCTATTCTTATCCTGTGAATAATGAATGTCCTCTCTGTTCGTTTTCGTTTTGCGTATCGTGGCCCATCCAGCTGCCGTGTGTCTTATTTCCACGTTTGGGATCTCAGTGTCCTGTTTAGTTTTGCATTCAGTTTTCGTTTCTGGGTAATTGTCACGGTTATGGAAAGACTTTTATATATTAAATGGTATAAGCATAAAGGTGTAAATTACCTTTTATAGTTATATTTACTTAAAAAAATGATCTTTTATAGTTATATTTACTATAAAAAGTATCTTTTATGGTTATATTTACTTAAAAAGCCATCTTTTATATTTATATTTACTTTAAAAAATATATTTTATAGTTATATTTACTATAAAAAACTATCTTTTATAGATTATTTACTTAAAAAAAATAAGATAATAATAACAATAGTAATAATTGTAGAATATTGCAAATATTCGCTGAATTTTTACTTTTTTGTGAGGTCGACGTCATTATTACTTAAAACAATAACATATTTGAATATCATTGGGTCTGAATGTTATGTTCTGCTGTTTTCACTATGCTTTTTCTTACAAACAAATACACGCGTGAAAAATGTGAATTAAAACTGTGCAGTTTAAAAAAAAATACTTCACACATTACTGTATACTTACTTATGAATAAACAAATGAACTAAACTTCATTCGGTATTCAATTAGATTAACCGAAATCTTTATAGTCATTATAACGCAAAGTCGAGACAAACTGAAAAAGAAACATACTATTAAGTACTAATGTTTTGATCACTGGGTATTTCCTGCCATAAAGTCTAACGACCACTGCCGGAGTTGTTTTTGTCCGTCCATTAGCGACAACAGCAGACTCTCAGATGGCCCTACAGTATCCCTTTAGCGACCAGATCACAGAAATCATTAATTCAGCCTGACACACACACACACACACATACACAGACAGCCTCTTCGAACGGGCAGACCCCGAGAAGCTTTTGTTACAACCTCTCCTAATGACCTGTTTTGACCCGGGCTGGCAGGATACCGAAGCCTTTAGTGAAATGTAACGAGGTCACACGCGGATCGCCTGTCACAATGTATCACATCGGAGAATGAAGTTTCGAGACAAGGAGGGGGTCTGTCTGTAACGATCTTCGTCGTGACCGAGTTCTTCATTAAACGATGCGGACGGAGACAAGGGCTTTGGCTTGAAGCTCAATTGGAGGGAGACCAGTTTTTTTTTTTTTTTTTTTTTTTTTTTTAGGCCTCCTGCGAATTTCTTTTTAAGCGGAGCCAGCGACACGACTTTTAGCCTTTTTCCTTTTGCTTGGTCGAACGAGGCGCACGATTCTCGCAGGGAAAATAAGTTTAAAGATGAAAGAGGTCTGCCTGTACATTTGGAGACCCGTTGCGATATGATTTCATTTGACGTTGTTTGTACTGGGGTACAGTTAATGTGGAACTCTTCGTTACATCACATTTCCTTTTTCATTCCCGTCCTATTTCATGGAAAACGTTCATTCTTTCTTGGGGGAATAAAGTATTTTGAGTTTCAAGAAGAATATCGTTGTTCATAATATTTTCAGTGATCAATCTACAATCCACGAAAATTCAATGCATTTTTCTCAGGTACACGGAAATGATGTAGAAAGAGAGAGAGAGAGAGAGAGAGAGAGAGAGAGAGAGAGAGAGAGAGAGAGAGAGAGGTTTAAAAGCAGTTGTCCAATACACTGATATAATTTTCAATGATTAATGATCATAGGCATGCATGATTCCCTGTTACTTTCAGTTTCCTGGTGTAGAGGAAATACCCATTACAAGCTAAAATAAATATTATTACGTCGGTTAACTTTCAACAATAAGAGGTGATTTTATGTCAACTTGTTAAGCGATATAGAACTAAGAATTTCACTGTAAGGAACTTTTTCAGAAAAAAACAACCATAGTAAGACTACGATTCCATTAAACTTGTGTACTTACATTTCATACAAGCTTTGCTTTGTAAGATGGTCAGATAATGTACAAAATCAACGTGTCCTCTCATAATGTTAATGACGATACCTTGACATTGGACCTCGTTTCTATCTTGATGTAAATCCACATGGATAGCATTTTTTTTCCTTCGTATGCGACGATAGGAATCAGCTATATTATGCCACTACTCTCTGCAAGAGACGGAGTATGTATGTTTGCAATATGTGCACTAATGTATGACTCGGCAGGCAGTAATGGTATTTTTTTTTATTATAAATTATCAGCGAATCATACTTATCTAAATTCGCTCCGTGTGGTCAACACTGCGTTCATTTTGACCTTCAAGAAAGGTCTTTTGGAAAATTTTTGTCTTTATGGTAGGTTCCATTTGGAAGTGATTTTGCTGATCTCTTTTTTTTTGTTTTTCGTCAAAAAGTACATTCAAATTCTAGCAGATATTTAGCTGAAATAAAAAAAACTTCGTGTTTAAAGTGATGTATAAACTTATTACAGACTGTTGCTTTTTCATTTTCTATTTTCTTTCAAAAAGTACTCTTACATTCTCACAGATATTTAGGTGAAATAAAAAGAAACCTCATATTTAAAGTGAAATATAAAGTTATGACCCTCACTCTATTCAGGATTAATTTTCCAAACCACTCACCTTTACTGAGACTGTAGTAACGTTCTGTGTAAAAAAAAAATCCCTGAATATACTATTAAATTATGAAACCAGATTTCAAGCACGAATAATTATATATTATCAGAGCCACTTACCTCGACGAAGAAGGTAGGAATGCGTTCGTAGCAAAAAAAATTTGTGGATCTAGCAAACACTGTTTTTTCGGTAACTTTCAATACAAAAAATAAAGGCCTGGCAACCCAATACACGTAACTAGCCCAGGACAGAAAGACACAAGAAGCAGAATGGAGCATGAAATGACAGGTGGACAGAGTCAGGGAATAGAAAAGCAGGTCAAACTTCTCTAAAGTTTGCATTAGACACCCAGTGACGTAATGTATATCTTGCAGCGATGACTACGTTGTATCCAGAACTAGATGTTACGGCAATATTTTCTGTCTACTTTTTATGAAAATCCTGAAAGGAAACGAGAAATTTAAAATAGATTTTTACACTAAAAAAGCCGTGAATCTTACGCTACATAAGTCATAATGTTTTACATCCAATACGGGAAAAATTCTGTTAAGTTTTTTTACAGATCTTTTCAATCGATTTCTGTGCACAGAAAACTAAGAACATTAAATAATTCAGTAATATTTTACTAATATAGCAGAGGTATTTCTTTATTAACACAGTGATGGTCGCCAAGAATAAAAGGAAAAAAGGCCTCATAATAAACTATTCAATATCTTAGTAACATTTTACTCAAATATCAGAGACACCTACTTATTGGTAACAAAGTGGTGTTCTCCACGACCAGACACGAAAAAAGTCCCATGGAAAAAATACTGAAAACTATAACAATAGAACCTCTGATCCATAAAGTTGATGTGGAATACCATTTAGACGTGAAAACAAGGCAAGAAAAGATGTAAACATCGAAAAGTGTCATAAATAATGAAACCGTTTATTCATATATTTCCCGTCGAATCCCATCTGACGTATAGACAAAGAAGAAATAACACCTTCATTAAATTCTTCTTTACTCTGCGTGCCTTATCTCCCCATCACCTTATGCCACCACCCTCCCGATGTAGTATAAGTCTTCTAAGCCTATATCCTGGCAGTCGCCTTCACCACAAACAGCCACTCAGTCCAACAGGGATTACCATAATCTTCAAAACAGCATGTAATTTAGTGAACAGATCAATCAGGCTTTGGTTTAAGGCTTTGACGGGTAATTATCATCAGCGAGATCTCTCTCTCTCTCTCTCTCTCTCTCTCTCTCTCTCTCTCTCTCTCTCTCTCTCTCTCTCTCTCTCTCTGGATCTGAAGATATCTTTACAGGTATCGACATCTCAAATGTCTTCGTTTGTAGGCGTCTTGCTCGAGATTAAAGATCAGGTTAGAAAGTTATTTCCATTTACTTTCTACCACTTACTAATGAGCTCCATATTCTTTGGAAGGTTGGTTTTCAAGTCCATGGTCCTATGGGCTTGGTCCCTATGAATAGGGTTCATCTTTTGAATAATAATTACAAGTTGTTTAAGTCTAACACTGTCCTATCAATCATTTTTCATGATCTAAAGACGGGGCAATCGTCAAAATGTTTGACTCATTGATTAAATTGTTTCCACGAATGAATATAGCAATTTAATGAGATGGTCGCTAAATGTTTACACATTGGCTTTACTCCCCAGTATATTTTCATAGTTTTAATAACTTTTTTCCCGTTGCAGTAAACACAGGTATAAAGGCACGTGCGCAAATACACACACACAAATAAATAAGTAAATAGATTAATAAATATATTTGCATTTATATAATTTACATATATAGAAATACACACAGACACAGACACCCACACACACACACACACACACACACACACACACACACACACACAATAGATATATATATATATATATATATATATATATATATATATATAGATATATATATCTATTTGTATATTTGAGTATTTACTTTACTAAATATACATATATAAGTTGTTATTATTAGCGACAGCTGGCGCATTCCCTTCACACCTGTCGAAAAAATATTTACAGAACCATAAATAAAATAAAAAATTCAGACAGAGAAAAATAAATCTCTCATAATTAGATTATTCTTCCCAAGCCACTGAAGCCGCATGTGTAGTTAGAAATCGAAGCAGACTCACAAGAGAAAGCAGACAAGCAGACACACAAAGGGAAAACAGGCAATACAAAGACAGACAGAGGCAGCAGAAACCTAAGCAAAATGAATAGACCACTTTCCGAGATGCGGCCGAGATAATAAACAAAAGACGAGCGTGGCAAAAGAAAGGAGGTGAGAGGGGAAGAAGGAGAGGAAGAATAATAATAGGAAATGAGAGAGGAGAGAAGGGGGCTGGGGAGGGAAGGGAATGCCCAAGGGGGAAGGAGGGGAAGGGGGAATTGGGAGGAACATTGCGTTTAGCCGTATGACACACGGGGCCCGCTAATGAATCACTTGGAGATGCTAATGATTGTTCTTAATTATCGTTGGCGTGTTATTAGCCGTGGGTAGTGAAGGCCGGCTTGTTTGAAGCAAGTTTTATGTCTTCACGGTCATTTCCTTAAATCATTCCCGTCATTCGTTTCTTTTCTCTTCCCTCCTCTCTCCTCTCCCTCTCTTCTCTCGTCCTCCAGAGAGGAAGAGGAGGGTCCCGCAGATGGTCTATCGACAACTAATAAGGAGCAAGTGAAGTCGATTTTCTTAACTAGACAAGGAGAATAAGTATTTTCCAAAGCTTTTTTTCCTCTTCTTCTATGTATCTTTGAGATGGAGGAGGAGGAGGAGGGGGAGGAAGAGGAGGAGGGGGAAGAAGGGTGTCCTGGAGCTAGTCTATCGACGACCAAGGAGGAACAGATAAAGTCGATTTTGTTAACTAGTTTATTTTTTCTCCTTCTACCTATCTGTGAGATGGAGGAGGACGAGGAGGAGGAGGAGGAGGAGGAAGAGGAGGAGGATGAGGAAGAAGAGGTGTGTCCTGGAGCTAGTCTATCGAAGACCAAGAAGGAACAGATAAAGTCGATTTTGTTAACAAGTTTCTTTTTTCTTCATCTACCTATCTATGAGGTGGAGAAGGAGGAGGAGGAGGAGGAGAGAGAGAGGGTCCAGGAGCTGGTCTATCGATGACCAACGGAGCTAATGAAATCGAATTTGTTAACTAGACATGAAGGGAAATGGGTATTTTCCCATTTTTTTTCCTCTCTGAGATGGAGGCGTGTTCTTCGGGATGATGCATTGAGATATATTCTCGACAAGAGTTGTTTTTTTTCTGCTCGGTTGTCTTTCTTTTCCCGAAAGAGGAGATGGAAAATGAGAACTGAGTAATGGAGATATATATTGATTTTTAATTATTGATAATAATTATTCTTTTATATTCAGAAACCACTTTGAAGTAATTTTTTTTTTTTTTTTTGCGATGGGATGGAATAAGTGTGCGAACTCCCCACCCCCCTAAAAAGGTAGCTATTGAAACTATGATATACTTCCTTATTTTACAAATGTTTTTGTTCAGACAATGAGGAAAATTTAAAGCAGTGATTATCATCTGTTTATATGCAGTTTTTGCCTGTAATAATGAAAATAAATAGCAAAGAATTATATAAACAAGAGTAGGATTATTATCATTCTTAATTATAATATTATCAATAACATAAAAATTTTTCTAGCGTTATCATTATCATTGGAAAAATAAATCCACAGTTATGTAAATGTACATATATTTAAATTTAAAACTTTAAGGATAGCTTTCCTTAAAGTTTTAAATTTAAATATATGTAGATTTACATAACTGTGGATTTGTTTCTCCATTTGAAGACTCATGCTATTATGAGGATTTTGTAATTATTATTATTATTATTATTATTATTATTATTATTATTATTATTATTATTATTATTATTATTATTTCAAAAGTACTATTAAAAAATTCGACGCACTTTGTCATCGCAAGAGTAATCAATCGTCCAGACACTTTTAAGGATCTGATGGTCCATAATTTTCAATTCGGGGGGACATAAATCGTCGACATCATTGGCCGTATTTAAATCTTCTCACGGACAGAAGAAGATTAAGTATAAAAAAAAAAAAAAGGAAATCCCGATTCGCTTTGCTTCGGCCATATTTGGAACGTCGCCTCTGGGGGCTTTTGGATCAGGGGTGGGTGGGGGGAATGGTGTTTAGGTGATGGGTGGCTGGGTGGCGGGGGGTTTGGGGCGAGTTGGCCAGCATTCCAGATTGCCTTCAGTCTGCCGAATATTATGATTTAACTGCTTGTTGAGTATTTTACGCTGTCTTCTGTCAGCCGAATATCGCAATATTCCAATATCCCTCGTGGTCTTCCATTAGCTCAGTGGTTTCCAACATATGGGGCGTGCCCCCCTGGGAGGACTTGAAGGGCTGCCAGGGGGGGCGCCAATGCTTGAAGAAGGGGATAATTATATCTGGAAACCATCAATTATGATGGAATTCAGAATTTCACAATACTGAGAAAATATTAAGATATAGATATGAAATTTAGTTGTCTAAATTTACAAACTATTTCAAATTCTATATTAAGGAATATATATATATATATATATATATATATTATATATGATATATATATATATATATCATATATATATATATATATATAAATAATATCATATATATATATATATATATATATATATATATATATATATATATATATATATATATATATTGACATGTGCCGACTATGGCAGTAAATTGCAGTATTTAAGGAAGGTGGGGGGCCGCAGAGAATGTGCCATTCAATGAAGGTGGGCGAGAATTAGAAAAGGTTGGAAACCACTGCCGATTAGCCGAATATTACGATATTACTGAAGTTCATCGATGTGCTGAATTTTTTTTATATTATCTTCTTTCTTGTGTCGACGAATATTACGGTATCCGTCCTGATCTTCTATCGGCTGAATATTGCAATAATCAATATTCATCTTGATAATCTGTTAGCTGAATATTTCAATACTCCGGAATGTATTCCATCTGAAAAATACTGTGTCCTTGGTTTTGATCTTCTATATGAGGAATATTGCGAAATCCCTAGTGATCTACCGGCTGAATATTGCAATACTCAAATATTCCTCGCAATGATCTATTGGCTGAGTACTAAGATATTCATCGTGGACTTCTGTTTGCTCGAAATTATAATATCTAATATGATTTTGTAGCTGCACAATATTGTGGTATTCTTCATGGTTTTGGTGAATATTGCGATATTCTAAATGGTCTCCTATCTGCTTAGTATTGTGATATTCCTAAAAGTTTTCCAGCTGATAATATTAAGATATTCTCCATGGATTTGGTAAATATTGCGATATTCTAAATGGTCGTCTGTCCGCTTAGTATTGTGATATTCCTAAAAGTTTTCTAGCTGACAATATTAAGATATTCTCCATGGTTTTGGTAAATATTGCGATATTCCAAGTGGTCTTCTGTCCGCTCAATATTGTGATATTCCTTAAAGTTTTCTAGCTGCAGAATATCACAATATTCTTCATGGTTTTGGTAAATATTGCAATATTCTAAATGTTCTTCTGTGCGCTCAAAATTGTGATATTCCTTAATGTTTTCTAGCTGATAATATTAAGATTTTCTCCATGGTTTTGGTGTATATTGCGATATTCCTTGAGGTCCTCCGTCTGCCCAGTATTGTAAGTGCTGAATATTATGATATTCCCCATAATTTGAGTAAATATTTCGATATTCCCCGAGGCGTTCTGCCTGCTCAGTATTGTAATATTCCTTACAGCTTTACAAAGGCTGAATATTATGATATTGCTCAAAATGTTGGTAAATATTGCGTTATTCTTGAGGAGTTCTGTCTGATCAGTATTGTAATATTCCTTACAGATTTCCAAGTACTGAATTTTATGATATTCCTAATAATTTTGGTAAATATTCCTATATTCCTCGAGGTCTTCTGTCTGCTCAGTGTTGTAATATTCCTTACAGCTTTTCCAAGTACTGAATATTGTGATATTCCTCATAGTTTGAGTAAATATTCCTCGAGGTCTTCCGTTTACTGGATATATTAAAAGCTTGTGCATTAGGGAAAATTATCCTCTTCATTGCAGCATAATTAACCTGATGTTCCAAAGTATAATTAAGTTCTAAAGCAAGATAATTCCACTCCCGAATACTCAATACTATTCCGGGCAGCATCATGACAGATAACTGCGCGGGGTCTAATTACGCTTCCTCCCATTGTTGAGAAGTAAAGAAATTGCTAATGCACCCCGTAAACAATCAGGCCAGTCGTCTTGCGATAAGCGAACAAGTTCATAAATTTCGTGGCTCCCTCTCTCGGTTTTGTTTATCTCGAGTCGTCGGGATGATTTATCTCCTACGATGTGTGTTTTACTTCAGGTTATCTTGGCTGCTTACACGTGGACATTCTTCATCGGTAAGGCACACACAAAGCTTGCAAATGATTGCGTAATTGCTTCCCCCTCCTTATCTCCCCTGTTTTCGATGTTCGAGTGGTCGTACCTTTTTTATCAGCAGTTTTAGCCTATGAAATATTAGTCGGGCCTTCGTCTGTTTTTGGTGTATGAGCTGCTTGCGTTGTATACAAAGCTGGAGTTAATTTTGCCTCTCATGAGGGTTTTGCTTAGTAATGGATGTTTCTGATTGGCTGATATGGAAAAACAGTTTAAAAATATTACGTGTAAAATAAGTATTGTGCTGTTGTATATATATATATATATATATATATATATATATATATATATATATATATATATATATATATATATGAATAACTTGATCACGAAGTATATAAAACGTGATGCTATGTATAAATAAAGGTTTTTTTTGCCACGAAGGAAAAAAATGAAAAAACGAATAGGCCCGAAAGTACTCGGCCAACTCGTTTTTTTCATTTTTTTCCTTCGTGGCAAAAAAAACCTTCATTTATTTATATATATATATATATATATATATTATATATATATATATATATATAGATTTATATATATATATATATATATCTATTATTTATATATATATCTATATATATATATATATATATTTATATATATATATATATATACTATTTATATTTAATATATATAGTATATATATATATAATATATATATATATATATATATAATATATAATATATATCAGCGTATTTCGGAGAAAATGTGGAAAATAACTATAAAATCATGGCAAAATTAGTGATGTACTATCATGTATAAAACAGCATGTTAGTCAATAAGTGTATTATGATGGGATGGTTTATATTTATTCATTTCAAAACCTGAACGCTACAGGAAACATAAAACATATTAGAGGCCAGTTCTCTTTCCACAGTTGTAAGTACTGGAAAGTTTCCCTTCTCTTATATAAAAGAAAATAGATGAAAATTGAGATTTGGCATTTTCAAAAAACAATAAAGAAGGTTAAAATGTCCCATTGGTATTCATCCCTCTTATCCGGAACCTGCATCCTCTTGACTATTTCGATAATATTTTTTCTGTTTTGCACGGAACTTAAACTAAAGTATGGAACTTAGAAACAAAACACCTTACCCAGGAGCTACTTAATCCAGTCTTTACTCTAAGGGTAAACTTAAACAAAAATGAACTATTAGTTCATTAAAGTCTACAGAAACTTTCCACGGGTTAGTCCTACTTGGGGGTATCGTTACCCATACGAAAACATTCAATTTAGACCCTTTACCCCTTTCTCCCCCCTCTCCGGATACTGCCCATTAAGGGGTGACGTTAACGCCATCCAGACGCCATCGTTCCCCAAATGGACTACTTCCGCTAATGTATTAATACACAAGAAGGCAAAGAAAATGAGACTCAAAGACGCAGGATCCAATAAAACAGTTAGTGTGTCAATGCGCGGTCTCGCCATGGTGAGTGGGTCCTACCTTGACTTCTTAGCCTCCTCCCGGAGACTTACAAAAGCATTTCCAAAACGTCCGTAAGTTCTTATCGATACATACAACTCCTGTGACCCGCCACGGGTTCTTGACCTGAACGATGACCTGGGTTTCGAGGTTTTCCATACATTTGAAAAGAGGTCCCCATCCATTATACGTGAAATGAGACTCTTGGGACTAAGGTCTCGGGTCGGAGTTAATGACAAGGCATTTAAAGCAAGACTGGGAAAGGAAAGGTCATGGCAGCTGAGTGTTGACACCGGGGAATTGGTAATGGGATGTGGCTATTGAACTTGGTGCGAAAGATGGAGAAGAGATGAAGGAGAGGAGGAGGGGCTTAGTCGCCAGTTAGACAAACAACTGGAAGCGAGAAGAATGAGAAAAGGAACTGGCATAGTCCCCCCAAGGTGTGTTATAGTCCTCAAGGTATGACATTGCGAGGCAGCGTAATGTCATAACAGTAATCACATTCATTACGTCCGTTTCAGGGTATATGAAAAACAATGATGATCATAATGTAATAGTGATAATTTACAAGTAATTTGAGTGAGATGACACATAATTTGAACTATGTTGCAATAATTCATACCACACACATGACATATTTACATATTTTCATCTTACACTAACTTGCTGAAATTACAATATATATATATATATATATATATATATATATATATATATATATATATATATATATATATTATATGTAAATTCCCCTTAAAAGTAAGGAAACTTAGGTAGTGGTGTGGATTATTCAGACTCCTGCATAACAGGCGTTTATATCCTCTGATGTTGCAACCTAGCAGTTGTTCTGGCTATTAAATCAACAATTACTTTAAAACAACAGCAAAACAAACGAATGCTTAATAGCGAAACGACAAAAAGGAATTGTCATTTCAGTCCTCCATGTCCTCACGTTATTCACCATTCCTTTGCACGTCTGTGGTTTCGAAAAACAGTAAAGAACAGAGGAAGGACGGAAACAAGCTTCCCTAAGAATCAAATAAACGTGGAATAACGACAGAAAAAAAACAAAACAAGAGAAAATAGACTTGACTACTGCCTGTGGTTTCGAAAAAATAATAAGAACAGAGGAAACACGGACACGGGCTTCCACATGAACCAAATACACGAGAAATAACGACAGAACAAGAGAAAATAGACATGACAACTGCCGTTAAAGAAGAAGAAGAAAAAGAAGAAGAAGAAGAAGAAGCAAGGAGCCGATCCTCTCGAAGCCTGGATTCGATGGGGCGTCTCCACATTCTTTTCGCCCCCGAATTTTCTCGGAAACTGGAACGGAAAAGCTCTCGATCGCTTTGTTCCAAGAAGCAAACTGAGATTCGTAGATTCGCGTCTGATCGTCAAGCGATGCTGATGAGAGAGAGAGAGAGAGAGAGAGAGAGAGAGAGAGAGAGAGAGAACTAAAATATTGCTTACCTGAAATTTGGTCATCCATTTGTATATTACTTTCTTTGTTGAATGAATATGAAAATCTTATGCATAATATATATTTGTCCTCTACAGGAAAGAGAGAGAGAGAAGAGAGAGGAGAGAGAGAGCACTAGAATATTGCTTACCTGAAATTTGGTTATCTTTTTGTATATTACTTTCTTTGAATGGAAATGAAAATCTTATGAAAACTCTATATTTGCCCTCTACTGGAGAGAGAGAGAGAGAGAGAGAGAGAGAGGTCTGGAAATAAAGTACTAAGTACTAAGCACATAAAACTGAGAGAGAGACAGAGACAGAGAGACAGAGACAGAGAGACAGAGAGAGGGAAAGACAGAGACAGAAACAATGAGAATAGATTGGAAGTAGTTCGCTAAGCGCGTGAGACTTAGCTCTATCCTTCTTCATATTTCTTTAACTAAAATAATATTGCGAGAGAGAGAGAGAGAGAGAGAGAGAGAGAGAGAGAGAGAGAGAGAGAGAATTATATGTAACATAATGCCCACATGGAACAGTTTCATCTCCGATCATATCGTCTTCTTAGAATACAGAAAGAAAAAACATTACTCACATTTTCATATAAATTTTGCCCCTCTTCGTTTGTTTCCACTTCTTTTTGTCGCTCCCTTATTTTTTTAATCTCTCTCTCTCTCTCTCTCTCTCTCTCTCTCTCTCTCTCTCTAGCGAAATATTTTTTTCTTTTTAGGAAAACGACGAGAAGAAAGATGAAACTCTCATGTGCACATTATTTTCCTTACGATCCATTCTCTCTCTCTCTCTCTCTCTCTCCCCTTTTGATTGACCCAGCCGCGTTCCTCCACGGGGGAGCTTTTGTTTTGGAGCCGTTGTTTCTGGTCATAAGGAAGTAATACGGAGAGGGATTAATGTCCCAAGAGACGGGTCAAACGAGTAACTTTTGTCATATAAGTGTCATCGATAGGAATTTACGAGCTCCGTCTCTCTCTCTCTCTCTCTCTCTGGCCCTCCTCCTCCCTCCTCCCTCCTACTAACCTCCCTGCGGAATCCTTTGTTGCTTTTCTCAAGATGGGAAAAACGAGGTCGTGTCTTATCATTACCTTCCTTTATGGCCCTCTCGTCATCCTCACACCACGTCTTCCCCCTCCCCCTATCTCCTCCGCCTCCTCCCTCCCCCTCTCCCTATACCATCACCCCTCTATACCTTCATCTTCGACCTCCCCATTTTCCTTATGTTGCTCCCACCCTTTTCATCTCTCTCTCTTTCTCTGCCTTATTCTCTTCAGGCCCACGTTTCCATGTAGTCTCTCTCTCTCTCTCTCTCTCTCTCTCTCTCTCTCTCTCTATATAATATATATATATATATATATATATATATATATATATATAATTATATATGTGTGTGTGTGTGTATGTGTATGTATTGCTGAGGAAGAGTAAGATTTCATTTTACACTTACCCTTGCTTTACCAATCCTAGCTATGCTGTTATTGTTTTCGTTTTAGCTGGCCTTATGCCGGCACTGGCTCTTGTTCTTGAGCAGCGCGTACACCAGGAAATATTGACGTTCTCATTAGCGCAGACGGTGTCATCAATTCCCTCTATTTTCTACTTTTTGACAGCACTTCCGTCTTTTGTGGATGAATTTCGCGTCAATAGCAGTTCTGTTTATGTGCCGAGTCCTCGATCACTCCTCACCACTTTGAATTGAGTGTCTCTCAATCACTCAGACCAACGGACAAGGTTCAAATCAAGATGATGGCTGTCTGTATGATCCGTCGTGATGGAGAACCTTGCCGGTTTCAACCTTCTTTGAACGACGATAATCTCCTCTTATGAAAGACGAGTAGTATACAGCAGTCTCTTCGTGAAGGCCATCACTCTGGCCGTCCGTCTTCCTCAGGGTTTATATTTCCTGCTATTCATTCCGGCTCACGGTAATGAATTTGTCACGGAACCGTCTGCGGCGCGTCGCGTTACGGCGATCGGCCACGACTTCAAAGCGGACGTCCATTGAAAACGTCTTCGGTGATTACACGATGGCCGTCCGGGAGGCGTGTTGATGGGCCATAAGCGTCGCAACGAAGGGAATATATTGGGGGCGAAATAGTCCCAGAAAGTCTCTAATCTAGGACCTTTTTTCTGCGTGGTTTTTTTTTTTTCCCTCGTACGTCGAGAGCAGTAATTTAGAGCCGCTGTACACACAACGGGACGGCATTTGCTTGTAAACAATCGGCGTCACGCGAGGGTCTCGTAAAAATGCATGAATATGGAGTATTTATCTCTGACGTACGCCGCCCTAAGTCACCCGGACACAAAGGGAAAGTTGCATTCCGGTAACGCGGAGTTACTTCGTTCCTGTAATATTGACGGCGGTGTGACTAACGCAGGGTGTGCTGTTCAGGAATTGAATTTTCGTTCTATTTTATTATTATTATTTTCTTTTTTTTTTGTCGAGTGGAATTGCCAGTTGCGTTCGAGGCTGTCCTTTGTAATTTAAAGGTGATTGCATTTTATCATATGTGATATATACTGTACTTGGCAATTGCAGTAAATTATTACTTTGTATATATATATATATATATATATATATATATATATATATATATATATATATATATATATATATATATAGAGAGAGAGAGAGAGGAGAGAGAGAGAGAGAGAGAGAGAGAGAGAGAGAGAGAGGCCTCGGTCACTTTTACATGATACGCATTTAGTAATTGTGGAAGAATTTGAAAAAAAAAAATTAAAAGGCCACTGTTGCTATTGCACACACATATATATATATATATATATATATATATATATATATATATATATATATATATGTGTATATATATATATATGATATATATAATATATATATATATATATGTATATATATATATATATGTATGTATACATACATATATATATATATATATTATATATATATATATATATATATATAAATAAATAATATAAATATATATATACATATATATATATATATATATATATATATATATATATATATATATATATATGTATATATATAATGTATGTATGTATGTGTGCTGTGAAGAATCGAGAACGAACTCTTAATACAGCAAACTTCTATATCTCTTCAAAGTTGTTATACCAGCGCATACCATCAGTCTAAAAACAACGACTCTTGTTTTTTAAATTTACCTCTGTACTTGTTGTAACTTATAGTTCATCTGGACTGAAAATGAACCCAGGGAAGGGTTCGAAAGCTTTCTGTAAAGTCTTCAAAATTATACACGGACTTTTTATACTTTGTATTATAGTGGACATCTTAGAACATTATTATTATTATTATTATTATTATTATTATTATTATTATTATTATTATTATTATTATTATTATTATTATTATTCAGAAGATAAACCCTATTCATAAGGAAAAGTTCTTCATGGGCCATTGCTGTGAAATTCAAGGTGTTCGTCTTAAAGAAATTACAGAAGAAGGTGGGAAATGCAGAAAAAATTTTTAGATATTGGAGAACAAAAACAAATAAAGAGATTGATAAACAAATATAAGAATGTTATTAGATTGCCAAAAGCACAAGAAGAATATTTCTGTGTAGTACATTATTGAATCTGAATATAATCACAGAAGAGAGAGAGAGAGAGAGAGAGAGAGAGAGAGAGAGAGAGAGAGAGAGAGAGAGAGAGTTCGATGAGTTCGATGTTTTAATTTTGGAATCTCACCGTCAACTCTTGAATTCTGATCTCTCTCTCTCTCCTCTCTCTCTCTCTCTCTCTCTCTCTCTCTCTTTCTCTTCTGTATTAATATTCAGCTTCGATTATGCTGTTTGCCAAGCAACAGATAATTAGGTATGATGTCAGATCCGATTGCGTTAATTACTGCTGTTTATATATTCATTCATAGAGCTTATAAGTATATTACGGACTTAGTTCAGTTATCTATTTAATGTTTATTCATTAATCCGTTGCGACGGGATATATAATGAATAAATTACCACTGAGTTACACAGAAGCATCTTCAAGGGCTTCTAAGATAAATTCAATATAATGTATGTATATATATATATATATATATATATATATATATATATATATATTTATATATATATACATACATATGATATCTATACATATATATATATTATATATATAGATATATATACATATATGAAAAAATTATCCTTCTTATTACCAATTACACAAAACACTTCGGCTGTTAAATCACGGACCTGAATCGTTTAAAAAACAAATGAAAAATAAAAATAAAAATAAAAAATTCCTTTAGCTTAGCGCCCACAATACGAAGACTGACTGTCTCCCATTTCCAAACTAACTCTGGTGGATTCACTAAACCTGCAGCCTCACACTTCATACTGAGAATATAAACGAAATTCACCCGGTTCCTAAATCACGGGACTCGGAATTCGTTCCAGAGACCATGGCGTTTACCCAACACGAAACTCTATCGGATACCTTCCAATTAATTTACTACCTGTGGGTCAGTTGCTTAGGTAAACCTCTCTCTCTCTCTCTCTCTCTCTCTCTCTCTCTCTCTCTCTCTCTCTCGTTAAATTGATGGTGTCATGTGTTGCGCGTCCAATACGCTTTCTGATATATTGATGGTTTGTAAACATGGTGGGTGTGGAATTTTTATTGACAGCTTAGGTAGAGGAGTGGCGATATATATATATATATATATATATATATATATATATATATATATATATATATATATAATATATATATATATATATAAAATACATATATATGTATATAGTATATATCATACTATATATATATATATATCATATATATATATATATATATATATATATATATATATATATATATATATATATATTTATTTATTTATCTATATATATATTCAGGAGTCATAATTAAAATCAGTAAGAGATGAAATAAGATAAAACTTTCAATTAAATCTCTCTCTCTCTCTCTCTCTCTCTCTCTCTCTCTCTCTCTCTCTCTCTCTCTATCTCTCTCTCTCCAGCGATCTTGCAGGCATCCTGGCTCAAAAAGGAAAACGCATTCTTTACTGGAACGCGTCTGCAAGACTTTTGAGCAGATATGCCATGTAGTTGACACACAAACACAGAAAGGAGGTTGTTAGAAGAGGGTACAGACTCCACTAAATCCCCCTTTCCTCCCTATCCCAACCAACCCAACCATCACCCATCCCTTCTCGTTCTTTCCCCCCTAACCCACACCCCCAACCCCCGCTCCAGCTCTACGCACCTCCTGGAAAGGAAGAAGAAATCCAGCGGCCATCATCATCTCCTTTCGTATGCATGTCTGGACCCTAAAGAAATATGGCTTAATGATCCGCCCTTCCTTTTGCAGACGTAAATTTACTGGCCGTGAGGTTAGGCCGGACAGCAGCCATTAAGTGACGGCTAACACGTCCCACTCCGGGTGGGTCTCCGTAACAGCAGCAACGGCAGCAGCAGAAGAAGCAGAGGCAAAAGCAGAAGCAAAAGCAGAAGGAGCAGGGGCTCTGGCGGGGGGCCACAAAAATTCCTCTCCCGAAAAGATCGACAGGCATTCCAGGAATTGAACATGAACGCACCATGTTGGTTTTTTTTATTTTTATTTTATTTTTTTTTAGGAAAATTTCCCATCGTGTCCTCCTCTCTCACAAAATACGGGAGTTCTCTCTCTCTCTCTCTCTCTCTCTCTCTATACACCACACACACACAGACACACAACACACACACACACATATATATATATGTATATATATATATATATATGAGTGTGTGTAGGTGTTGTGTATGTGTGCGTGTGTATGCAAAGACACACGTACGTATAAATAGATTGTATAACCACGAAAAAAGTGAAATAACTAAGTGCAAGCTCCTTCGACTTTATTCTGGGCCATTTTCAATCATTTTCGTTAATTTTCAGTGATTTCACATCACGTCGTCATTCCCGTGATGGAAGCCATACATAAGTGACTGTTCTTATCGAACTAATTAGCAGTCTGCAAGACTATAAAAAGAATACACGCATTTCCAGTTTTTCGCCTGCTTTGAAAAACGCCCGCGTCCCTGGATGGACTTCACACTGCCTACCTGACGGAGGGGAATGCGAAGACGCCGCAGGTTAATGGATTTGCCCAGCGTGACGCCCCTGCATTTTGGGGTGTTCTTCCCGCCGTCCGTGTTCAATGAACTGATGAGCTGATAGGCCGCTATGCAGATAGTGATAGATTCATGCTGTGTGTGTGGGTTCAGATTCATGCTATGTTCTATGTGTGTTTCCATTCTCTCTCTCTCTCTCTCTCTCTCTCTGATGCATAAGGAGTGCTTGATGCAATGCTGGTTAAAAGGGGAGACACTGGAAATGTGGGAAAGAAAGTCTTTAGATCATATTTATTGACTTGATGTAGAGTATGTAGCACTGATGAGTATATATATATATATATATATATAAATATATATATATATATGTAATGTAATTAAATATAAATGTATATATAAATAGTAATAAATATAAATATCATATATATATATATATATATATGTAATATATATATATATATATATATATATATATATGTGTGTGTATAAATTTATATAATATATATATAATAATACATATATAATATATATATATATTATTATATTATATAGATATATACATTTATATATATATTTAGATATATATATTCTAGTACCTCACGTATTCCTCTTGCATTATTTTATCACAATTATCAACATCACTTTAAGAGAAATCAGTCTCATTTGGATACAGTAATATCCCCCCGAATTCAAGAACCTATTCATTCAACCCAACTATCCACTCGATCTTGAAAAATAACCATCTGATGCAAGACTCTATCGAGAACAGATAAAGATAATAAAATATTAAAAATACTTGGAATCACTACTTCCTCCTAATAAAAAAAAATCTTTTTACTCTCGTACCAAGCATCAAAAGCTACCGCTGGTCATCTCGTCCGTAAAACCTCTATTTAAGAACCGCTCAGAGATAAAAACGATACCAGAAATCATGGCTTGGGCATCCGTTGCCCGCAGATATCCGGTGCGGTAAATACGAAGCAATGGATGAAATATATCTCCCTGGTTGGGATGAAACTATAGATTACGCAGCCGAGGTGTCGTATAAAGTTAGACTATTATTATTATTATTATTATTATCATTATTATTATTATTATTATTATTATTACTCAGAAGGTAAACCCCTGCTCATATGGAACAAGCATACTGTAGCTACTGCCCTGACTTGAAATTCAATCTTACAAAGAATATGGTATCTATATGAAAGAAGTCGCAGAGGATGTTAGGAAATAGAGAAAGAAGAGGTCAGTAACTGTTGTGAGAAGAGGAAAAAAGATGAATGACTAACTAATAGATAGATGGATAGAAATATAAATAGATTGTTAAATTACACTGTGAATTGTTTTCGGGTAGTAATGTATTGCATCTTCGCCTGAGGAATACACACACACACACACACACACACACACACACACACACACACATATATATATATATGATATATTATATATATATATATATATATATATATATATATTATATATATATATAGTATATAATATATTATATATATATATATATATATATATGCCCAAGCCTCCCGTGCCATACTTCAGAAGGAGGCGTTGGCTTAAACTTCGGTGCTCCGCGTCATAATTACTATCCCAGGTCGAGCTGTGATGGATACGGGGTGTCTATAATGAATACCTTTCGATATAAATCCTGCCGTTTTACGATACCCTTTTCGATGCCACTTATCGTCGAATAACCTATGGATTTATCCTTTTTTTTTTAAACACGTTTTTTTTTTTTAACACGGTTGGGTCTGTAATTGTAAGGGAGGGCGAGAAATACGGTGGTGGGTCACCTCTCAAATAAGGTGATGAGGCTTGCCTGTAGATGGGACGGATTTACAGTATTCCGTGGAATCGACCCCGAGAGGATTCTGGGCTGATTTTGTCCATATTTTCTACTGCCTTGCGTTCAGCCATTCATTTTGCCATTATGTAATAAGTTAAAAAAAAAAATTATAACGTCTAACACGACCATCAAGAAATATGAAAATTGTTGTATAATAAATTATTAAATCAAATCCCTTGCTAATAGTACGTAATCAAGACTCAGTAATGATGGCTAGATTACTTCTTGTGTGATAAGGTAGATCTACCGGACAGTCATCTGTAGATTAATTTAGATTTGTATGTCTTACGGTTCACTTCGGTACGAATTAAACATATAGGCAACTGCTAGATGAAAAGAGCTGAAATATTATACACACACACACACACATACACACACACACACACACACATATATATATATATATATATATATATATATATATATATATATATATATATAGATATATAGTATATAAGTATATATATATATATATACATATATATATAAATATAAATATATATATATATATTTCTATATATAACACGTACCCAAAATGTGTACATTATAGCTGTACATATGTACACATGAAGTCTAATTAAAAAAAGCATAGCAAGTAACGAAACGAAAGCCTTCATCATAAATTTTCATTCACAAAAATAAAAAAAATAAAAAAACACACAGATACGAACTGAAGCGAAACTAGAAAAGAACATGTTTCCTGTAATTACAGAAACGCATCTGCTTCTGACGCTACAGAAAAATAAGTAAAATTGCAAAAAACAGAAAGATAATTAGGTACGCGTCTTTGTAGTCAAAACTATTTTACTTACCAATTATGCTTTCTCTTAATTTTAGGTTTTTTATTTTCTTTTATTTAGATAAACATTTTCCAAAAACATTTCAGTCTTGGATTCTGCCTACAGCAATATCGTTTCTCTCCATTGAATTTTTTCTCGTTGTCCAAATTCAATTTTTAACACTATGGTCCGCTAAAGACCCTACCTTAACTTACAGCTGCAAGGTCCGTAAGTTAAGGGAAGGTCTGTATCGTAAATTAGATATTTAAAGAAGGGATAATCTCATATGAAATAAATAACTCTTGTCGAATATATGATATCAAACATGTTTCTATAAAAATAATTTTGCAAATATAAGAAACCACCATTTTTTTAAACAAGGTGTAATCCGACCTCCAGCGTACTCGGGAAGCGTGCAAGATTTTCTCCTCACACCTATGTTGTAAACATTATATCGTTAAATTAACGTAAATTAAAAAATGCTAAAATCTACTGTCAAATAGATCCTTGTTTCAAAAGCGAAAATGAAAATAAATACACTATATTTTGTAAGAAATCTTGTTTCTGTACTGTTTAACATGCACATCACAATTTTTTTTTACATTTTCATTCTAATAAATAATTTTTTTTACTTTAATTCTAATAAATAAATCATAAATATTATTTCCTAAAATCCCTATAGCTTTAATTCAAATCGAATCACCTTTTTCAGACCTTTTTAGGCTCTTCCATAGACCTTCCCTAC
>NC_087217.1:51016408-51018908 GCF_015104395.2 Macrobrachium nipponense | reverse complement strand
CTCAGAGAGAGTGAGAAAGAAAGACATGATAGAGAGGTGGGCTTTTGGGGAGAGAGAGAAAAAGAGAGAGAGAGAGAATTGTATTACAAGCTGAGGGCTGAACTGAAGTTCGTTAAATAAAGAGAGAGAGAGAGAGAGAGTGGTGGGCGTTTAGAGAGAGAGAGAGAGAGAGAGAGAGAGAGGATTGTACTAGTACTAGCTGAAGACCAAAAGAAGGTTCAGTTAACAGAAGGATAGAGAGAGGTGGGCGGGCGGTGAGACAGAGATATCTTGTCGAAGTGCTTTCTTTTTTCTTATGAAAACACTGATAACGATTACATTTTCTTTCACTCCTTTCCTTACCTTTCTCTATTCCTAGCTGCCACCCACAGCAGTCAACTAACAAGGACCATGTTTGCCATTATTAGATATTTATATACATACATACATACATGCATATATACATATATATACATATATATATATATACGTATATATATATATATATATATATATATATATATATATATATATATATATATATATATATATATATAAATCATGGAAAGTTACATAAAGTTCTATTATTTTACATTTCTTAAATAGTCTTCTAACCTTACGTTTACTTCTTGGTAGTATTTTTAGTCTTACTTTTATGATTATTTACACCCCATTTCTTGCGGCTACCTACATAAAGTCAATGTATAATGTACGTAGAATATTATTTACAAAGTAATTCAGATTTTGATTTTGTGTCTACCTTTGATGATCCAGGAATTCCAGATGTGAAAGCCAACGGTTCTTCTTGAACACCATCAAGCGAGAGAATTGATTGTAGAAGAGAATAAAAATCGTTCTATCATATACAATTAACTGGCTACGTGACGGCTGAACCTCGGTCCTTATAAAGCAATAAAATGGGTGGTATCAGCTCCGAACAAAAGAACAATGTATCATATATCTGCGCGCCGGGCTAAACGACAATAAAACTCGAAGGCAATTCTTTTTTGAGGGTATGCAGTAAGACAAGGTTTCCTAAAATATTGCGTTCCACGTCGACCTTATTGAGTGATGAGCACAAGGGCCAGAATCCATTGAGAGATGGAAGCGATGTTAGAGAAAGTTTATGACAAATCGTCCTTTATAATTCGAAAAAAGAAATGGTGATATAGATGATTTAAGGTAGTATGGCATCGATTAACAGTCATAAATCAGGCCACAATCACTGTAGGCCAGAGTGGAATGCAGCTAGGCATAGGCTTCCTTTGTAAATATTACATTGCCAGATTACAATTGTCAAATAATTGTCAGGAGACTAGGAATGACACTATACAAAGAGTATTTCTAGCTTAGACATTCTGTAATTTATATATGTCTTTGATTTTAAAGCTCTAAGAGATCAGGAATGACACAGTACAGAGAGGATATCAGACCAAGATGCACTATTATTTATAAATGCCCTGTGTTTTTATACCTCACTGCTTTTACAGATTAAGCTGGTCTTACTCCAACACGGGCTCTTGCTTCCAGAACATTCGGAAGAAGAGTTTTGATACGAGAAGCAAAATTAATACTAAAAAATCTAAAAGGCTTTTCACGCTTCACATCTTTATTTCAAGGTGAGAAAGAACACTTTTGATATTATAATATCTTATCTCCTCAGAGCAATTCTCAAAATTAACGACAGGCAACACTGATTATTTATAGTCTTACAAGCTAATTGATGACTGATAATATATATTCTTATAAGGTAACATACGAATTGAATAAAATAATCTTTGGTATTTTTGGGGGTATATTCAGAGGTCATCTGTAGTGCTATTTTTAAATCCCATTTCCAACTTAATATGAGAAATGGACTGAAATTTTTGGAACAAAACTGAAGTGAGCATTATTCAACGGGGTAGACATATAGGTAAGAATACATATGCACTGTATATACTATATTATTAGATATAATATATATATATATATATATATATACATACATATATATATATAGATATATATATATGTGTGTGTGTGTATGTGTGGGTGTGTGTGTGTGTATGTGTACACAACCTGGTATGTGACAGTCAGGTGGAACATGAACAAATTCAGGGCGTGTTATCTTTATTGAGCAATGAAGATTAGTACGAGTGAATCAACATATTCGTCAGTGTTAATGCCAGCGTTCATATTTACACAATATAGTATTCATGCCCATGTCTTTTTTAAATGCTACAATGTTAATACATACATACACACACATACATACATATACATATATATATATATATATATATATATATATATATATATATATATATATATATATATATATATAATATCACGATAACCATGTACGAATCCCAGCAGAACAAATCTAGCATTATGAAGATGGCGAGAAACACATATACACACACCTACCTCATCAAGGTAAAAACAGTGATAGCGATGATTAATGCTAATGGTGATTGATAATGACGTTTGTGATGATAAAGCGGTAAAAATGACCTTTAAACATACATCATTAGACCAC
>NC_087217.1:50998908-51001408 GCF_015104395.2 Macrobrachium nipponense | reverse complement strand
CTTCCCATGCACTCTTTAGCCACTCGTCTTCACTGGTTTTCAGATATTGCCCCAGTGCTCTGTTTTCAATGTTGACGCAGTCCTCTATACTTAGTAGTCCTCTCCCTCCTTCCTTTCGTGTTATGTATAGTCTGTCCGTATTTGCTCTTGGGTGTAGTGCTTTGTGTATTGTCATTTGTTTCCTGGTTTTCTGATCTATGCTGCGGAGTTCTGCCTTCGTCCATTCCACTATTCCTGCGCTGTATCTGATTACTGGCACTGCCCATGTGTTTATGGCTTTTTATCATATTCCGGCGGTGAGTTTTGACTTGAGTATCGCCTTGAGTCTCTGCATATATTCTTTCCTGATCGTGTCCTTCATCTCTTGGTGTTTTATATCTCCTCCTTCCATTATTCCCAGGTATTTGTATCCTGTCTCATCTATGTGTTTGATGTTGCTCCCATCTGGTAGCTTTATCCCTTCAGTTCTCGTTACTTTGCCTTTTTGTATGTTGACTAAGGCGCATTTTTCTATTATTATTATTATTATTATTATTATTATTATTATTATTATTATTATTATTACTATTATTATTATTATTATTATTATTCAATGCTCAAGATCCAGTTCGATGTCTCTTCCATGCAGATTTCCATAACGCCAACTTATAAATATAACTATTTAAAGGATTTGTTTGCTAAGACAAAACACATTTCTCTACTATTAACAGCTTTCGTCTGCTAATAGTAAATATCCTGATATGAATAACGTAATGTTACTTTTTCATATTTTTTTTCGGAAATTAAGCAAGGGAAGAGTGCTAGAATTAACATAAAATGCTTTGGGAGAGATGGGCGTATTTATCTGCCTAACCCCCATTAAAAAAAAAAAAAAAAAAAAATGGGACGAATTCGACTCACGTAGCAAGATTAGCAACCTCCAGAAACCATACTAAAACTTAGGAGTGATATATGAACATGACTGACCGTCATAGCATCTAAGATCAGCGAATTGTGACTGCCATATTTTAAATGCAAATGCGTGTAACAAAGAGAGAGAGAGAGAGAGAGAGAGAGAGAGAGAGAGAGAGAGAGAGAGAGAGAGAGAGAGGGGCTATTCAATACGGTTGAAATTCCTGACTGTCAGCAATTTGGTTTTATTCACGACGATCGAGAGTTGTAATTTGGTGACAGTAAATATGGAAGAATTATGGTCCCAAAACACTGCTCTTTATTCATTATTTACTGTATGCGCACATTCATGCGCATATTATACAATGGGTGAATTAACCTCGGTGCGCATTAGAGCGCACATGATACGTATTAACCTCAATCCATACTCAAGCACATGTATGTTTACAATGTAGGAGTTCACTCCTAACTTTCAGTCATACACTTGGGTTTATTGAATATGAAGATAAGGTTTGATCTTCAACATATGTCATGCGCACACACACATATATTCGTATGTGTTTCTGTGTTTATGTATATATATATATATATATATATATAGTATATATATATATATATATATATATATATATATATATATATTATATATATATATATATATATATATATATTTATACACTACATATATATGATTTATATACTATATATATATATATATATATATATATATATTACTATATATATAATATATATATATATATATATATATATGTATATATATATATATATATATATATATATATATATGAATTAACTATAATGATAGTCAGAAATTCAAGCGCTTTCGTCTTTACTCAGACATTTTCAAGGAGCGAATGAAATACAATTGGAGAGAAAGGTCTCATGTACACAACAAGATCAAGAATACCAAATGGTTAATTGTCAAAAGGGTAAAAATTAAAAGAGATAATCCAGGATTATCGGATATCACACGGTCACAAACCTAAACAGATTTGACCCTAACCGAGATTACAAAGTATCTTTACAGTCCAAAACATGTAAAAACTGAATATATTAATATTATTGCTTATATTTATCTACAACTTTTTTTCATTATGAAAGCATCAAGTTTAAATAAACCAAGACTTAAATTTAGAACATTTCTAAATCTCTCATATGTACGAATGATGCATTCGATATTTGCCCAGTTCTCACAGAATATTGGTGCTGTTTGAGACGTTGTGAAAGAGATTTAATAGACTTTATCACACTTTCTCTCCAATTGTATTTCATTCGCTCCTTGACAATGTCTGAGTAAAGATGAAAGCGCTTGGATTTCTGACTATCATTTTCCTGTAGTATTCGCTTATTTAATGAAGTCACGTGCATCTACTGTGATTTTTTAAGCATATATATATATATATATATATATATATATATATATATATATATATATATATATATATATTTATATATATATATATATATATATATATATATACATATACATACATGTATTTAGTATATATATTAATGGATATATATATATAGATATCTATACATACATTATATTATATATATATAATATTATATATATATATAATATATT
>NC_087217.1:50966408-50986408 GCF_015104395.2 Macrobrachium nipponense | reverse complement strand
GAAACTGCACTTATCTTCAGAATAATTATTATCAACGTAAGTCAAGAAAGAGACAGTTTACGTTTGAAATTATTTGAAAAGATACATGGCCTATAAATTGGGTACATTTGGTAAAAAAAACATTCAACTTTTCTTAAAAGGAAAGACGTAATAATAATAATAATAATAATAATAATAATAATAATAATAATAATAATATAATAATAGTATAGTAGTAGTAGTAGTAGTAGTAGTAGTAGTAGTAGTAGTAGTAGATGGGTCACCTAGCGTGACTGAATATAGTTGGCAGTAGGAAATATCTTTTATTCAACATTAAAAGAAAATTGTAAAAGATTTATATGTATATGTATATATATATTATATGTATATATATATACATATATATATATATATATATATATATATATATATATATATATATGTATATGCGTGTGTGTGTGCATATATATATGTATATATATATATATATATATATATATATATATATATATATATATGTATATATATATACACAGGCTGCATATATATTGATTGCATAGAATGGAAATGAATTACACCTATCCTTTAATCTACGTATTATCGAGATAATACCTGCCCACAATAGTGTCACTGACCTACATGTTAACTTAGCATGGCGAAATGAATTAAAATAAATGACAAAAGATATTCCTAACGTCATAAATTTCTAATAATATAAGAAAATTGGCAATTTCCAGCACCTATTCCCATCAAAATATGAGGAAATAAAAAAAATGGATTAGTTTTCTGACATGCTCCTAAAGCCTAAGTCTTGAAATACCTTAGACCCCCCCTCAAATTGGAAATAAATAAGAAAATAATAAAAAGAATGAAAACGGAGTATTTCCTTACCTCATCTCGGCTATTACTCAGGAACTGGAATTAGGCCGTAAAATTCGAAACCCTTCATTTGGCGGCTATCAGGACTAAAAGATGGCGGCCTGGGATTCATAAATACCTTAAAACGATCCTAAATGAGCAAGTTTATCCCGCCACCGAAGGAAGATTACAGCGTATCTATGTTAGCTAAAAAAAAAAGAAAATGTATACATAGAAGAGAAAACGGGATGAAGTAGAATTCATAACACATAGTTGATGAAAAATATACGTGATATATATATATATATATATATATATATATATATATATATATATATATATATATATATATATATATATATAATGGTTTCTCATTGGGTGTCAAATGGACTTTTTTTTTTTTTTTTTCAGAACTTATGAGACGGCAGAACTTACGCTGTCCCAATGGATGCTTAAGTTGATTACACGTAGGCAACGGACGGTTTTCCTAGAGGGTCACCCATCCAAAAGTAGATCAAACTTAACGTCGCACACAGATGAAACATGTTTTACAATATTATGAGCATAACATGCCGATACTAAAATCTCCTACAAACTGCAAAAACATTTACAGTCAAACAGTGCTTCCACCTTTTTTCTCCCTGATATAACCTCAATTCCTATTTGCTAAATTGTTGGGAAAATATCATTAGATGAGACTGATAAAGGAAGAGCCAAAATACCGAGTAAATTGAATAAAATAGCATAATATATCATAAATATAAGAGCCTACAGAATGGAAGTAAGAGCAGGGAAAAACTCTGTACAAAAACGAGGCAAGAAGGCGACATATATCCTGCCAGTCAAACTGCACACCATTTTAAAACCCAGAAGCTCTTAGGACGTCGTGAGAAACCCATCAGGAGAGAAAACACCCCATGTTTATGCGTAGTCTGATACCTTCGAAACGAACGCCCCTGCATAATAAAACAGAAGAACAACGGCTCTAACAAGCCATTACGCCAGTCAGCGGCAGCTGTCAAATGTCAGCCCCATAAAACAAGCTGACGGAGACGGAACAGGGCCAGCGGTCGAGTCATTACCATATAACATGGTTCTTTTGGCACTCCTCAAAAACTCGGACGACCCAACACTCCCTTCGCCCACTCCTAACCCCCCTCCTTCCCTCCCCTCCCGCCCATACCCACCCCCCACAAACGTCGACAAGACACGACTATAACGCTAATATCAACTGTCCATTGCTATGTGATATCGCGTCGTTATGGTTCATAAAACTACGGTCGTAAAGTTGGTTACAAGGAGGTGGAGGTACCCTTCCTCTTTCATTATGCCCTGGGTATGTCATCTATATACCGTAAATCTATTTGTCTATTTATTTACACAGATAAATATAAGCGACATATATATATATATATATATATATATATATATATATATATATATATATATATATATATATATATATATATATATATATATATATATATATATATACTGTGTGTAAATAAATACACAAATATATAAATACGTATATATAGGCGATAACACACACACCACAGGCACAGACACAGACACACACGCACACACACATATCTCTATCTATCTATCTATCTATCTACTATCTATCTATCTATATCTATATATCTATATAGTTATTATATATATATATTATAATATATTATATATATATATTTATATATATATATATATAAAACCTTAACTTCAAACAATCTTCACCCACGCGATCACAGCTTAAACTCACTTTTGTACTTCTGAGAAATCAAGCCTCTTGTTCTGTAACATCTGTCATTTATTTAATTCGAATTTTCCTGATATTTCTGGGGTTTTTTTTTTTTATCCTATGGTAACTTAGCCATATTTATCTCTCTCTTTTTTTTTTTACTCTTCTTTTCGCTTTTGAAAGCCTCTGATCCTCTTTCACTTCAGAAATAATGTTTATTTTACTGTATTTTTTAACTTTTTCATTTGTATTAATTCTACATTACAGATTTGGAATGAAAGAAAGAGGGTCTTTTACGTCTTCATAAGTTTTTACCGGCCATTTCATTCGGCAAATTTAAAACTTATGTGGCCTACAATGTAACCTACATTCAACTGTCATCCACGATCATTTTGTTGCTTTTTATTCTCTCCTAATTTTGACGTGTAAACCTTCTCCTATAGCTATCATTGTCGTAGACCTAACGAAAAGATATATAGAAGGCTAGAATAATACTTCTCTTATTGTGAACACATCGTCAATAAAGATGAAAACAACATATATATATATATATATATATATATATATATATATATATATATATATAGTATATATATATATATATAGAGAGAGAGAGAGAGAGAGAGAGAGAGAGAGAGAGAGAGAGAGAGAGAGAGAGAGTATATAAATACATAAGAGAGAGTCTTTAAAACACGTACTTTATATATATATAATTATATATATATATATATATATATATATATATATATATATATATATATATGTGTGTGTGTGTGTGTGTGTATGTATTAATTTAGTATAAGTGTTGTTTATTATTCAATTTGTCTTCCTAACAACTCATGGGTTTTCAGTTATGGAAACATAATGGCATTTGGTATCTCATGTTTTTCTTAGTCGAGTAGTAATAATAATAATAATGATAATAATAATAATAATAATAATAATAATAATAATAATAATAATATATGCATATAAAGATAGATAGATAGATAGATAGATAGATAGATAGATAGATAGATATAGAATTTAATTGCAGGAAAACAAATTCTCACAGCCCAAGAAAAGAGGCAGAGTACTACTGGAAGTTCAGCCCTGCAATAAACACGTTGGTATTGTTTTACAGCCTCAGTTGACACCTCTCTCCACACTCTTTTATTGCTCAGTGGTAGCGGGATAGAGAGAACTTTATACTGCCTGTGGAGGTTCCTTTTTTTATCTTTTATTTTAACTTTTTTTTTTCTCCCACACGCCAGAGGTGGTAGTGGTAGTGGCTACAATAATAGCCCCCCTCACCCACACACACACAGCATGGAAGGAGGCCTCACGGGAATGCGTTGGCGGTTTGGAGAGGGCTACTGTAGAGGTTCCTCCGGTAGGTTTCTCCTGTAGGAGGAGGTTTCCCGTAACCGCAGTATGGAGGGCACTGTATAACGTTACGGCCCAGGGGAATAGGAGAGAGATGGGTGTTAAGATATAGAGCCCTTTCTAATCCACTCGACTGGAGTGTCAACCAGAATGTAATGGATGTTGTGGCTATTGTTTTTCTTCTCTGTTTATGTCTGGGCAGTGTTGGTCTTGCATGTGTATGTTTGTGTGTGTGTGTATGTTTATCTTCTTCGGCAAGGGTCATTACATGATGAGAATGGAATACGTTTGATGATATGCAGCACATATTTCCTGAAATCAAATAAAGCTTCTACTTGAGATTAAGTAATAGTAATTTTCTATGGTAAAACAGGTTTTACCTCTTTACAAGAAGTTACAGCTTATAATTTCCTACGGCAAAAAAGGTTTTACCTCTGTACAAGAAGTTAAATCTTATAATTTTCTATGGTAAGACAGTTTCGACCTCTGTACAGGAAGTTAAATCTTATAATTTTCTATGGTAAGAAAGTTTCGACCTCTGTGCAAGAAGTTAAATCTTATAATTTTCTATGGTAAGAAAGTTTCGACCTCTGTAAAAGAAGTTAAATCTTATAATTTTCTATGGTAAGACAGTTTCGACCTCTGTACAAGAAGTTAAATCTTATAATTTTCTATGGTAAGAAAGTTTCGACCTCTGTACAAAAAGTTAAATCTTATAATTTTCTATGGTTAGAAAGTTTCGACCTCTGTACAAGAAGTTAAATCTTATAATTTTCTATGGTAAGACAGTTTCGACCTCTGTACAAAAAGTCAAATCTTATAATTTTCTATGGTAAGAAAGTTTCGACCTCTGTACAAAAAGTTAAATCTAATAATTTTCTATAGTAAGAAAGTTTCGACCTCTGTACAAAAAGTTAAATCTTATAATTTTCTATGGTAAGACAGTTTCGACCCCTGTACAAGAAGTTAAATCTTATAATTTTCTATGGTAAGACAGTTTCGACCTCTGTACAAGAAGTTAAATCTTATAATTTTCTATGGCAAGACAGTTTCGACCCCTGTACAAGAAGTTAAATCTTATAATTTTCTATGGCAAGACAGTTTCGACCTCTGTCAAAAAGTTAAATCTTATAATTTTCTATGGTAAGACAGTTTCGACCCCTCTACAAAAAGTTAAATCTTATAATTTTCTATGGTAAGACAGTTTCGACCTCTGTACAAAAAGTTAAATCTTATAATTTTCTATGGTAAGACAGTTTCGACCTCTGTACAAGAAGTTAAATCTTATAATTTTCTATGGTAAGACAGTTTCGACCTCTGTACAAGAAGTTAAATCTTATAATTTTCTATGGCAAGACAGTTTCGACCTCTGTACAAGAAGTTAATGGTTATATCGTGCAATTATTTTGATCATTTTCGTGTTATCAAAAAAATTATACAATTTGCTGCTAGAAAGGAAAATTAATATGCCGTTATTATCAGTCATAACTAACATGTTTAACAGCATTTCATTGCTGTCCAGAATGTAATTAGTTCCATGTGGAAAGTTCTTTAATTGAAGTTCATATCAACGAAACCCAAACTATTCCTTTTGCAAAATGTCTAAGCCCTCCTTTGGGCTTGTCCACATATAATTTCAAAGTGAAAATAATAATAATAATAATAATAATAATAATAATAATAATAATAATAATAATAATAATAATAATAATAATAATAATAATAATAATAATAATAGATGAGACAGGATACAAATACCTGGGAATAATGGAAGGAGGGGATATAAAACACCAAGAGATGAAGGACACGATCAGGAAAGAATATATGCAGAGACTCAAGGCGATACTCAAGTCAAAACTCAACGCCGGAAATATGATAAAAGCCATAAACGTATGGGTAGTGCCAGTAATCAGATACAGCGCAGGAATAGTGGAATGGACGAAGGCAGAACTCCGCAGCATAGATCAGAAAACCAGGAAACATATGACAATACACAAAGCACTTCACCCAAGAGCAAATACGGACAGACTATACATAACACGAAAGGAAGGAGGGAGAGGACTACTAAGTATAGAGGACTGCGTCAACATCGAGAACAGAGCACTGGGGCAATATCTGAAAACCAGTGAAGACGAGTGGCTAAAGAGTGCATGGGAAAAAGGACGAATAAAAGTCGACGAAGACCCACAAATATACAGAGACAGGAGAATGACAGACGGAACAGAGGACTGGCACAACAAACTAATGCACGGACAATACATGAGACAGACTAAAGAACTAGCCAGCGATGACACATGGCAATGGCTACAGAGGGGAGAGCTAAAGAAGGAAACTGAAGGAATGATAACAGCGGCACAAGACCAGGCCCTAAGAGCCAGATATGTTCAAAGAACGATAGACGGAAATAACATCTCTCCCATATGTAGGAAGTGCAATACGAAAAATGAAACTATATACCACATGGCAAGCGAATGCCCGGCACTTTCACAGAACCAGTACAAAAAGAGGCATGATTCAGTGGCAAAAGCCCTCCACTGTGCAGTAGTAAGTGGTACGAACACCAACCTGAGGGAGTGATAGAAAACGATCACGCAAAGATCCTCTGGGACTATGGTATCAGAACAGATAGGGTGATACGTGCAAATAGACCTGACGTGACGTTGATTGACAAAATCAAGAAGAAAGTATCACTCATTGATGTCGCAATACCATGGGACACCAGAGTTGAAGAGAAAGAGAGGGAAAAAAAAAGGGAAAAAATGGATAAGTATCAAGATCTGAAAATAGAAATAAGAAGGATATGGGATATGCCAGTGGAAATCGTACCCATAATCATAGGAGCACCAGGCACGATCCCAAGATCCCTGAAAAGGAATCTAGAAAAACTAGAGGCTGAAGTAGCTCCAGGACTCATGCAGAAGAGTGTGATCCTAGAAACGGCGCACATAGTAAGAAAAGTGATGGACTCCTAAGGAGGCAGGATGCAACCCGGAACCCCACACTATAAATACCACCCAGTCGAATTGGAGGTCTGTGATAGAGCAAAAAAGAAAGAAAAAAAAAGAAAAAAGAAAAAAAAAATAATAATAATAATAACTTGGCATGTAGTTAATCTTCAAGGAAATATGCAAAAAAAAAAAAAAAAAAAAAAAATTGTTACATTCTTTGAGACAAAGTTCTTCGCCAGGATTGCAGGCAGTTTTCACGACTGTCCATCAAGATGGTCCATTTATTATTATAATAATAATAATAATAATAATAATAATAATAATAATAATAATAATAATAAGTAATAATAATAATAATAATAATAATAATAATAATAATAATAATAATAATAATAATAATAATAATAATTGTATATTATCTTTTCTATTTTTCTTATTACTCGCTTTTTTGGCTCAGCGATACTTGACTAATGCTTCGCTACCTTACCTGTACGGATTAGTCAAAACGCACAAAGAAAATAACACTATGCGGCCTATTATCAGTACTCTTGGTTCAATTTCATATAAACTTTCGAAATATATCACTAAGATCTTGTCCCCGTTACTTGGAACCATCTCCGATTCTCATATATATAAATTTCTAGATTTAGTTGATAAATTAAACAAAATTGCTCTTTGCCCTACTGATAGATTCGTTAGTTTTGATGTATGTTCTCTTTTTACTAAAGTCCCTATGGACTCTATTTTAGAATATCTTAGTAATGAACTAACTCAGCATGAATTACCTCTACCTATAAGTCACATTATTTCACTCACTAGTTTGTGCATTTGTGATTGTAAGTTTATATTCAATGGTGAATTTTATCAACAAATATTTGGCATGGCAATGGGAAACTCTTCGTCACCACTACTCTCAAACTTGTACATGGAATTCTTTGAAAAACGGTACATACCTAATATCATTTATATTCCTGTAAAGTGGTATAGATATGTTGATGATATTTTAGCTGTTCTGCCTGTCGGTATTGATGTAAATGATTTACTCTCTAAATTGAATAACCAGGTACCATCGATTAAGTTTACCCTAGAATTAGAAAGAAGACAATTGCCTCCCTTTCTTAGATGTTTTGATACATAGAGAACCATTTCAATGTAAATTCAGTATTTATAGGAAACCGACCAACAACTTAACTTATGTTCATTTCTATTCAGGCCACCATGTTAACATAAAAATATCAATTTTTTCTTCTATGTTTTTGCGAGCATTGCACATTGTCAGTCCCCAATATTTGGATCAAGAAATTGAATAATTAAGAAAAATAGGGAAAGATTTATGCTATCCTTCACATATATTAGATATTTTTTTATAATAAAGCCCACAAAAAGTTTTATAGTGTAAGTAACACGGAGAAAGATAATTCTATGAACATTCTCAGTTTGCCTTATTTTAACGGATTTCAAAACCATTAAATCATTGTTAAAAGCCTTCAACCTTGTTTTTTCCTATAATAACACACTAAAAGGAATGTTAATAAAAAAAGGCCCCAAAGAAAGCAACAACATAATATATAAAATTCCATGCATGGATACTCCCTCCCTTTATCTCGGACAGTCGAGCAAGGGCTTAGAAGTAAGGTTAAGCCAGCATAAATATTCTGTAAAAACTGGGCAAACATCTGATGCAATATTCATTCATTTAAGTGAAAACAACCACCGAATAAATTGGAATGGTAGTTCAGTAATTGCAAGGTCAAAAGATGTCTTACCACGAAATCTTTTAGAATCTGCTTTAATACAACTTACGTCTCATTGTAATTTCAACATTAGTCGTGGCCTGTTTCATTTAGACCCTTGTATTTGTAACATGTTTAAGAATGACCTCAAAGATATAATTACAGACTTCAATAAAAATTAGTTGCCTTAGAGATATCTTCGTTTTAATGTATGTTTTATATATATTGTGAATATGTATTGTGAATATGTTTTTGTTTACCAAAGTTCTGAATAGCTGTCACCTATACTCCTTTAATTGTCTTGTCCTTGTGTCTGAGATGTTTGTCTTAATCCTTTAATTGTACCCATTGTTTATGCTTGTTTGGGAAGGTTACTCATCTTCCAGGTGTGACGGATTCTAGGCACTAATCTCTTTATAATCCCTATCTGTCAGTTATACGACTTTTCTTGTATTGTTATTTCCTCATGTATGCCAGTTCATCTGCTAAGTAAAGGATGTTTGAGCGTCGAAAGATCTCGCGGATACTCCGTTGTTTATTTTCCCAAGTGGCATATATCTTTATATGCCACATATATATATATATATATATATATTATATATATATATATATATATATATATATATATATATATATATATATATATATATATATATATATATATATATATATGTGTGTGTGTGTGTGTGTGTGTGTGTGTGTGTGTGTGTGTGTGTACACTAGCCTTTAACACTCACACAAGCATATGTATATAATTTTTTTGTTTTTTTACTAACTTTACCTGTCAGGTAGCGAAACAAAACCCAGTACAACTGAGGTCCATAAATAAGCCACAGAAATAATGAAAAAAAAAGGAACTACCACTCTCTCTCTCTCTCTCTCTCTCTCTCTCTCTCTCTCTCGTCCTCTCTTCTTCTGATCGTCTCTCTCTCTCTCAGTGGAGGCCATTCCATAACATCTCCAATAAAACCCCGTCACCACAGAAGCCGCGAATAGGACCCCCCCAAAAATTGACATATAAATCCGGCCACCGCTGTACGCGGTCCAGACCGCATCAATTTATAGACCTGGCTCACCATCACTGCCTCCATAAGTTGTAGAGGCGCCAATTTTACCAATTTTACCACCACCCCTTCCCCCTTCCCCCTTCCCTCTCCCTCTCCATCCGTCTCATGACCCCATAAACCCCCGCCCAACATCCCACACACCCACGCCCCAGTACCCCATAAAATACTGTTGGGGTTTTGGAAAGAGGACGTGACGGAGTCCGTCACTGACCACAATTACCACCTTCGCTGACCGAAGGCTGTGGAGATTCCGGCTCTCCATTTATGGGAAGGTGGAGATGTGGGAAAGGTGGTAGAAATGGGAAGAAGAAGAATGATGGGAGGGGAAAAAGGAAGTGGGGGGATGATGAAAGGGGAAAAACGAAGGGAAAGAAGAAAATAGCCAATACGCGCTGAAAAAATCGAGATGTTGAGAAAGGAAGATAATCAGACACTGAAAGAAATGGGAAAGATGCAGGAATTTGGAAAAAAAGGATGGGAGGGGAAGAAGGAAATAGGGGAAAAAAGAAGAAAATAGCAGATACAGGTTGCAAAGAAGGCAGTGGAAGTAAATGAAAAAATCGAAAAAGAGAACGAATTGGGAAAAAGTGAGAAACCCAGAAAGATATTGAAAGAAATAAGAAAGAGGGAAGAACTAAGGAAGAAAAAGGATGAGAGGGGAAGAATGAAAAGGAATAAAATGAAAGGGGGGAGAATGTAGTGGGGAAGGAAGAAGAAAACAAAAAGTACAGGTTGAAAGGAAGGCAGGGAATGGCAATGCAAAAATCGAAAAGAAATGGGAAAGGGGGAAGAATAAAGACACATTCACACAGCACAAATGTACAATGCTGATTTCTCGCCCAGTGAAGATCTGAAACATTAAACCAAACTCGTGAAAACGAGAAGCCATGGGCACTTCCGCCTCTGGCCAGCCAAAAATCTTCACTAAGATTCTTGACACAAACTTGCAAAGTCTGATGTGTGTGTTAATGAGCAACTGATGCTCTCGAGAGCCAAAATGAGCGAGTTTACACATCAAACTTCAGTGTCACCTGTTGCAAGGAAATCTAAGTTTATACTAGTGTATCTTTCCCGTGAAGAGGTATGATGTTTTTTTTTTTTTTTAGGGTTTTTGATGATAATGTGATTGATATTCATATTTTCATCGTTAAGTACCTTTAATATATCCAAGCCATTTTGTTTACTTGCACGGGCTTACGTAAGACTAGAGCGTTGATAGTCAAAAGTGAAGTTCATTACCCGTAGATTCAAAGCGTTACAAGGAAAAATAAGTGACATTGTATGAGGTAGGATTTTGATTAATTTGAGAAGAAAAACAACAATAACATAAAAGTAGAGTACAGTATATCGCAAATAATTTCATGTTTACATGCAACAACATTATAAACAAGCTTTAACAAGAGGAATTTTCCTTAATGTAGCAACTACTTTTTGGTAAGGTCTAAAGTTTTTTATTCATATTTGAGTGCTTTGGTCATCTCTGAGTTACAAGCACCTCGGACGTCTAATACAAAAATACAAGGCAAAAGAATTTGAATTTTTTTTCTGAGTAAGCAATACCATACCTTAGAAATATAGGGCGGTTGTATATGCGCCCTGTCAGTCATATCTTTCATGGAGTCCTCATAGGTTAAACGATATAAAGACGACTTAGGCGAAGCTAATTGAGTAAAGAAGTTTTTCAGTTCCTTCCTCAGAGAGTTCAATTGCTTGCTTTCCGGCAATTGCTTGTAGTATCTGTCACAATTAAGATATGTTCCGTGATGGACATTGCCCTCTTGGAAAGGGACCTTCGATCTTAGCGATGATTATTTGCTAGTCCAAATATTACCAATTGTTGCTACGGTGAGAAACGACGACTGCATTGCAGTTATTACTTTTTTGTCATCAATTTATCGTTTTCTATGTATCTTGTTTATTCTCAAAAGCGTTGCATATCACGCTACTTCATTAAGAGTTTGACTGCATTGGAATTATTACATTTTAATGTTCCCCCCCCAGAACAAGTTAATTCGTTTTCTATGTATCTTCTTGTTTATTTTTCAAAAGAGCTTGATTATCACAGCTAAACTTTCATTAAGAGCTGGACTATATTGGAATTATTACTTTTATGTCAGCAATTAATAATTTTCTATGTATCTTGTTTATTTTCAAAAGCGTTGCTTATCACGCTACTTCATTAAGAGCTGGACTATATTGGAATTATTACTTTTATGTCAGCAATTAATCGTTTTCTATGTATCTTGTTTATTTTCAAAAGCGATGCTCATCACGTAATTTCATTAAGAGTTGGACGACATTGCAATTAATACTTTTATGTCAGTAATTAATTTTTTATGTTACTTGTTTATTTTCAAAAGCTTTGCTTATCACGTAACTTCATTAACAGTTGGATTGGTTTATTTCATCAAGATTCATATTTATATTGGCATCTGATGTGTATTTTTAATATGTGTATTCCAGTCACATTTGACGTAAAAGACTAAACATCATTTATTTTTTCATCTTTTTTGTGTGTGTGGGCGGGAGAGTGGACGGGTGTTGTTGGAAGTGGCTTTATCCTCGTGCAATTGTTGTCAACAATTTATTCATTGAAAAGTTATATAACAATTTAATAAAATAAAATATTAATGTCAAGCAATGCAAAATCAACAATTACCTGTATGTTGATTCTTAATTTCTAAATGAACTAGAAATAATCAATACAGCCTCATATAAGTTAAATGAATAAACAGACAAGTAAGTAAACGTATAAATAAATAAATAAACAAATAAATAAGTAAATATGACAAGTAACTGATATTTACCCGCCCAGCAGCGGCTGCAGTCCCCTTGTCAGCTCAAGTAACTTTAAAGGGCAGCAACGTTGTCATTCTTTTCCATAATGGGTATATTGTTCCCATAATTCCACGGCGTAAATTGCAGGCCATAAGTATCCCGTCCGACCCTGATTATTTCTGAGCGTTTGAAAGTGCTTTAGAGTTACGAATGGGGTAAGGAGACACCATATCATTATAAAGTTTGCAAGGCCGTCCCCCAGCCCCCCACCTTTTTATTTATAATACGACGCTTTTGTTTTCTGTCGTTATCTTTTTAATCTTTTCCATTTTTAATAACGTAGTTTAGCCGCGTCGTTTCATAGCCCTTACGAGTAACCATCTTAAGGTTTTTATGTCTTCGTCTGGCGGGGAACGACTCTCTAGAGGACGAAGCGCCCGCGAGCGATTCTCGCCCTTCAGGTCGAGCAGCGCAAGACCAAAATCGCATGCGTGGATCGTAATGGAGTGTAACATCTGCATCCCACTGCATTATGACACCAAGGGCGTCCGCGAAGAAGGCCTATTCTCTGACTGCTGCCATTGGTTTTTATTTCTTTTGTTTTCCCAAGCTTTTCAGTTCGATGGAATTACCCGCATCAGTCACAGTGGCAGTCGCTGTTGACAATCGCTGACATTTAGCAACCATAACGCATCAAGGGGATTACTATCCCCCCTCCCTGCAAGCCCCCCTTCATCCCATCTAGCACATACCCCTAACCTCCATCCACCCGTCGGCCCCTCTCCTCCTCCTCCTCCACCATCCACCCCAACCTCATATCCTGGCGAAGACTGCCCCTCCCCTTCAGCCCCAGCAACCCCCGAGCCACCTACCACCTACCTACCTACCCTTTTACTCGTAAATATATACAACGACTATTATCATCACTAACCATCGCCCTTATTACGTGGCCTAGCACTGTCTGCCTCTCTGTTTTCCATTATCCAACACGTCCGGACAATTTCCGCTTCCACTGTTATTGCTCTGTTTATCACCATTTGCATGACACCCTACTTCATTCTTCGCTGCATTGTCTCTTTCTCATCTATATTTGCTCCGGCCGTGTTATTGCGACCGCCTGTTCTCTCTCTCTCTCTCTCTCTCTCTCTCTCTCTCTCTCTCTCTCTCCCTTACGTTTTCTTTTTCCCTCTATCTTCTGCTTCTTTTATTGTGCCTCGTATATTTTGCACAGAATTCCTTTTTACCCCATTCTTTCTCTCTCTTTTTTACTCATATATATATATATATATATATATAATATATATATATATATATATTTATATCATAACATGGAGAATACTTATGTCCATAATAAATGAGGACTTAAGGAGTGCAATTCACGACCAATGAAGTCACCAGACGTTAATAGGTTAACAAGTGAGATCCTGCAGTACTTTGGTGATAATGTGACTGTGTGGCTGACCATGGTTTGTAAGGCAACTCTAGATGAGAGAAAGATTCCAAAGATATGGGTGAAACGATTAAAGATTCCGCCTATATCAAAATAAAAGGTGACAGTGGCAACAGTTTGTTTCACAAAGAAGGTGACAGAGGCAACTGTTTGTATCACAATAAAAGGGACAGAGGTAACTGTTTGTATCATAATAAAGGTGACATGGGCAACTGCTTGAATCATAATATATATAAATAAAGGTGACAGATGCAACTGTTTATATCATAATAAAGGTGAAAGAGGCAACTATTTGTATCATAATATACATAAATAAAATTGACAGAGGCAACTGTTTGTCTCACAATAAAGGCGACAGAGGCAACTGTTTGTATCATAATATAGGTGACAGAGGCAACTGTTTGTATCACAACAAAGGTGACAGAGGCAACTGTTTGTATCACAATATAGGTGAAAGAGGCAACTGTTTGTATCATAATATAGGTGACAGAGGCAACTGTTTGTATCACAATATAGGTGAAAGAGGCAACTATTTGTCTCATAATAAAGGTGACAGAGGCCACAGTTTGTATCATAATATATATATATATATATATATATATATATATATATATATATATATATTATATATATATATATATATATATATATTTTAAGCAAAATTGACAGTCAACTGTTTGTATCATAATAAAGGTGACAGAGGCAACTGTTTGATTGATATGGGCATATTCACAATTGATCTCTGATCCCCCTTTTCCTACCGATAGCAACCAGGTTCGCTGAACAGCAGCATCATCAATATGCAGTAAATGCTTTGCCTCGCTGTCGAACTTCTCAGTTTCCGAGGTCCTTTATTCCTCATAACACAATTTTGTGGAGGAACATTCAGTCTCCCTGAGGATGTCGTGTAACTGGAACTTAAAAAGTCCAAGCGAAGATCCAACGCATTCCTACCCTGACGCTATTTTCCTTGAATTTTAATACATTGTTATCTACTTATAAATTTATTTCATCTTTTTGATGAATGAGATTTTTTTCCCTTTTTGATAACCTACCCTAATGCATCTTAATACATTATTATCTTCTTATTAATTTGTTTCTTCTTTTTTTATAAATGAGATTTTTTTCTTTTTGATAACCTACCCTAATGCCATTATCTTTGCATCTTAATACATTGTTATCTACTTATTAGTTTATTTCATCTTCTTGATAAAATAGTTTTTTTTTTTTCATTTTTTCAATCTGTATTCCTCTTTGTCTTACATCGAAATGAGCACCAGAATTTTCTTTGGAAGCTTGAATCTGAAGTCAATGGTCCTTATGGACTAATTCCATTTGAATAGTGTTCATCTTCTGAATAATAATAATAATAATAATAATAATAATAATAATAATAATAATAATAATAATAATAATAATAATAATAATATAACGTTTACTGGGAAGGTTGATGGCAGAATTTTGATCGAGACAGTCAAACAGAGAACCGAAAGGCTAACAGGGTAAGTATAATGTGGGTCAGGAAAAGGGAAAGTATGATATGGGCCAAGCTTTTTATTGGATAAAATTTTAAGAGGAAAATGGAGAGCCGCTTATGGCATATAATGGCCATAGAAAAACAAAACAAAGTTATGATAGAATCAGTAGTGAGAGTGTGGAAGATATTGAGAATATGTGGCACAGAGTATATGTTAATGAGAATGATTAAGTCTTCGTGCTGGAAATGAAACGTGTGTTAGAGTATGTACTAGGATGAATGAGTGTTTTGTAGTAAAAGCTGAAATGAGACGACGGTAAGCCGTGTCTCTGCCTGTTCCTTTTTTTAATGGTTGGAGTGATGCAAGAATTCAGAGAATGAAGTTATAGATGCAGTTATAGAAAGTTGCGGGGTAGGAATATAAGTAGTTGTGGGAAGTTATTTATTTTTTTTAAGAGTCACCCTTATCAGAGGAAATTGCTCAAATGTTGCAAATATCTTCTAGAAAGGGATAGCTTCCAAGAAATCGTAATGGTTGCTACAATACTTTATTAGGAGAAACACCAAGAAAGGCTCTGTTCATGAATTACCATATAATTAGCCACTTCAAAGAATAGAAGGTTCATCAGCACCGTGTCGAATCCCCCTACATAAACTGCGTTTTTTTTCCTTATTGAGGAATTTCCTTTCCTATACCTCTTCTAAGTCCTCTATCCAATCCTTTATAGGTTTTGTCTCCTTTCTCCGAATACGTTCTCCTCTTCATTAAGATATTGTCCTAACTTCCTTCCTCATGAACAAAATTTTTTTCCAAGTAATCACAAAGAGTCAGAAAGAATGAAGACTAGTCTGTAATTCTTGTATTCAAACCTCATTTTTAGCCGTCTGGGATAAGCATATAAAAGTAAACAAGCACACACACACGCACACACACACACACACACACACACACACACATATATATATATACAATATATATATATATATATATATATATATATATATATATATATATACACACATTTTTTCAGAATTGCTAAGATGTTATCGTTTATAATTTATCTCTTGATTTCGATCCTAGGCAAACTCGTTGCGTTATCGTCTCCGTACCATTTGACATGTTAAATATAATATTAATAATTATTAATTAAGGAATTACGTCGCCAGCATACCATAGCAGGATGACAATTTCTTCTTTGTTTATTACTGTTTCATAAAATAATTTGCATATTAAAGTTTTCTTACATGTGCTTGGTGTTGTAATGGTGAATATCTTAATTTTGGGAATGCACAAGTTAACTACCAGTTATAGAAATATTAGCGAGAATCGAAATTTGAAACAAAGCCAAGTGCACCGGAATTTCATCTTTTAATTGATATATCAAAAGAAAACGGGAAGTAACAGAGAAAACGGGAACTGATTGACGGCACTTCACTTCACAGTCACGGCTTGCTCCTCGTCATTCATTTTGATCTACAAATGAAGGAGATCTGGGAATTACGTGAAAGGTTAATTTCATTAAAGTCATACCCTAATGATGGCTGACGGATTGATTGATTGTGATACAGAGCGCATTCCCCCCTCGGTGTCAAAGAATTTGATGGAGTAAATTTAGATGAAATACTCTCAGTCAATCAGTTCATCAAGGAATTGTTGATTGTAATTGTGGACGAATGGGTAATTCATCAGCATCTCTCTCTCTCTCTCTTTCTCTCTCACTCTCTCTCTCTCTCTCTCTCTCTCTCTCTCTCATCGAAGACATTTTCAGATAATATTAATGCTAATAATAATAATTTATTCTTCCGTATTGTCACTTGGAAATAAAGAATACAGATGTAACAAAGACAGTAGTAGAGAATACAATAAGAAATTAAAGACATGAGCTAATAATAATAAAATAATAATAATAATAATAATAATAATAATAATAATAATAATAATAATAATAATAATAATAATAATAAAATAATAATAATAATAATAATAATAATAATAATAATAATAGGAGAAGGAAAACCAACCTAAGCATGGCATGGATAGACTATAAGAAAGCCTTCGACATGATACCACACACATGGCTAATAGAATGCCTGAAAATATATGGGGCAGAGGAAAACACCATCAGCTTCCTCAAAAATACAATGCGCAACTGGAATACAATACTTACAAGCTCTGGAATAAGACTAGCAGAGGTTAATATCAGGAGAGGGATCTTCCAGGGCGACTCACTGTCCCCACTACTCTTCGTAGTGGCCAGGATTCCCATGGCAAAAGTACTACAGAAGATGGATGCCGGGTACCAACTCAAGAAAAGAGGCAACAGAATCAACCATCTGATGTTCATGGACGACATCAAGCTGTATGGTAAGAGCATCAAGGAAATAGATACCCTAATCCAGACTGTAAGGATTGTATCTGGGGACATCAGGATGGAGTTTGGAATAGAAAAAGGCGCCTTAGTCAGCATACAAAAAGGCAAAGTAACGAGAACTGAAGGGATAAAGCTACCAGATGGGAGCAACATCAAACACATAGATGAGACAGGATACAAATACCTGGGAATAATGGAAGGAGGGGATATAAAACACCAAGAGATGAAGGACACGATCAGGAAAGAATATATGCAGAGACTCAAGGCGATACTCAAGTCAAAACTCAACGCCGGAAATATGATAAAAGCCATAAACACATGGGCAGTGCCAGTAATCAGATACAGCGCAGGAATAGTCGAATGGACGAAAGCAGAACTCCGCAGCATAGATCAGAAAACCAGGAAACATATGACAATACACAAAGCACTACACCCAAGAGCAAATACGGACAGACTAGACTATATAACACGAAAGGAAGGAGGGAGAGGACTACAAAGTATAGAGGACTGCGTCACATCGAGAACAGAGCACTGAGGGGCAATATCTGAAAACCAGTGAAGACGAGTGGCTAAAGAGTGCATGGGAAGAAGGACTAATAAAAGTAGACGAAGACCCAGAAATATACAGAGACAGGAGAAAGACAGACAGAACAGAGGACTGGCACAACAAACATATGTAGGAAGTGCAATATGAAAAATGAAACCATAAACCACATAGCAAGTGAATGCTCGGCACTTGCACAGAACCAGTACAAAAAGAGGCATGATTCAGTGGCAAAAGCCCTCCACTGGAGCCTGTGCAAGAAACATCAGCTACCTTGCAGTAATAAGTGGTACGAGCACCAACCTGAGGGAGTGATAGAAAACGATCAGGCAAAGATCCTCTGGGACTATGGTATCAGAACGGATAGGGTGATACGTGCAAACAGACCAGACGTGACGTTGATTGACAAAGTCAAGAAGAAAGTATCACTCATTGATGTCGCAATACCATGGGACACCAGAGTTGAAGAGAAAGAGAGGGAAAAAATGGATAAGTATCAAGATCTGAAAATAGAATAAGAAGGACATGGGATATGCCAGTGGAAATCGTACCCATAATCATAGGAGCACTAGGCACGATCCCAAGATCCCTGAAAAGGAATCTAGAAAAACTAGAGGCTGAAGTAGCTCCAGGACTCATGCAGAAGAGTGTTTTGATCCTAGAAAACGTCACACATAGTAAGAAAAGTGATGGACTCCTAAGGAGGCAGGATGCAACCCGGAACCCCACACTATAAATACCACCCAGTCGAATTGGAGGACTGTGATAGAGTAAATAATAATAATAATGTATGCAGTATACATGTAGCAATCAGAATGGTTTTAGATTGCGTTACTACAAAAATAAGCTTAATCACTTACGATAGTGGCCATTAATAATAATAATAATAATAATAATAATAATAATAATAATAATAATAATAATAATAAACAATCAATCGCATTACATATGTACATTTTAATTATTTTGTGTGTGTACCATAGGGTCAAGACCAAATTTTAATGGCAACCTGGGCTAAGCTAGCTTCTATTACCACAGCCTCCTACTGAGTACGCAAAATAAAAGGAACTTTGTCCCTTGGCAAGTACAAATGTAGAGTTTAACATTAGACCCTCTCTTCTATTACCTTCATTTTTGAAGGTGTAGATAGCTCGGTATTCATGCGTATAGAAACTTGTGCGAAATCCTAAATTCGATTTGGCGAGTCATTTAATCTAAAGACCTGCTGGCTTCTCGATAAAATTGTCATGACAGAAACTCAAAATGATCAAGCTGGATTTCCTGATAGTAAGGTTTGAAAATACAAATAAAATACACAGCGATAAATGTCTTCAAAAGTGAAGCTTCATTTGATTCTCGAAGTCCAAAGCCACTAATATTAATTCAATGGCGCGAAGGATCGTTCACAAATTTGTAAGAGAATTACTTTAATCGTGGGAAGTAGTAATATATCGATATCAGAGCGTAACAATAATTTTATATGTGGTACATATTTTGCTGTGTAGTAGTGACGAATGTCCAACGAATTATAATGTAAAATGTCATAAAAAATACACATACACACATAAAATACCTATAACTGTTCTTTATTGAAAAAATAACGAATTTGTGCACAAATCTTCCTCATCAAAATCCAAGTGTGAAATAATGGACCAGGCCATTCCAACCAACTCCCCAACCGCAGTTTC
>NC_087217.1:50941408-50961408 GCF_015104395.2 Macrobrachium nipponense | reverse complement strand
ATAGAAGTTCACTCTCGACGTGGTTCGGAAGTAACGTAAAGCCGTTGGCCCCGTTGCTGAATCGCCACTGGTTCCATGCAACGTAAAAACACCATACAAACAAACAACAACTTTTGAAAAGCAAAACGTTTGTATGAGAATAATGACTCATAAATAAGAAAAATTATAGCAATGTTATAATGGACAAACAAACCCACAAATATGTATGGGCAAATGTATTTTTAAATAAATCCCTACCCATACATAACTGTGGATTTGTTGCTCTAATTCGAGCTCATGCTACTATGAGTATTTTTCATTATATAATTATCAACGAGAACTATTGAAAACAATAAATGAAAGAAAAATACAATAACAAGCATTGCATGGAATCTTTACAAGAAGAGGACAGTCTGTTTGGAAGTCAATGATACATGATACATCCGGCCCTACATTCGACCAGAACTATAGAAAACAATAAATACAAACATAATACAATAATAAGCATTGCATGGAATCTTTAAACAAAAGCGAAATAAGTTAATAAGCATTGAATATAATATTTACCAGAGGAGGACAGCCTGTGCGGAAATAAGTCGCTGATACATCCTGCCCTAAGTCCGAGGAAAAAAAAATTGCCACAAGGATATTTTTTATTATTATTTTTTACATAGGGAGAGGTGGGGGGGGGGCAGGCACCCAATCTCCCCCACTGTAGCTCACGCAGGCAGACGGCTAATATGGGGTTGTAAAGAGGATGCAAGGACACCGGAATGACGGCTTTTCCCTGCCTTGACAACTTTTATTACTGTCTTCTGAGGTCCGTTTCGCCATTTGGCCCAGGCAGTATCTCATTTGGGGAACATGCGAGAGAGATTCCAAGTCCATTCCCGGTCGACTTTATTTGGTGGGGGAGGGAGTCTCTTCCGAGAGGCGGGTATAAGTAGGTTTCCTACTCTCTCTCTCTCTCTCTCTCTCTCTTGATTTTATTCGGTGAGCAGGAAGTTTCCTCAGAGAGGCGAGTAAGTAGGCTTCCTACTCTCTCTCTCTCTGAACATGTATGGCTTAGAAACATGACGATTGCGAGGACGACTAATAGAAACATTTGAAATACTGAAAGGCATAACAAAAGTAGACAATAAGCTATTTGCGTTAAACGAAAACCAGACAAGAAATAATGGATGGATACTAGAACTGAAGAGATACAACACATCTCATGACCGGAACTTCTTGACATACAAGATGTGTGATATGTGGAATAAACTGCCACCAGAAGTTGTAAGCAGCAACAGTGTGGAAGAGTTTAAAAGAAAGCTAGACAGAATCATTAAGACACTGTGAATGCACAGTAAAACCTGCTTCTAGACATACTAAGTGAGCACACGATGTCTCCTCGGATGGAGATATCTTAATATCCTAATCCTTGTAACTCCTACTCCCCCTCCTCTCTCTCTCTCTCTCCTCTCTCTCTCTCTCTCTATATATATATATATATATATATATATAGATATATATATATATATATATATATATATATATATATATATATATATCTTAGGGTCGTTATGTTTCAACGTGTTCAGAAAACTTTATCCTTCCAAGAGGTGAGTAAATAGGTGTCCTCTCTCTCTCTCTCTCTCTCTCTCTCTCTCTCTCTCTCAGAATCGGGGATTATTCATAGCCATATTCGTTTCTTCTAGTTCAGCTTGTTCAAGGAGTTTCCTTCAAGACGGAAAGAGCTTTCTCAATCTTCGACAAGGAAAGTAGGATATTCGGGGTTTATGATACTGGAAGATTGCTCCCTAAAGAAAAAAAATAAAATAAAAAAGTCTGAATCTCTATAGCTCTTCTCTGGGTCATGGGACGTTTTTAAGACTCGAATTGCTTATCCTATTTAATGATCATTGGATGTGTTGTTGCTGTGCTAAAAATATATTAGTTCGGTTGTGTTTTGTTATTATTGTTTTTTTATGATCAGTTCGAAGTTATAATAAATTCAGCGTATGCGATGAGAACATTAGAATAATGCTGTTTTCAATTTTGTATTCCTGGTCATCTCTTTGGTGGTTTCTTACAGTATCTGGGATATTTCGTTGCTTATTAGCATAACTGCACGGATATATTTGCTTACTTAAATAAATTTTTATGCACACACACACACACACCCATATATATATATATATATATATATATATATATATATATATATAATATATATATATATATATATATGGGTGTGTGTGTGCAGTGACATTATCAAGTAGCCTATATAGTTATATATATATATTATATATATATATATATATATATATATATAATATATATTATATATATATACATGTGTTTGTGTGTGTACAATGACATTTTTAACAAGTAGCCTAGTATAAATGTATTCTTATTGGCAACAATGACCTCTTGACTTCTTTATTTAAAATTTATTGGAAAATATAAGTAAAGGAGTAAATATGGCTTCTTTTGAAGGAACTGACTAAATGAGTATGAAAATTCTCTTTAAAATCAGTCGTTTGCACAGAACACGCAGTGAATTTTTAGAAGTCAATCCTTCGATATAAAGAACATTATTATCAAATGAAAATAAATGGGCTTCAAATCTTAAAATACTGAAGTAAGAAAAATGGCAAAAATGAAACTGAAGTAGTAATTATTTTGTATTTTAAAGATTAATAAACGTAAAAAAATTAAATTTTTTTATTACAAGATTAAAAACAAGTAAAATATTTTTTTTATCACAGAGATTAAAAAACGTAAAAGGAAATTGTTTAACGGAGTGAAAATAGAAACTGCCACCTTTACAAATAAAATAAAAAAAATAAAAAAAGGAAAAATACTGGTCATAAAAAAAGCTGATAAAACCTCGCTTTTAGCGGACAACCAGAGACTGTCAGTTTTATGGAGGCAGAAATCCCCTTGCATCTTCAAATACACTCAATTTCCATCGCGCAAGTGTGAACTTTCTCCTTTTATTCGTGACCCGCAAAATCTTCTTTGTAATTTTCGACACTCGCAGTGCGCATTACAGAGGACGAAAATGAGAGACGAGAAGAAACAGACAGAAACGAGAGAAAAGGAAACAGAGACGAGAATGAGAATCTTGACAGACGATATAACTAGAAGTTGCAGGTCAGAGGGTCAACTAAATAAAATGGAAGATTTAAGTGAAAGCGGAAGATTAGACGTGCCTTTAAGGGAGGGGGAGTGGTAGGGGGATTGTGAAGGAATGGGGGGGAGGAGGCCGCGAATTTGACAGCTAAGTTTCTGCCAAAGACTTGGTATGATAAAGTGGTACTTATCGTTTTAAAAAAAATTAGGAGTTTTTTTCACATTTCGGTAGAGAAACCGAAGAAGAATTTTTTTATTGATTAATCTGTTGTTTCCATTAATCATTTATCGGTTTTCATAATTTTTCATTTATTAATTTCATTATTTGTTCATTTATATATTTATCTATTAACTTATTTATTTATTTCTAGTTTTTTATTCATTTACATATTTATTTAGGGCTTGAGAATATTTAAAGGAATTATTAATTTACTAATTTACAGATGAAGAAAATGAAAGAAATTAAAAACGAAGTAAATACTATATATCAGTCATGGTTATGAATTTGTTTATTCATTGGTTGATTTCTTTTTATTCATTCAATTTATGCTTTTAGTTATTTACCTATTTCCTTATTTATTCCATAATTCATTTATTTATGTTTTGTCAAGAGTTAGTATTAGCTACATGGCTACACTCCATGCTGTTACACGAACAATCTTGTCCTTATTCATAAAGAATTCAATATTGCAGTATTTACTCTTAGAGTTAATTGTACAATTCGGCTGCTTTGTAGTACATCAGCTACGTACTGGCAGGAATGTACTTACCCACATTCATAATAGTACTACAAAGGCTCCCATGGATTGCGTGAAGCAAGATATATCGAGCCTCGTAGTTGAAGGCATTTCTTAATAACTCAATCAACAGACCGGGCCATCAAATAGCCATAAAGGTGTTACCGTCATTGAATATTCTTAGCTATTTGCCGCTTTTTGAGTCTATTAGCACGCTCGGGGAATGAGTGACAGATCGGGTGTGCCAGTTTTACGAAAAGCTACCTATCTCTTACTGTTAAATTCTCATGTTAGTTGGTTTTATATTTTGGAAAGATGTAATTATGTTGCCTTAATCTTCATTTCATTCAGATATAACGAAGATTCATCTGTTTTTTCTACTCATTTCGCTTGGAGGAGTTTTGACTTGGCAACCTCGCCTGTGACTCAACGCTCCCCATCGCATGCTCAGGAACGCGGCCCACGGCGGTTGTCACACGAATTATTTCAAACAAAGCAGCGTTCCCAGCAAAGCTAAAAGAAACTAAAAACGGGGTAATTTTGGCTATGTAGTAGCCCATAAAATGCAAATAATTGTCATAAAACGACAAATTTCCTCACGGAAGGCTCTGGCGCAGAGAAGAGCGTTCTAAACGGCTGCGTTCATGCGACTAGAGCCAATTAGGAAAACTACTACTTTCTTTCGGGTAGATATTTCGACGTGAATTTGCCGTGCGCGTTTCGAAGCGTTGCTTTAGAGGGGGTGGATTTTGCCGCTCTGCAACTGGGGGGTTTGTTGGGGAGGGGACCACCTTGGATTTCACACCGATTTTGCCAGATCATTTCACTCCATATTTACTGGAAAGTAGAACACTTTTGCGTATCAGGTATGTTTTGCGAACAGCTAACCATTTTCTGTTCTACTTATATTGTGTTGTGAAACGATTTTTCTTTGACCCATACAACGTTGTCTGTCAGTTTTTTTTTTTATTAATTAATTCTATTTTATTTTAATTTACACGGCCTCTTCAACTTTATCAGATTTTACCGAAACCGGCTTTTGATTAGTTTATCAATGTTCACTTTCTCCCTGACTTTAGCTTAAACATTCTTTACTTCAAGCTTAATGACTTGGTTCTTCACATTAACAAACTGAGCCTCATCACAACCCTATAAACTTTATCTTAATCATATTAACTTCATTTTCATTTCAGTAACGTATTTTTATAGGGTAATACACATCTTTTACATCATTAGCAATTTGTACTTTGTCTAAAAATAAATGGTCCATATTAATTTTCTTAATTTAAGAATAAATGATTTTTCAAGACAATCAATTCACCGGTTTCCTGACTTGAACTATAATGTTATTCATTTTAGTTTCAGTATCGTATTTTTACCACCTTATTAATTTGTACTTTGACTATTAACTTAAATGATCCATATTAATTTTCTTTATTAAAAAATGATTTTGCAAGACAATTAATTTACCTGTTTCCTGACTTGAACTATGATAATATTAATTTAATTTTAATAACGTATCTTTAAGGGTAATGCACCTCTTTTACCACCTTATCAATTTGTACTTTTTGTTATTAATGTAAGAGGTCCATATTAATATTCTTAATTTAAAAAAGATAATTTTACAAGACAATCAATTTACCTGTTCCCTGACTTGAACTATAATAATATTAATGTAATCTTAATAACTTAATTCTAAGGATGATGCATATCGTTTAACTTTTTATAAATTTGTACTTTTTATTAATGTAAATGGTCCATATTAATTTTCTTAATAAAGAAAAATTTACAAGACAATCAATTTAGCTGTTCCCTGGCTTGGACTATAATAATATTAATTTAATCTTAATAACTTATTTTCAAGGATAATGCATATCGTTTAACTTATTATAAATTTGTAATTTTTATTAATGTAAATGGTCCATACTAATTTTCTTAATTTAAAGAAAAAATTAATTTTGCTAGACAATCAATTTACCTGTTTCCTGACTTGAACTATACTAACATTAATTTAAGGGTAATGCACATCTTTTACCACCTTATCAATTTGTACTTTGTCTAACAACGTAAAGGGTCCATATTAATTTTCTTAATTTAAAATAAGAATTCTTTTTACAAGACAATTAATTCACTTGTTTCCTGACTTGAACTTGAAAGAACAAGGGCATAAACACAGCCTCACCTATTCCACCCCCAACATAAACGTCAAAAAGGACCTTTTGGGCTAAAGACTGCCAGTATGCAGTATGTACAACGGCACCTCTCTTCATATTGAGCGGAATCTATACCTGGCGTTATAGCAAAATGGCCAATGCCGGGCCAACTGCTCTCCCAAAATGGTCGCGATAGTCGGCCCAAAGTACCGATTAAGGGATGATATACTAATAATCTCTGTGCCTCTGTATGTACTACTAGATTTTATCCCTCTTTTTTTTCTGATGAAATCACAAAGAAGAAGAAGAAGAAGAAGAAGAAGAAGGAAGTGAAGTGAATTCTCTTACTTTTGATATAGTTTCTGCTGCAGTCTCCTGAAATTCAAGATGTAAAGTTTGGCGATTTTCAAGATTAGTTTCAGTTGTACTGAACTACAGTCTCTCTCTCTCTCTCTCTCTCTCTCTCTCTCTCTCTCTCTCTCTCTCTCTAAGGATACCCCACTTTTAATATGGTTACTAATGCAATCTACTGGAATGCAGGCTGTATAATTCGGCAATATTCCCTATTGTAATGTTATCATCGAATCTCCAGTATCTCTCTCTCTCTCTCTCTCCCTCTCTCTCTCTCTCTCTCTCTCTCTCTCTCTCTCTCTCTCTCTCTCTCTCTGACAGGATCGTTACATATAATATCGTTTTTACTAGTCTTCTGGAATCCAAGATGTAGAACTTGGCTATTAATCAGTTTTGCTTCGTTTCTGCCGAGTTTTCAGATTTACTCTCTCTCTCTCTCTCTCTCTCTCTCTCTCTCTCCTCTCTCTCCTCTCTCTCTCTCTCTCTCTCTCTCTCTCTCTCTCTCTCTCTGTTTGTTCTTGTTTCCAAAAGACGATTCTTGTTCATAGGTTACTACAACAATCTACTGGAATTCAAAAAGTCTTGTTTTTATCTGTCTCTAGCTGTCTCTGTCTGTCTGTCTGTCTGTCTGTCTGTCTGTCTGTCTCTCTTCATATTTCTTCTTCTAACGTAGTTGCTGCTCTTCAACTGCAATTAAATATGCTATTTTTTGAAATTAAAGATATTTTGCTTCTCTTTTTCGCATTAACTTTCGTTTTTCTTCAGTAGTATATTTATAGGTGTCCCGAGCATTAGTAGATGTTCACAAACAATTTTAATCTTCGTGTAAAATGATTACTTTTTCTATTGATACATAAAGTTTTACAATTATACTATGAGTATGGACACTAACCAACCCAATATTGAGGCACATAGCCTGTGCGTCTTAAGTGTAATTTTCTTAAACTCAGTAAAACTCACATCAACAGAATAACATTATTTTCTTCATTATATTATACTTACTGTTCTTATGTTGACAAAGATGCGATAAAGAAAACGTTGCTATTCAAAAAACAAAGTTTCTGGCAACAAATGTTATGGTGGCAGCTGATTTCCCAAAAGAGGAGTAAAGAAAAAAAATAATGATATATGTAGAAGGCTGGGATTGCTGCATTGCAACATTGCAATATATAATGACAGTTTAACTGACGAACTGTCTATGTCCTTCAGAAGACAACGAAACAGCCCCTGGAGATTCTCTCCTCTCTCTCTCTCTCTCTCTCTCTCTCTCTCTCTCTCTCTCTCTCTCTCCTTTCCTTTCCATTTTATGAGTGTGAGGAGTAATTACCGAAGAAAATGACAGTGGTTAGTCGGGAGCTAATTTGCAAGTTACATTTATTGTTATTGCTGTTAATTGTAATGATGTTTATGTTACAGTCGCTTTGTTTACGAGCTGACTGTCGGCAGGCGCAAGGAAAGAGAAGATACAGGTCTGTTATTCTGAAGTTTCTTTTTACCCTTCTTGACAATTGCAGGGTCCGCAGGTATTCTTCGTCTCGTTCCATTTTATCTTTCATCTCTACCCTGTATTTCTTATCTAAAAGGAATATCTCATTACTTGTCTTTAACAGTTTTTTTATGTTATTGTTTTTATCTTATTTCATCTGGACATCGAAACTCTATTTCATTTTTTTTCCATATATTTTGGCTCGGTCTCGTTTTAATTCGTCTAAATATTTTTTTCTTTTTTAAGAATCTTTCGTGTCATGTTTTTATTCTTGTTCTTATTCTTAACGTGAACTGGATTTTGCCACCTATAAAAAGCTAGTGTATTTCAGTACATGAATCTCTTATGTTGTGTGTGTATTTACTGTTTAATTTCCTTGCTGTTTGAAGAATTTCTTATTCATTTCTCCTTTCTCCTAAATTTATGTTCATCTTGAATTTCTTTCTTCAGTTTATCTTTTGAGGTGACGTTTTTCTGTCTCATTCTATTTTATATCTTACTTTATTCCCCATACAATTTATTGTTTAAATTTAACATTCTTTATATTATATCATTCTTTAGCTTTTCCCTCACCAGTTCAATTCTTGATCGGTAATATAGACTTAAGAGATATCCTATTCTCTCTCTCTCTCTCTCTCTCTCTCTCTCTCTCTCTCTCTCTCTCTCTCTAGAAATACTACGAAAAGCCATTGTTCACCATAAAGAACATGCTCTCTCTCTCTCTCTCTCTCTCTCTCTCTCTCTCTCTCTCTCTCTCTCTCCAAAATACCGTAAAATATACCATTGTACACCATGAAGAACACACATCTACCTTCCATTACAGTTATAAAAGTATTCTTCACGCTAAAATACACCCACATATACACGCACATGCACACACACACACACACTCACGTGCAAACAACCCTCCGTCCCCCACCTGAAATAAGTATACCTGCAATTGACTACCTTTGTGTGTTTGTCTCTATCACGTGGCAATCACGGATCGTACTCAGATCAAAGTGAGCGTTCAGGAAGTTATTGCAGAACGAGAGGAAGAAATTATTGTTCCAGCCCCATCGGAACTACCTCGGATAATTGTGGTACTTTTAAGGGGATCGTACCGCTGATCTGAGGTGAATTCTCTCTCTCTCTCTCTCTCTCTCTCTCTCTCTCTCTCTCTCTCTCTCTCTCTCTCAGAACAAAGAGAGTTGTTGCCAATTGTCTATGATGCTTCTTGAACGAGCCCTTAACGTAGAACTTCCCTTTTACAGAAAAGTGTAAAAATGTGTATTTATTATTATTATTATTATTATTATTATTATTATTATTATTATTATTATCTCTCCTCTCTCTCTCTCTCTCTCTCTCTCTCTCTCTCTCCTCGTAGAACAAAGAGACTTGTTGTCAATAGTCTATGATGTTTCTTGGACGAGCACTCAACGTAGAACTTCCCTTTTACGGAGAAGTGTGAAGATGTGAATTTATGTATTTTATTATTATTATTATTATTATTATTATTATTATTATTATTATTATTATTATTATTATTATTATTATTATTATTATTATTATTATTATTATTATTATTATTATTATTAGTAGTAGTAGTAGTAGTAGTAGTAGTGTAGTAGTAGTAGTAGTAGTAGTAGTGGTAGTAGTAGTAGTAGTAGTAGTAGTAGTAGTAGTAGTAGTAGTAGTAGTAGTAGTAGTAGTAGTAGTAGTAGTAGCTGTACCTTCAACAATGATAATAATAGTAATGAATACTTCATTTTATAGCTATTCCGTTTTCTATATACAAATATACATGGAAATATACGCACTCAAACAACTCTATATTCTCTTACGTTACGATTGAATTTTTCTTGAGTTTCGAAGCCACGTTTTCATATGATAGACCATCTTCATTATTTTGGAGCTTTTAATTTTATTCTGTTCTCAAACGAGTATGATTAGTTTCACTTTACATGAAGGTGATTAAACGAAAATCTTATTTTTTTCCGTTATTGAAGTTAAAGGGAAATTGGTTATTCGTCAATATATCCACGAAACATCTTAAATAGTCACGAATAAATTGTATGTGTATTTCTTTAAGGATAATCATGGACGGAATCATAATTCTATTCATTTGATTATTAATTTAATTTCCTTTCCTGAACTTTCAGATAGTCCAGAGTTACTCAACGGACTGTATTTTCATTATTCCTTATTATTACCTCCATCATCGAATTCAGGCGAAGTGTGCAAAAAAATGAAATCATTGGAGTTGGTATGCTGGTAAATGCCTAATATCTTCGAGTTCTTGGCTGATTGTCAGTGAGTTTTACACAGTGTAATAAGGAAGTCTTAGTAGATTATTTGAAAGCTGAAAGTGTCTTAATCGCCAATTTATAACAATTTGTAGAAAATTGCCTTATAAAATTTTGTTTATAGAAGCCATTAATTGATTAATTTTTTTTTTTTATAAAATCGCCTTTACAAAAAACTTTCTAATTTACTCATAAATGAATTTCTGTAAAAATATAAAATCTTAAACATTATTTACAACAACAACAGCAACAACAACAACGACAACGATAGTAATTTCACTTTGCTTTATACACTCAAAGTATTCAGTTTGGACGCAGACACATGTCATTTGCGATCTTGTCCTCTTGAGTGAAGGCTCATCAGATATCCAAATGCGTTGAGCAAACTGAAATTTCTCTCTCTCTCTCTCTCTCTCTCAAGAGGAATTGACGTCTGTCAGAGACTAATTCCCGTTTAATTCTTGGTTAAAGATGAGCTTGTTGGAAAAAAAAAGCACGCGAGGAGTTGGACACTTTAATGATAATTTCACGTAATCCAACTATCTCTCTCTCTCTCTCTCTCTCTCTCTCTCTCTCTCTCTCTCTCTCTCTTCCTTTTCTAATTCACCTAATAGTAGTCGTCGGTTCTGTTGAGAGGTCTAGGCTAACACATGTCTTGCCTACTTCACTTACGAAATCAAGATTGTAGGTCAAAATACTAAGTAAAATACACTAGCCAGATTAAGTGAATCGTAAATAAAACTTATAATTACACAGAGAGGATACAAAGAAACAAAATGGTCCAGATTAAAGATAAATAAAATAAATAGCAGTAATGACAAAAAAAACTTTTGATTTCAGAAATGCAGGCTGGAAATTACTCTTTAAAATGAACACTATTTCACTTACTGGGAGAATAAACTGAAAGTAAACTGAGTTCTTGAAAGAGGTTAGGCATAGCTGTTTTACGACTGATATGTGGATAGACAGACAGCTATAGGAGCTGTAGAACAGCAGGTTCAAGACATAAGTATCCCTCAGCAGAGACAACAGACAAAAATATTTCTAGTCATTAAAATAACATGAATTTGAAGGATGAACAGACATGGCAATAGATGAAGAACAGAGAAACAGACAGGTTTAAAAAAACAGATTATTAAGAAAGCAGAAAGATATGTAAATAGGCAGTTGAACAAGCTAGCTGACAGAATAGTTAATGGGATAAACAGATTGACAGGTAAGTACTAGGTCAAGCTGGTAGATGCACAAATAGCCAATGAGAAAACAGAAGAGTAAGAATAAGAAGGTAATCAACAGAGCAGCTGACAAACAAAAGACAAGCAGATATGTAACTAAGAGAACTCACTGACGGACAGCTAAGCAAACTTGTTGACAGGCAAATAGATAAAAACAAATTGAGGCAAGCAGCTGTATCTGAAAAAATAAAACCAAATAACACCAAAAGGTAACAGATAGGCTAAGAAACCAAGCATTTAATTAGAGGTGAGCAGGCAATATGACATACAGACAGACCCCTCCCCCGCCCCCAGCAGGTACAAAGAATGCAAAGAAACCTGCAAAGCAAACATGCATGTATTCAAGGGATAAATTGATGTATTAGTGAGTTACGTGATGTCCGCTTTTATAACTTGGAAACAGAGAGCGCCTAGAGATAGCCTTCTTGGAAACTAATGAATTTAATGTGTGTGCATTATTGGGCGATCTTAGGGTGTGGTAGATGTGTACATCCGTTTGTACGTGCATAACAGGATCGGCCGCTCGAGACACTTAAGAGAAAAGCACACATTCCTTTGAGATAGGAAGGAAGACGGTTCAGAGGACACCAGGTGTTGAGCCCATCAAAAGGTGTGACACATATTTAAATGAATTAGAAACAGTTGCCTTTGAAAAGAGAGAAGTGTGAAGTGTATACATTTATTTAACATTGTGTAGTGGGGAATATAGTGAATATATCTCTTTGTTACAGATGAGTCGCATGTCATTATTCTAGAAACGGGATTCACTAAGCCTGACTATTGAAATGTAGCGGTTGACAATTTGAGATTTTGGGGGTGATTACTTAGACTTATCCAGGAGAGTGGATGATAATTTACAGTTCTTTGTGGGGCAGACTTGGGTTTTTTAAAACATGACTTATTAATCATTTTTTTCCATTTTGTGTTCATCTGCTTTGGGTAATAAATAGCATATTTTTGTATTTATGTGAGCTTATTAGCCTAGTTGACAATTAAGAGTTGTCATTTGCGTAATTTTGTTAGGGGGGAGGGTGTAAGACATGCAAAGGTTGGCAAGCTTAATTTACGACAGAACCCAACAAACAGACATAAAAATGCAAAAATATTTTCAATGCAAGCAAACATGAGTAAAGGTTGGCAGACAAAATGTACGACAGAGGCCCTCAAGCAAACAAGAAATGCAAAATAAAAATTTGCAAGCAAACGGGCGCAAGCAAAGGGAGGTATGCAAAATGTGCGACAGTCTCAAAGGTCTATAAGAATTGCAAAAAAAAAAAAAAAAAAAAAAAAAAAAAAAAAAAAAAACATCTGGTGAGCAAACACACACACAAAGATGGGCAGACAAAATGTGCGACAGAGTCCCAAAGTTGTATAAAAATTGCAAAAGCCAAAAAAAAAAAAAGCATGAAAGCAAACAAGCACACAAAGGTATAGGCCGTCCAAATATACGACAACGCCAGCTGCCCTGTAGGACAGACAAGAGCAGCGCAATCGAGGGGGATAATCTGCTTTGAAACGAAAGCTTAGTGTCATGAAAGCGACAAAAAACTCACCAAATCTGGTTTTCTGGCGTTGCTGAATTCATTCGCACTCGGTCGATATTGTTTAAAAGCTCGGCATATCAGAGGTTATTAATGTCTCGGCCCGATAAAAAGGCTGGCGATGGACGAGCTTGCAAATAAATCGGAACGCTAATGATTTCAATGCTGATTTATTTTTTTCTACGTAAAAACTCATGACGGGATTCCACAATAGAGCTGTGCTGAATTACCAGGCAGGAATTTGGATGGATGTTAATTGTGCTGAAGCCAGATGTATATTTACTTATAACGAATTCCTTTGGTATTTCTACTTAGCATCTTTTAAGATCAAAGGCAGTCTTTGAACGTCTAAAGTGGATAATCAAAATGTACGTAGATTTTAAAGAACGCTTTCACAAGGAGTTGCAAAAGACTAAGAATTTTTGTTCGTTTTGTGCGTATTTCTTTATTTATTTATTCTTTTTTATTTTGTGTATAATGATGTCATGAAAGGCCAATGAAGAGAAAAGGTTAAATAAGATAAACCTCTTGCAAAATCTGTAGCAAGGTAAACAGACAAATTGAGTTCGGGGAAAAAATAGATTTTATTTCATGCCCTCATGATAAATCATTTTAACTATTTACTTTTATTTTCCTTCTTAATTTTTCTTCTAAATTCAAACTAAAACCGTTTTTAAAAATTCATGAAGGCATATTTTCAAAATGGTGCTTAGAATTATCACTGTAAACTCTCACCTCGCTCATGAGAAACCAGGTAAGCTTTAATTAAAGGCTTGCCTGCCTTGCTACCTTGAAGGTCTTAGTTTTAAATAATAATTTTAAGTTCTCTGATTCGCAGAACTACGGGAATCAGAGAAATTATAATTATCATTTAAAACTAAGGCTCTCAAGGTAGCAAGGCAGACAAACCTTTAAGCTTTCCTGGCTTCTCATGAGCAAGGTGAGAGTTTACAGTGGCAATTCTAAGCACCATTTTGAAAATATGCCTTCACAAGTTTTTTTTTAAACGGTTTTAGTTTGAATTTAGGAGAAATATTAAGAAGGAAAATAAAAGTAAATAATTAAAATGATTTATCATGAGGGCATGAAATAAAATCTATCTTTTCCTCGAGCTCAGTTTGGCTGTTTATCTTTGACCACTTATTCACTCACCTGGACAAAGAACTCCACCTTATTTTAGAAAATACCAGAGATCAAGGCACCTTGAAAATACGGCCCTTTACCACCTATATGAAGAATAGTGATATTGATTTCAGTTATGGTAGGTTAGATCTGCATGAATAATTAGTTGTCTGTCTTCCATGCCCCTTGAGAAACTAGACTCTCCACCCATTCACATGAATAGAAACAGGGACCAATAAAAACGCCAGCTAAAAAAAAAATATGTAAAAACAGAAATGGCTCAAAGAGTCGTCCTGCAGAACCCCAGGTGCATCACCTGGCATTTGAATACCACTCAGCCACCAGACCAAGTCCCAACCAAAAGCTCATAAGAAGAGTCTGCCACAAGAACCTTCAAACACGCCGTCACCTCACACCCACCCATCTCGTCCGCCTCTTACTAATCAAACCACCCACCTGCCGCCTGCAATTCTGCAGAGAGAGAGAGAGAGAGAGAGAGAGAGAGAGAGAGAGAGAGAGAGAGAGAGAGAGAGAGGAGGCTCCTGAAGGTGCTGCTGCTCTCATGGTCTTTCTCAGACAATGGCAGTCCCTGCTGCTGTTGATGTAGCGTCTCGCGTGAGACCTGCACACACACTCACACACACACACACACACATGTATAGAGAGAGAGAGAGAGAGAGAGAGAGAGAGAGAGAGAGAGAGAGAGAGAGAGAGTTTGACAGTCGGAGCAGGCCACTCATTACAGAAGAGTTTTACAACTGTCGGTTTTCGCTTCCCATTGCACAAAATATTATTTAGAGCTGTTAAAGCCTCCTCTGGGTTTTCTTAATGGGCTCTAAAAAGATTATAATGGCCGTACGTGAGGCCCCAATCGTATCATTACTGAAGGCATTTAATTAAGAGAGGTCTCATTATGGGGAGGATTTTGAATGAACGCACGAGAGGTCTCTGTTCCACGCAATAGCCGGTATCTTCGTAATTTTATATATATATGTAGATATACATATATGTAGCCAATAGATAATAATATAAATATATAGAATAGATAGATTATATATATATATATATATATATAAATTATATATATATATATATCTATATATACTATAATATATATATAAATATAAATATATATAAATATAATAAACACATCTCCGTGACCATTTATACTCACAAACATTAAGCAACGAAAGTCGTATAATATCCAACTCGCTCTACCTCGGCAATGATACCGAAGGCGAATTATAATTGGCAAGCGGTTCGTCACTTAGTGGACTCGATCCACTGAGCGCCGAGAACCAGACATATGTTTACTTAGACATAAAAGAAGACGATAAAATCAGTGAGAAGAGAAACCACACTGGGCCTCAAAAAAATAAACAAATAAAACGAATTCAAACGACAGAAACGCATAGTTACTGACCGTGTTTAATATTTAGTTAAAAGTTCCTAGATGAGAGAGGGTTTTAATGAGCTCAGCTTTAATTGCCAGAGGGTTTTGTTTTGATTTGGAAACACTGCTTATTTAGGTCAATAGTTCCTATTGGTTCTTTAGGTCAGTGCATGGCTCCTAAGGTCAGATGATGAAATCAGCCTGATATGATATCCTTATTGAATTTTTTAAGGTAATCAGAATTTTTTCATAATATTTACCGTTTACGTTCAAATTTAACCTAATGTGGAATTGTTAAAATATCGCTCCTCACACCACTTATCTTACTATTTCCTACCATCTGCTGATTTTCAATTACGACAAAAGATGACTCCCAAGGTTCCATCAGAGTCTGGGACTCTTCCCTCGATTCTTGTATTTTTTGATACATCAGGTCAAGGTCATCGTAATAGGACCTGTCCCTGAATTCATCTATTCTTCTATCCATCAGGTCAAGGTCATCTTAATGGGATCTGTCGGTTTTCTAATTACTGTGTCTGAACAGTAATCCAGAAAAAGTAATCAAGTCGAGTACAGTTGAATATGAGCCCCTTCACTTCACTGAAGCTAAAAACCATATATAATTGGAGATGGTGATAACTGGGGCAGGTCATATAAAATTCAGTAACAAAACCTTTGAATGTGATTTACAGACCCAAAAGGAGATTATGGATTTCATTTTATGTAAAAACACACTGAAAGTCTGCAAGTCTAAGATAGAACAATGAAAATAGCGCCCGTTTTCTTTCGAAAAACAAAAATGCTTCTGCGCCTAGCAACGTTTATTGGCACTCATGATAACAATGAGAAAGCTCCGGAATTTCCTTCAGTCATTGCATGAACTGAGACACGGCGTAGCAGAAAAAGCAGGGTACGCCAAGGATATAAAAATATCGAGCTTCCAGTCATAAATTCACGAAAGGATTTTAATTAACTAAAGGCTATTGCATTTTCTTTTAAATCAATGAAGTTCTCTCTCTCTCTCTCTCTCTCTCTCTCTCTCTCTCTCTCTCTCTCTCTCTCTCTCTCTCTAGTAATTGTACTAAGGAGTATCTTCATATCTAAAAAAATCTGATATTTTCAGATTGCTTCAGAAAATGTCTGTTTTTTGTTTCACATATATAACGTAAGTTACTTTTACATCAGACCTTGATTTGCATATGTAATTTAATGAACGCGTAATGAAAATCATTTAAAATAAAACACTAAAAAGTGAGAAGGATAACTTGCCAAGATTTCAACAATGATGAAGAAAGAACAGATAATATATAGATAATATAACTAAACATAATAAACACATTCAAGGCGTGAAATCCAATCCTCTCATTATGAAGTCCAGTTATTCAATAAACTTGAGGACTTCATTTTTATTTTTGGAAAATTAATAAAAATGAGTTTTCCGTCATGATACATTAAAACTCTAATTTTAGAAATGAATCGGGAATTAACAGAACGCAGAATCGAATAACTGATAAATTTTTTTAATAGCTTAATAGCTTGAAGTTTTTGTAACTATATTTGGGATTAATTATGTATTAGGTATTTAAACTTAAAGTAATACTTTCATTGAGGTATTTAAAGTAAAAGTAATGATTTTATTCTTGGTATTTAAAACTAGTAGTCTTCAGTGTTTCTACTGACATTTAACTGTATTGACAATAAACGAGTTAGGACACGCCAACCTTTTTATTTTGTCGTAATGAAGATGTAATGTTATCTGCCAATTCAAACTTTAATTCCTATATGGGTCATGTTGCAAAACTGTTCGTTATATGGCAATAGCCTTGCAGCTTTTTTTTCTTTTTGCCATTCTGTTTCATACTACAAACTTGAATTTTTCTTCCAGGTTTTGGTCAACACAGAAAAGGATTATTTCGTCGTATGGCGATACAATATTGGCAGCTATGAGAATCTGATTACTCTACAACTGGAGGTTTTGCTGGCTCCAAGGTGAGTTTCAGTCTATTGAAATCATCTGGAAGCGAATAGAAATTTACATAAATAGCATGTAAAGTCTTGTTTTAATTATCATTCTTACATAATCTCTTTTATTTTTTTTTATTTTGTATGTTTTGTTAAAGCTTTACCTTCAATTTAACCAAAGGTAAGTATAAGGGGTCATACTGAACAGCATAATGGATATTCAAACATACTTTTAGATGCTCATGAATTCAAGCCTATATTTCGGATACAATTTAGTGAAAAAAAAGGAATTGCTAAAATTATCATCCTGAACCTAACTAACGTAGCATTTCTCAAATTTCTATTGTGAAAACTAAGATGAGAAAAACAACTAAAAGTTAGGTTTCAAACTTTTTTTTTTTTTTACCAAACCAAAATTTTTTTTTTTTTTTTTTTTTTTTTGCTTCCACCCCTATAGGGGTGGTGCCCCAGTAGGGGTCGAGTCCCTCCTATACCATTGTTCCTACAGGCAGGTTATTGAAGGCTACAAACAGACAACCAAACAACCAATTAATAAATTTTATTTTATTTTTTATATTGCAGGTGGTAGGTGCCTTAGACAAGCCATTTTTAACAAGGTGACGTTCTTTAGATAAAATGCTTTTGTTTTTGTTGCAAGTAACAGTTATTTATTTATTTTCACTTTTAAGTAATTCTGTTTAGTTTTAAATGGTATGATGCTTCTTTGTCTATACATTTTAACGAAACGTTAACTTTAATCAAAGTAATAATGATAAGCAAACTTGGAATTTAAGTGAACTTAACCTTATAAGGTTATTTCTTAAGCCTTAAGTTAATGATTTTTTTCTTTACCCAAAGGTGTTTAGAGGGTAAAATATTTTTTAAAGATTCATGTCAACCAAAGGTATTATAGTACAAAAATCCATTCATTTCTGAAATAATCAGTAGAAATTACATAACCTGAAGTAATTACCTTTTAGAATTCTAATTTTTGTTTTGGTGCCTTATACTTCACTTTGGAAGTACGTTAATCTTTAAGAATGGTTTGAGGAAGAAAAATATTGCAGTAAATTTAAAGTAACGCATAACGTAAAATATAACTAATTTAATTATCGTAATTCATTTGATATATCGGAAAGACTGTTTTTCATTTCTTAAGGTAATTAACATAAACATATAGTCTGAATAAATTTAAATAGGACCATTTCGTCGTAGTTTAACCCTGCGTAGTATTTCCAAATGAACAAGATATCTCTCATGCAAAGAACAGACCTTTGTTTTGCTGTGGTTATTACAGCAATTAGGACCATTTCTTGCGTTTACTTATTGAACGAAAAGAAAGAGCCTCTACAGTAATAAACAGTGACGTATATTACTGTATTTTAAGGGCCCTTTGTTTCGCAGCAGCTGTCCCTACTTGCTTTTGTTGTTGTTGTAGATTTAGCTGGCCTTATACCAGCACGGGCTGTTGCTCATACAGCAGACATTATGCTTCTAACTTTCGTAACTTGATTTTATCCAACATTTGTTTAGTATATATATATATATATATATATATATATATATATATATATATATAATATACACACACATATATATATATATAATATATATATATATATATATATATATATATATATATATAAAGAGAGAGAGAGAGAGAGAGAGAGAAGAGAGAGAGAGAGAGAGAGAGAGAGGAAGGCGACGGCCGGTAGGACACATCAGCGTGAAGGTGGACCATTGTAAACGTTGTAATTCATTTTTAATTCTTTATTTCCTACGTTTCGTAATATCATTATTACATCTTCAGGCAATAAATAAAATGACTAAAATTACTTTAAAATTACTTTAAAAATTACTCTAAAATTCAACATTTATGAATTACAACACAATTAAAAAAAAAACACACACAGAAACAAAAAAAAAACAAAAAAAAGACCAAAGACCGCTAACCAACCTTATGCAGAAAAGGCAAGAGACAGAATGACAATACATAAATAAAAGTTAGCTCAGGTACAGTTGTGTGGAGGAGGTCTGGGCATTTAACTGGGGAACCAGTTGTTTAATAAATAATGATTCTGTGATTGGCAGTTCATATGCATTGCTTGTTTGGCCTATGATTCGGAAATGGCTTCTTTCTATATATATATTTTACAGTTTTGTGAATGGTTTCTTATATTAAAATGTTCGGGATTGGAGAGCCTACAGCCAATACGGAAACTTAATCCCCGATGAGAGTCGATTCTGACCCGCAGTTACCTCCTCGTGGATCCGACATATGTCCCAGAGTTACACTTAGGGTAAGTATACTTATAGACCACGTTGGAGGTCAAAAGAGGGTCCAATCGATCTTTATATTTGAAAAAGGAACCGATTGTTAGTGGGTTTATTGGAATTGATTTCAGATTAATAGGCACCATAATGTATGAACAATTTGTGCAAACTTTTTCCGAAAGGAGTCATCATGTAAAAATGGGAATTTGGCATAAAAAGCTCATTTTGGTACTGTACAGGGTTTGGCGATATTAGCGAATTGTTTGTTTAGAAACAAACGGCGCTTTTCATAAAGCAAAGTCTGTGGGAAGCAATTATTCGTAAAATATCCAGAAAGGAAACTAATTTCTTGGTGGAAG
>NC_087217.1:50901408-50936408 GCF_015104395.2 Macrobrachium nipponense | reverse complement strand
TTTGTTGTCCGTATACCTTCTTACTCTGCGGCCCCCGCCCCGCGGCCGCCCCCGCCCCTTCCCCCCAAAAAACCACGCCCTCAACCCACTGTTTCCATTTATAGATGCATTGAGAAGAAACGGATCTACCTTGGTGTTCTTTTTTTGTTGTCCGTTTACCTTCTTACTCTGGCACCCCCCACCACACCACCACCACCCCCTCCCCTCAAAACTGCCCCCTCAACCTGCTGTTTCCATTTACAGAAGCGTTGAGGAGGATACGGTGCTACCTTGCAGTACCTTCATTTGCTGCTCGTGTACCTTTTACTCTGTGAAGTCTTGCTAGAATATATGATATATATAATATATATATATATATATATATATATATATATATATATATATATATATATATGGTATATATATATATATATATATATATATATATATATATATATATATGTAAGTGTTACATATAATTATATGATAATCCGCTTGCACAGGCTTCATCTGTAGATGTGTTGTTATCTTGTGTTTGCAAAACAAGCCAGCTGGAGTGGAATGCTTAGCTCATGAATTCTCCATGTGGGGTTCATAGGTCACGGTAACATACATAGCCGTAACCTATTGTTATCCGTGGTGATCAATGTAAGATTAGCTAAAGCATTGCAAATCGTTTTAAAATTAATGAACAAAATAAGCGAATAGAATTTCTATAACATCAAAATGAATTAAATTTCTCTGAACTTCACAGACAATTAGAGTCAATAAATCACCTTATGGCATTGGTAAACGGGCATTTTAGTAGTATCAGATTATGGATATGAAATATTTACTTGCAACATTAGCATATTACAATTCAAGTAGATCGTATTCATGGGGAAATGTCACATTTCCTTGAAAAATCCAAAGTTTATATAGAAATTAGTTACATAGTGGGTTCTTTTATTCCATCTCTTGCCTATTAAAGTTTTAACATTAACCTTAGAGGATGCGCGCGAGAAACTGGAATATGAACCTTTTGTTAGAGGCACATAGGATCGGATTTTATCACAGCCTAATTTCAGTAAGCGTAGAGAATTTCAGAATCATGATTGATATCCTCTTTGATTCTTATGTTGCCCGGCAATCTTACAAATGGCTCCGTTTCCCACTTCTTTGTCTAGTACCTTACTACCAGTAATGTCGAATTTTCTTTGGGATTCGTATTGATATCTGTTAATATGGATATTTTTTACGGTCGTCAGAGACCTGGATAAGTTCACTCATTGTTATAATGCCATGGGTAAAAAGTTTGTACAGCTGACTCTTTTGAATTCCATAAAATATCAGCGAATTCATGTGGGTTAAGTCTAGTCCTTAACGGCTCTCTCCCTCCCATATTTGGACGTTGTCTGAATTTACTTTGCCCTTGTGACAAGTATAATTTCACTTACAGGCTGATTAACGGAACCTGGTTACACCTTGCAGTGGGAGAGTTTCACGTTGCATGCCCGGACAGATCGTCTACAACTTCAAAAAACCGTACGTCGCTGCGGACGACTGCAGTGGAGTAACGACCGCCTACAATGTGAAGGGAATAAGCACCATCACAAATGAACAGGCTTATTTCGTGGATCTCCTGGACCGTCACCCGTATCCCAGCGTTAATTTAGTTTTTAATGCGGAATGGTCTAGCAGCTGTCGAAATTGACTACAAAGGAACATGCTTCCAATAATTGCGACCAAGGAGGGTATCCAACTCTACGTTTGCCAGCGCAGGCCTTTTGCTGGGGATGATTTTATTCATCGCGAACGTATTTGTATGGCATAGGATGCAGAGACCAAGTATGGAGGCTAAACAGAACGTCAGACCCTGCCCAGGTGGTTTTCCCTTGTTTTTAGAACCATTTGGAATTGGCCATTTCATTTGGCTCTAGGTGGTTGTCTGGAACAGTGTAATGGGCGAAAAGTTGTTCGGAACACTAGTTAAATGTGCAGTGGGTATCTCCTTGCCTATATATTCCATATATAAAGTATCAGTAAATAACAGAACCCGTACAGTATCACAATCACTATATATCTATCAGCATGCTTATTTGAAGAATATAGAAGTTAATCAATAAATCAATATATATCTGTGTGTACATACTAGGAATCTATTTAAAGTGCACCTAGATTAATCACTTAGATTAGTCATTTATGTTAATAATTTGTATTAAGGCATATATATTGATCATATTTATATGAATCAATATATAATAATATATATATATATATATATATTATATATATATATATAGATATATATATAAATAATCAGAATCAAATCAGGTAGCCTATAATCAATCTGTTTACCTCGTATCTTACCAATAACTGCAGTTAGTATATGAGTTAATATATGATTTTTATCATGCAAATCTTTATGTTATGCAATTATCAGAAGTACATTAGTATTTTCTGTAGCACATGTATCTTCATGAGTAGCAGTATACAACTGTATCATTATATCTCACAACTTATTACGTGAATCTGTATTTGTGTACACCATGAATTTTTTTTTTACTTATAAGTATTTCTATATGTCTGATCTTTTACATATAGCTAATTGAATATCATTCCTTAAACCACTTGCTGGTAATTATGAGTTAACTATATATGCACATTAATGTCTGTATCACACTCCTATGGGTCAATTGCAAGTCAAACTTTATGCCTTGAGTAATGTTCAGTGTTTGGTTTTGTAGCCGACCGAGCAATTACGTAAGTGTTACATATAATTATATGGAATGTGTGTTATTCCATATATAAAAACCTAAAAAAACTATGGATTAACTTAAAAACCCGGTGACCCCAAGGGGTCAACCGGTGTGCTTGCAGAAGGAGTGTTGATCGGGACCAGATAAGATAATGTAGGCTAAGCCTTGACATGTTGTATCAGTCAGAGTCCTGGTTTGTCATCATCTGTGGTCATCAAATCTATTGTTGTGTGAACTTTTGACAAAGCTTTCTGCTTGAGAAAACATATTGACCTATAACCCAGACCGTCCTTCGTGACTTGTAATCTATGTCATCTGTGTGTATGTTCGTATGTCGAGCTATTGTCTGCTCACCTCTGATTTGTAAACCAAATTGTATGTCAGACTTCAGTTAGCCAGCTTCAGTGGAAGACCTGTCCAATCTTATCTGAACTTCACGATGTAAAATAGAAGAATGCATCTATTTTTGTACTCTGCGTTTCAACACTAAAACCTTACATCAGAAAGAATATACTGAATGAACTTAGAATTATCATCGAAGTCCAGGATACTCCAATGAGAATGAGAGTCATACCAACGGACCTTAGCGTAAAATACCGCAGGTCTCAATAACCCACAGGGCGCCTTGTTATACAAAGGCCCAGCCCTACATATATTATATATATATATATATATATATATATATATATATATATATATATATATATATATATATATTACGCCTAGGGTTATGATTAATGATATATTGCCAATATGTTCGCTGTGACCTATTGGAATGTGGAGAAGCAACGACCTGAGAAAAGCTGACGAATGGTTTCTGTGGGTGGCGTGCGATAAAACTGCATAGAAAGACAAGTCAATGTACTCAGTTCATGAACTCTTTTCAAAAGTGCCTTTGGGAAACTGGTTGCAGCCAGTAATGTGAGGCATTGTCGAAATGTGCATTCATATGTGCGTGTGCGCCTTTTCCTTTTATAATGTACCCTACGCAAGTCTATGGTGGATTTTGATAGAGCGTCTTTGGAAGAAAGGCAGGATGCCGTTGTGCTCACCGAAAGTCTCTTTATAATATAGTGTAGTAAATATTCCGGCTGCTTGGGTGAGTCTTATACTGTTTTAGCCAAAGAGCGGCTTGTTGCCTATTTAACATTTTATGGGAATATTCAATCTTTGACTCTGTTGTTAAACTTATGTGTGTACTTACGAGGTATTCCTCATGTCTTTGAAACAGACGGTTCTGGTAAGGAACTATGTGGGGACCGAGGGAGACATTTGGTGTGACCAATGACAGTTTAGACCATTTACTATTGGGGTTTTTAAGTTAGTCAGTAAAAACTTGGATCATTATCTTTTGTTGCTTGAATTAATAAATGTATTTTTTCTAATGCACTCTCTCATTTTGATTACCTGGTTAAGAGTTGGGAGAGAGAGAGAGAGAGAGAGAGAGAGAGAGAGAGAGAGAGAGAGAGAGAAAAGTCGCGAGCCGCTAGTTGCTTAGAGAGAGAGATTTGTTTGTTGTTTGCCTGCCGCTTGAGTTACACGTTTACCAAATGAATAATGAGGATCATATTCTCATTACACGCACACACACACACACACACACACACACACACACACACACATATTATATATATATATATATATATATATATATATATATATATATATATATATATATATGTATATATATATATATATATATATATATATATATATATATATATATATATACGTATATATAATTTACTGATTTGTTTATGCATCCGTTTCCTATTATTTGTTTTGATTGAAAAGCTGTATCCTGATAAGTATGGCTTTTTAAACGTTATGAGTTCTAGCTTATGATTTGTCTTAAATTGTCTTTGGATTTATTTTCAAAGTTTGCAATAAGGTTAAGATTTGACTTAAATTTAGGTTTCGGCATGGATTAAGAATGTCCTTCTCGTCGTTTAAGTGTGTGTGTGTGTGTTTGTGTGTTTTAAGCTGTGGAACATTGCACAATAAACAAGGGCATTTTACGTTTACGGAATATTTATTCTTAATACTCGTACCCTCTCGATGTCTCGTTGACTAGAGATAATATGTGCTGCTGCAGTGTTAGTCTAACGTGAGGTATTTTACAATGTTGGGAGGTTCTTTGGATAGATAATATGTTTATTATAAGTATTATTGCTTTTCACACTTATTACTTGTTTTTCAGATTATTCGTTATAAGAATATTAAACTAAATTTTCATTTCTATCCCTAAGGTGTCTTTAAAGTATGTAATTATATTACAGTAATTACATTCTCTGTTAATTCTTGAATCACTCTTAAAATTGACGAAACTTGTTGACTAGAGGACCCTAAAACACGAAATGAAATTAACAGCATTTATTATGATTTCTGTTATTCAATTATAGTGATGAGTTTTTTCTTACATGACTTTATATGTGGTTAGAAATAAATAAAAAAAGGGGTTTATTGGCTAGATATAGTTACCAGGTGCATTGCGTTTGAGTAACTCCTTGTATTTCATCAACAATATGACTGAAAAAGTCTAGAATTCAAGATCTTTGTTTCCCTTTTCCCATTCAGTGATTTCACTTCCAAATGCTGTTTAAAATCCCGGAGAAGTTACCCATCATTCATATCGGTTTTCCATGATGCCCAGCTGACCCTCCGGTTTGTAAGCGTGTGCCAGTCCATGATTGGGTTGTCAATCAAAAACAAACATCATTTTAATTCTTTACAGTTTCTATCTTCCCTTTAACCTTTCCGTCCTCCTCTGCCCAGTTTCCTGTCCACGGCCCTCACCCCTTCCCCACTCCCGTTTCCCCCTACGCTCTCTTCCCTTTCCCTTCCTCCTCCACCTCCTAATTCTTCCTCCTTCTCCTCCTCCTCCTCCTCCTCTCCCTCGTCCCCATTTTCTCTTCCACACATCCCTCTCATCCCCTTTCCCTTATTCTGCCACCTCCTACTTCCTCCACCTCCTTCTTCCATCCTTTCTCCCCCTCTCCCAGCCTCCCCCCGATTCTTTACCCCATTCCCTGCCTCATCCATCATATTCCTCCTAATCCTAATCCTCCTCCCCATCCCCTTTATTTCTGCCCCTTTTCATAGCCCATCCCCCGAATCCCGAACCCTCTTCTTTCCCTCATCTTCCTCCTCCTCCTCCTCCTCCCCTCCCTTTCTCCCCTTTCCTACCCTCCCCTCAATCCCTACCCTCTTACCCTTCCTCCCCTCCCTTCCTCCCCATTTTCCTCACTCCTCCTCCCCTCCCTTTCTCCCCTTTCCCCTAAAACCCTCCCTCAATCCCTACGCCTTATTCCTTCCTATCTTCTTTCCTCCTCCTCCGCCTCCCCTCCCCTTTCCCTTTCCCCCTGGTTTCCTACCCTCACCCCTGAATCCCTACCCTCTTCTTCTCTTCACCTCCTTTTCCTCCTTCCTTCCTCCCCACCCTTCCTCCTTTTTCCTACCCTCCCCTCCAATCCCTAACCACCCTCTTCTTTCTTCCGCTTCTTTCCTCCTCCTCCTCCCCTCCCTTTCTTTCCCCTTTTCCTACCCTCATCCCCTCCCCAATCCCAACCCCTCTCTTCCCTCAATCTTCCTCTCCTCCCTCCTTCCTTCCCGTCCCTTTCTTCACCCTTTCCTACCCTCCCCTGAATCCCTCCCTTTCTTCCCTTCCTCATCTTCCTCCTCCCTTCCCTCCTCCCCACCCTTTCCCCTCCCCAACCCTACCCTCCCCTCATTTTCCCTACCCGCTTCTTCCTCTTCCTTCCTCCTCCCCTCCTCCTCCCGGCCTTTCTCCCTTTCCCCTTTCCTACCCTCCCTCCAATTCCCTACCCTTCCTTCCCCTTCGCTCAATCCTTACCTCCCTTATTCCTTCCCTCTATTCTTCCCCTTTCCTTTTACCCCCTCCTGAATCCTACCCGCTTCCCCTTCCTTTCTTCCCCTTCCTTCACTCCTCCTCCCTCCCCTCCTGCCCCTCCCTTTCTCCCTTTTCCTACCCTCCCCTCAATCCCTCCCTCTTCCCTTCCCTTCTTCCTTCCTCCCCTTCCTCCTCCTCCCCCTCACTTTCCTCCCCTTTCCTACACCCTTTCCCCTCCCCAATTTCCCTACCCTCTTCTTCCTCCTTCTTCCTCCCTCCCTCCTAACCCTCCCCCTCCCAATCCCCTACCCTTCTTCCTTCCTCTTCCCTTCCCCTCCATCCCTCCCTCCCTTTCTCCCCTTTCCTACCCTTTCCCCTGAATCCCCTACCCTCTTCTCCTCTTCCCTTCCCTCCGCCTCCTCCTCCTTCCCTCCTTTCTCCCTTTTCCTACCAATCCCCCTCAATCCCTACTCCTCTTCTTCCTCTTCTCCTCTCCTCCTCCTCCTTCCACCCTTCCTTTTCCTCCCCTTTTCTACCCTCCCACTCATTCCCTACCCTTTTTCCACCCTCCGATTCATTCCTATCCCTTTTTCCTCCCCTTCCTTCTATTTCCCTACCCTCCCCTCCATCCCTACCCCGCCCCTTCCCCCTTTTCCTCCAATCCCTTATCCCCTCCTAATCCACCCCTTCCCGTTCCCTTTTTCTTCCCCTTTCCTACCCTTCCCATGTGAATCCCCTACCCCTTCTTAATTCCTCATTCCTTCCTTCGTTCCTTTCTTCCTCCTCCCTCCTCCCTTTTCCCACCCTTTCCCTTTACCCTCCCCCTTTCAATCCCTACCCTCCTTTCCCTCCGAATTCCTTCCACCCTATCCCTTCCCCTTTCCCTTTTCCCCTTCCTTACCCGCCCTTCCAATCCCTACCCTTCTTCCTTCCTCATCTCCTCCCTTTCTCCCTATTCCCCGCTCACCCTTCCCTTCCTAACCCTCCCTGAATCCCTACCCTCCTTCTTCCATCTTCTTACCTCCTCCTCCTCCTCCCCCGCCCCTCCCTTTTCTCCCTTTTCCTTACCCCACCCCCTTCAATCCCCTACCCTCCACTTCCTTCTTCCGCCTCTTACTCCTCCTCCTCCCCCTCCCCTCCTTTCTCCCCCCTTTCCTTAACCCTACCCCTCAAATCCCTACCCTCCCGCCTTCCCTCCTTCTCCTCCTTCCCTCCCCCCTTTTACCCTCCCCTTTCAACCCTTACCCCTCTTCTTCTCTTCTTCTCCTCCTCCTCCGCCCCTTTCTTATTTCCGGAACCCTCCCCTGAACCCTACCTCTTCCTTCCACTTCCTTCCTCCTCCTCCTCCTTCCTCCCCGCCCTTTTCCCCCCCTTTTCCCTTTTCGTACCCTCCCTCAAATCCCTACCCTCTTCTTCCTCTTCTTCCTCCTCCTCCTCCTCCTCCCCCCCCTTTCTCCCTTTTCCTACCCTCCCCTCCCAATCCCCTACCCTCCTTCACCCTCTTCTTTCCCCCTCCTATCCCCTTCCCTGCTCCCTTTTCCTTACGCCTCCCCCTAATCCCTACCCGGCCTTCCTCCTCCTCCTTCCTCCACTCCCCCCTTTTCTGCCCTTTTCTTAGCCCTCCCCCTCGAATCCCTTAACCCCGCCTTCCTCCTCATCTTCCTCCTCCTCCTCCCCTCCCCTTTTCCCCTTTCCCCTTCCCAGTTTCCTTTCCTAACCTTCCCCTCAATCCCGAAACCCTCTTCCCCTATCCTCTTCTTCCTCCTCTCTCCTCCCTTTTCTCCCTTTTCCTACCCTCCTCAAATCCCTTACCCTTCCTTCTTATCATCTTCCTCCTCCTCCTCCCCTCCCTTTCTCCCTTTTCTTACCCTCCCCCTAATCCCTACCCGCCTTCCTTATCCTCCTCCTCCTCCCCCTTTTCTCCCTTTTCTTAGCCACCCTCCGAATCCCCTACCCTCCCGCCTTTCCTCATCCTTCTTCCTTCCTCCCTATCCGAATCCCCTCCCTTGTCTCCCCTTTTCCTACCCGCCCTTCAAATCCCCTACCCGCTTTCCTCCTCCTTCTTAATTCCACCTCCAACTCCCCTTCCCACCTTCCCCTTATAAGCTTCCCCGAATCCCGACCCCCTTCCTCCTCCATCCGTCCCCGTCCCCGTACCTTCCCTCCCCTCCCCGCCCTTTTTCCTTTCCCGCCTACCATCCCCTCAATCCGCCCTACCCTCTTCCTCCTCATTTCTTAATTCCTCCTTAATCCTTCCCCTCCCCTTTTCCCTTTCCACCCCTTTCCTAGCCTCCCCCGAATCCCTACCCCCTTCCTCCTCCTTCTTCCACACTTCCCCCACCCATTCTCCTCGTCTCTCCCATCACCCACCTTTGCATTTATCTCTTAAAATGCGCTATTAGCAATTTTCCAGGTACCTTAAACGCCGGTCAAAGAAGAAAGCCGCCTCCAAATAAGGCAAATATCAATTTGTTGTAGGCGAGCGTCACTGTTTGGTTATCGGGATGATGATTGGAAACGAGCTCCGGGCGACGGCGATGGAAATTATTATCAGGTATATTCAATTCGCCGTTGGTTTAAGAACACCCGGTGGGCCCCCGGGGCTGTTGATTTGGCTAAAAGTGTTATTTTCGGCGCGATCGGCGCGGCGACGGTTCGTGATGCGAAGATAAGGTAAACGCTTTGGCTGGTAGACATGATGGTTTTTTTGTGTTTTTCATTTTATTTTATTCTATTTACTTATTCATTTATTTATTTTTGCTTTAGTGGAGAGACTAAGGTAGTGGAAAGAAAAAAATAGAAATAAATAGAGAGAGTGAGAGAAAATAATAACAGAAGGAGAGAGATTTTTTATTTTATTTATTCATTTATTCATTTTTGCTTTAGTGGAGAGACTAAAGTATGGAAAGAAAAGAAATGAAATAAATAGAGAGAGTGAGCGAAAATAATGGCTGAAAGAGAGATTTTGTATTTTTTATTTTATTTATTTATTTTTGCTTTAGTGGAGAGACTAAAGTAGTGGAAAGAAAAAAGATAGAAATAAATATAGAGTGAGAGAAAATAATGGCTGAAAGAGAGAGATTTTTTATTTTAAATTTTGTTTATTTATTTATTTATTTATCGTTTCTTTAGTGGAGAGACTAAATCAGAGGAAAAATAGAAATAAATAGAGAGAGTGAGAAAAAATAATGGCTCAAAGAGAGATATTTTTATTCTTTATTTTATTTATTTAATTATTTATTTATTTATTTTTGCTTTAGTGGAGAGACTAAAGTATGGAAAGAAATAAAAATGGAAATGAATAGAGAGAGTGAAAGAAAATAATGGCTGAAAGAGAGAGTTTTCACTTTTTTTTTTTACTTTTTTTTACCAAGTTTGAGAACGAATGGCTGAAAGAGATTTTTTTTTTTACTAAGTTTGTTGAGCCAGGGACGAGAATAAATTGCTGGAAATGAAAACTGGAAATAAACAGGGAGAGCGAGAGAGAGAGAGAGAAAACGAAATATTGAGGAAGCGAAAATATGAGAAAAACTTATAATTAGGGATATAAAAGTGAGGATAATACGGAAATTATGAAGGTGCTTCGATGAGTTAGGTGAGGCTCTTACACAGACACGGAAAAAATTTAAATAAATAATCGACCAAAAGTAAATAAAAAGAGAGGGAGATACCAATAAAACAATATTAACGGAGGAGGCGAATTACATGAAGGGACAAATGGTAAAGTAGATAGAACAACAAAACTCGTAAATGATGCGTAGTATTTTTTTATACATTTCGGCGATAAACTGAATCATCAACGAATTTTATTTACGATGACTGGTGGGACAATCCCACTCAATTAGATCGTAAACAAGAAGCAAATCTTTCAGCTAGTTCTTAAAGTTCTTGGAAATGTGCTATATTCATCTGCTGTCTATTTCCCAATCTGTACTGACGGAGAAACCATGATTCTTCGTGCTGCATAGTGGAGAAAATGGTCATCAGAAAATCAAAGGTTTTCTTTAGTTTTCGTGAATATTCTAACCAGACCTCACCTGTGTACGGGAGAGTCCTGATCAAGACGATATGTACCCAGTCTCTTGTGACTAAAAACTGAATCTAATTAACATTTTGCATGGTCAGTAGCTGACAAGTAACCGCAAATGATGGATAGATGCCGTTGGCAAATCAGGCACCTTCAATCCTTGCACTGGTCAGGGGAAAGCGCTAGCAATTTGCAACAGACCACAGGAATTCATATGAGTCAGACTAAGTGAGTATTCGAGAAGGATTTTCTGGAAATGACTGGAAAAATCCAGCTGTCAATCATTAATGGGTTACAGATCTTTTTTTTTTTATTATTATTCATTGAGAACTGGATTTTGATGGCTTTCCTGGGATTGATTTTAACATAATTAATAATTTTGGGTTTATATGTAAGTCTGAATTTAACAAATCACCCAGAACTTTTCACGTACAGCATTCCTGTTCGTATACTTATGCATACTGATAAATATATACATTCAGGTAGATATACATGATATCCATGTATATATATATATATATATAGATATATATATATATATATATATATATATATATATGTTTCCATGCTGTTTATATATACCAACCTATCTGCATATACATATGTATGCACAGGACATACTTGTCTAAATACCTCCGTTCACATATATGTATATGTGCACAAACACTCTCTCTCTCTCTCTCTCTCTCTCTTGCCTCCTCCCCCCACTCCCCCCACCCTCTTCTCTCTCTCTGCCTGCCTAACCCCTTCTTTCCATAAGTCCCACCCTGAAGAGGAGGAACTAGTACGAACAAAACGAAAGCATTGATGGGTGGACGAGGAGGAGGAGGAAAGGGGAAGCGGAAGAGGAGGAGGAGGAGGAGGAGGTCGAACGGTCGCGCTTGTGTCGACGCCATTTGAACACATGGCGGCCGGAAAAACTTATCCTCGCCATATAAGGCGTCTTGGACCACTTCTGAGAAAGGTGTAATGTCTCTTTATCACTGCGTCTCCGAACTACAAGTGAGCTTTTATTGTAACGACTCTTAAGTAGGGAGTGTAATAGGCAATAAATACAAGATCCTGATAATCACGAACGGGGTGGGGGAGAAAAACAGAAAGAGAGAGGGAGAGAAAAAAAAAATGAGCTCGTAAATTTTATGGCTCTGGACTACCTATATTTGTACTATTGTTGATAGTTGCCTGATACTACGAATCTCTAGCCTCTGTTTGATTTTTTTACTTACTTTTTTTCATTTTAATATTCCTGGACTATTTTGTTCTGGAACCAGATGTTCCCCTGTTGTAACCGAATATAAGATCCGCTGTCTTCCTATGTTAACTTGAGTTTTATTGGGACGGTGAGATTAGAATAAAATAGAAAACGAATAATTCAGATAAGTAGTTTAAAACCTGGAGTTTTATATCCTGATGGACGGATATAACCTTATCCGCCTGTGCAACATATTACTATTTTATTACAGGTGATGTTTTTATTTCGTTCTGTTTCTTTATGTACTCTCGCGATGTTGGACACGACAATGACACCAGCTAAATACTTATTGACACAGAAATTATGTAAATATTAAGATAAACTTCGGATTTATGAAGGTGAAACAAGTAACAACTTTCAGGACAAAATGTGAAACTGAACATCTCAGCTGAAAGATAATAAGAATAATAATAATAATAATAATAATAATAATAATAATAATAATAATAATAATAATAATAATAATAATCAATATAATAATAAATTAATAATAATAATAAATAATAATTAATAATATTTTCCTGGGGGCCGGGCTACTACTCTCACTACCGTACCATTTCTCCAGGGCTGTACGGACTTCTCTACTAATTCATTTATTCGAATAAATTAATAATAATAATAATAATAATAATAATAATAATAATAATAATAATAATAATAATAATAATAATAATAATAATAATAATTATTATTATTATTATTATTATTATTATTATATTATTATTATTATTATTATTATTATTATTATTATAGCTCTTAATATGAAAATAACAAAACTATAAAAAAGCAATTGTACACTTCTGCAAAGATTCTAATAAATAATAAGAAATATACTTTGTTAGAGATAACATATAATCAGTTAACGCCAAGAGTACAAAGATGTGAAAAGAAGATGCTCAAAATATTTGTCAGGATTTATGGCAGAAGCATTTTGAAGTACTTAATATACGAATAGTCTCGAACATTAGCCTAGATATTAGGTAAATTTGGATAATTCTCTGAATGCAGAAATGCTGGCGAAGGCAAGCCAATACATTTCGGCAGTTAATGGGATTAAAAAAGATTATTATATTATTTCAAAGCTTAGCTTGAGAATGATGTAGATTATATCTGGATGATTCTCTGAATGGAGACGTTGGCAAAGGTATGTCAATAAAATTCCACTGTTAAATGCTATCTGTTACACTTCGTAAATTGAACGCTTCCCACAAACGTTGGGATACAACTGAGAACTGAAAGAAAAGGAAAGTTGAAAACATTTATAGGAAATCGTACATAATTCCTGCATGACGCTTCGTTCATTTGACTCGATACTTACGACTTCCTAAATGACACCAATTTCCTATCTTAATGAGACTCTTACTCGTGTTAACATTTACTTTATGTTTTCCTCTGCCTTGAACTTTAATCGAACGGTATACAGTGATTCTGAAGACGTGTGTAATCAAGAACACGCTATGTATAACTTCTGTTAAGGTGGCTTGGTTTTTTTGACAATAAATCTAATTTTGATTGGCAGGAAGTTGGTCAGAGAAAATCAATGAGAGCTTTGAATTGTGCATACATATAATATATATATATATATATATATATATATATATATATATATATATATATATATATATACACACACACGCATATTAATATAATATATAGATATTTATATAAATATATATATATTAGAATATTGTGTGTATGTATGATATGTTGTAAAGTCCACAATAAAATTCTTATTACAGAACATAGTATATTGAGAAAAATATATATGTACAGAGCTTATAGCTCTCGTCCAACTGCTGTCTTTTTAGCGATTATATGCGCTACAGTTTGACGAAAGCAATATGGTCTATATATGTATGTTTTTTTTTTAATATACTTGTAACAAGAATTTTATTGTCGACTTTACCTAACATTTATGATAAGTATACGACAGCACTTTTATAGCTCAGACACGCTTATATATATATATATATATATATATATATATATATATATATATATATATGTATATATATATATATATATATATATATATATATATATATATATATATATATATATATATATATATATATCGCAGGAGAACAACAGTCGTTCGAGATATATTCTCAAGGAAGCAAGGGAGACGTCTTCTGGTAATTTGCTAGTGTCCCGTTTATCAGTGATACAACGTTTTATACCAAAGTTAATCGTTTAATACGTGAACATTGTCCAGCCATAAAAAGCCAACTAATAGTTAGAAACTCATTAACTATTGGGTCTTTATTTAGATATAAAGAAAAGCTGAGCCCTCTTCTGACTTCCAATGCGATCTATTTATTTTCGTGTCCCAAATGTAGTTTGGGAAATTATGTCGGGGCCTCACGTAGGCTTCTTAAAGACCGCATTGATTGCCACAGGGGGGTGAGTTATTGAACAGATGTCCGGTTGTCTTCACCAGAATTCTCGAACATTCGAGAACATTAAAAAAATTCAAATTCATTATAAAGTACAAACACTTTAAAATCATTACACGGGCTTCTCCTCAAGAGCTTGCTGTCTTCGAATCGCTTTCCATAAAAACAATAGTTCCAAAATTAAACAATCAAACTACCGCTACCCCTCTTTACCTGGCATAACTATGCTTACTTGGAACCTTTCCTTCTTCTGGTCACTCGTCTTCTTCCTTTCACTTGAGATGGTAATTTCCTTAGCAATGTAATAGGTTTTCTATGAATTTTAATGTATGTTAGTTATTAAGATGAGTCTTATTATTATATTTACGTGTATTAATCCTTTTTACAGCCGTGATGATGGGGCTGGACCCCGAAACGTCGCTTAATAAAGCCTTTTTTAAATTACCAGATGACGTCTCCCTTGCTTCCTTGACAATATATATATATATATATAGATATATATATATATGTATATATATATATATATAGTATCTTATATATATATAAATATATATATATATATATATATATATATATCCTATATATACTATCTATATAATATATATATAGATATATATATATATATATATATATATATATGTATATATATATATAGTATATATATATATATCTATATATAGTATATATATATATAATATATATGATATAGATATATATATATATATATATATATATATATATATATATATATATATATATATATATATATATATATATATATATATAACCACGCACCAAATTCTTACGAACGTGCATCCGTGTCAAAATAAAAAAAGATAATAAAGTAATCCTACATAAGTAACTTTTACGTTCAGAAGTAGCCTGTAATTCTCGAAAAACCTCTTGTCAGCTTTCTCTTGAAAATAGCCAACATAAAAATGGCGCAACATCACAAACCTAACACTTTGGATAAAAATTCTTTTTTGCAATACAAATGTAATCATTGTAATTTTTAGCAACGTTTATATTTCCCTGCCAAAATGCTTCTTTTGCAACGTACATACAATTATTACAGACTGCATACATTATGCAGTATATACGACCATTTGAGACTGCTACTAGTACGTCTTTTCCCATTGTATACATCAGCACCGGAGATGACTCAGTCCCGAGGGGCTTGACAAATCAAAGGTGAGGAGGTTAATTGAGAAGCTTAAGATCGTAATTTAAGGTAATGACGTTGAATGACAGTCGATAAAGCCAGCTTTCCAAGTACCTGTCATTTAAGACTAAATAATGACGAAATATGCTCGTGGTGGCGGGATGGATTACAGTATTTACTTCGACTTTCCAAGTAAATATGTCATTTTTCTCCTTATGACTCCCACGACCCAACTTCCAGCCAACACCTCCCCTCCACCCCTTTCCTCTCCCCCTCCCCCCCCCCTCTACCCCTTCCCAGCAGACATTCAGTGTTTACTTCAACATGCGTTAAATATGTCATTTTTTTTATGATCTTCCCCCTCCCCCATCCCCCAACATCTCCCCGACACCAGATAACATCCCCCCCTACCCAACACCTCTCTGCTACCCTTTCCCCAACCCAAACTCACTCCTTCCTTCCACCCCTTCCCCTCTCTAGCAGCTATTCAGTGTTTACTTCAACTTGCAAGTAAATATTCCACGTTTTTCTATATTACATTCCCAACACCTCTTCTCCACCCCTTCCCCCTCCCTCACTCACCCTTCCCCCACTCCTCCTCCCCCTTTTCCAGTAGCCATCTACTTTTTATAATTTAGATAACGTTCGAGGAAAAAGCTCTGAAATGAATATGTTCAGACATGCACCAGGAACGGTAAAAATATCGAAAAACATAACAATTACGTAGTGGTGTAAGTAGGACACACCTGATCATTTTCACTTAAATTGGCTGAATTGTTCTCAAGTTATTCGGCCGAGGACAAAACGCGTGGGAGGGGAAGATCGCTATTTAGGTTAAATATTGGAATTACCGAGAATTCTTGGTGCCTTTGTCGTGTTATTTAGTCTTGTTTATTTACCTATCGTGATCGTTCTGCTCTGCATTCGACTTCCTGTGTTTACATATTCAAGATTGTATGTAATTCTTCTTATTGAACATCAAAACACACACATACACAAAAGACTTGGGCCTTCAAACTTGTCTCCTCTTTATGTATCTTCAAGTTTTCTCTCTCTCTCTCTCTCTCTCTCTCTCTCTCTCTCTCTCTCTCTCTATATAATATATATATATATATATATATATATATATATATGTATGTTATATATATATTATATATATATATATATATATGCTATATGTTACTAAATAGCGCATACAATATATTTAGCCAAGGCCACAGGAAAAATAAAAGGAGTACCGAGCGCTTTCGTGTTATTTCTACACACACACACACACACAGAGAGACATATATATATATATATATATATATATATATATATATGCCATATATATATATATATATATATATATATATATCTATATATATATAATATGTGTCTGTGTGTGTGTGTGTGTGTGTGTGTACATGTATATGTGTATATATGTATAAATTTATATATACCTATCTATATGTATATATATTTTTTCTATACATAAAAATATGCATTTGTGTGTCTGTATGTGTGTGTATGTATGTGCCTGCCAACCGCCATTCATCAAAGTTCGCCAGAACACGTGGGGTAAATGTCATTCATTCAATCATTCATCCCTACTATACCTCTTCCTGCTCACTCCCATTCATACAAATACTTTTTTTTCTAAATGCTAAAGCCATTCTTCCCTGTTAGGCTCACTTAGAAATTCCGCCCATGTTGTTGGCCCGAAATCTTAAGCGAATTGGGTAATTACCCACAGGTGGTTGATATGATAATTTCATTCAGGCAGCCGAGTGCCAAACTGTTGCGTAATATGTCACTCATCTGGTGATCTGTTGCCACTTTTTAACAGGCTCTTTCCGTGTATTTGGTGAGGGGAGCGTTATTGTTCATATATTCATTTTTTTTTATGTTATCTTATACATTTTTTTTATTTATTTTATTCGGCCATTTTATGAAAACTTTTAATCTTGTTATGACGTAACTATTCGTAATTATATGTTCAGTCAATCCGCTGGAATGATTTCATAGTTTAATGTATATATATATATATATATATATATATATATATATATATATATATATATATATATATATATATATCTATATATATATATATATATCATATGTATATTTACATATGTATATATATATATATATATATATATATATATATATATATATATATATATATATATATATATCTATACTATACTATACTATCTATATATCTATCCATCTATCTATCTACTTATCTATATATATATATATATTATATATATATATGTGTGTGTGTGTGTGTGTGTGTGTGTGTGTGTATGATCATGTATGCATTTATTTGCAGGAATATATACATATATGTTATTCAATTAAGTCCTTTTTTGAACAAATTCAAAAAAAACCCTGGCACACTAATGAACACCAATATCTTACAAAAAAAAAACAAAAAAAAAACCCCGCAGTTGAAGAGGAATTATGTATCACTCAAGGCAGACTTCATACCTTCCGCTCTTTGACGCAACCATGAGAATTAAAGAGTAATTACAGTCATGGAGAGTCAAGTGAGGGATCGCTCGTCTCGTACTCAAACGGCACATGACGCGGTAATGTGTGATCAACTTTTTTTTTTTTTTTTTTTTTTTTTTTGATGGCAGGCTCTTAAGCGCTGATTGCAGAACTTTCAGTTGAAATCCAGCTTCGCACTGTAATGACGTGTTGCAAGTTCCGGTTTTCCAGTTTACCTTTTTTAACGCGGAAATCGTAGACGAAGAGATACTACAAAGGTTCGAGAAGACCTATAGGGATGATTCATATATTTTATATATAGTAAAGGAATTTTTGGAGATATGTTTAAGGAAAAACTGGCGAGAGGAATTATAAACTGAGACGATAAGGCTGCGGAATATTAAATATAATACAGTCTCTCTCTCTCTCTCTCTCTCTCTCTCTCTCTCTGTATATATATATATATATATATATATATATATATATATATATATATATATATATGCTAAAGGCATTTTTGGAGATAACTTTAATGGAAATCTAATAAAAAACTATAAATAAAGGCAATAAGATTGCGGAATAATTAACACATACCATACGCATATGCTAAAGGTTATTTGAAAATAGGAAGAACTGAAGAGAAAAATATAGAATGGAAAAGAATTGCCGACCCGCCCCCAAAGAAAAAAAAACGATTAAAATCCAATCGAATGAAGAAATACCACTTGTCTCGCTGAGCCTACTCGTGAAAAAACGTACAAAGGTATAATTTGAATGAATGTAAATCTTACCATTTGAGCTAATCAACAGCCATTGAAACATCTGGGAAAAGGGGGTGGCTTTTATTGCCACTAATACTTCCATCAAAAGGGTGTCAGCAAGGAAATGATTCCATTGAAGGAAATGGCAACTTGGAAGGAGCCAAGCACAGTAGGTGCCATGTGTTAGAGTTGATTTAAATAAGTAGCCTAAAGAAATATTCTTAATTCCAGGATGCAGATTTTATCTCCCAACTGTATGAATGAATCCCCATTATCTTTCCATCTCTCCAGAGAGAGAGAGAGAGAGAGAGAGAGAGAGAGAGAGAGAGAGAGAGAGAGAGAGAGAGAGAGAAATTTCCTGTGAAGGGTCAGTATTCAAAATATGGACGCAAACAAAGTACTAAGAAAGTTGCATGAATATAATCCACTCATGACAGCAACAAATAGATAAATTATCAAATAAATGTTTAAATAATTAGATGAATTAATTAGACCATTTTTTATGCCATTTGAGGGTGGCCCTGGAAATAAAACTAAGACAGGGCACTGTTACGATCATCCCTAAATTCCTGAATCAGATGATTCACCAGTTATGAGAAATGTCTCACAAATGAAAAATAAACAGGTAAACAATTAAGCTTTAATGGAATCAATAAATTAATTTATTTGAAAGGAAAGATCCAAGTAGAATTCTATACTTTCTACGTTTAGTTACATTTCAAGGGACTGTGCATATACCTAAACGATTAAGCACACACACACATATATATATATATATATATATATATATATATATATATATATATATATATATATATATATATATATATACACACACACACACACACACACATATATATATATATATATATATATATATATATGTGTGTGTGTGTGTGTGTGTGTGTGTGTGTGTGTGCATGTGTGTGTATACAATTGTAAAAGAAGTTATATATAGTGCAGATTCGGCATTTCTTGATTATACATGATTTATAACACATATTTGATAAGTCATTTACAAGCAGATGAGTAGATTCATAGCTAGAGATTAAGAGAGAGAGAGAGAGAGAGAGAGAGAGAGAGTTTTACCGAAGCATTTGATGTACGAAAAAGAGGTATATAACAAATATAAGAAATGGTGAATCAACGCGAGAGAGAGAGAGAGAGAGAGAGAGAGAGAGAGAGAGAGAGAGAGAGAGAGAGTTTACCCAAGGATTTTGGTGTTGAGAAAAGTAAATTACTCGTACAAGAAATAGTAAATCGGAGAGAGAGAGAGAGAGAGAGAGAGAGAGAGAGAGAGAGAGAGAGAGGTGCAGCTGTTTATACGTCAGCCTGGATCTCTGGGAAAGAGGGCGTATCCCACCATGCCCTTACATTTGTTCATTAATGCGGAGATCAAGCACTGGTATTATGGCATTTAAATTCAAACAAGGGACTTTTTTCCCCAGATAATGACAGTGATTATGTGATCTGCTAAATTATAATGTCACTGTAATTGGTTTCCACAATGTTTCTTTTTTTTTTTTAGGGAGCACTTAAATTTCCTTTGTGTCCTTGTTTTATCAATTTTTATCTGGGTGCTTGCAAATTTTTTTCCTTTGTTTTATTCATATGATAGCAAAGGATTTTGATTAATTAGATGTGTGTAAATGTATTACGTATTTTAAATATTTAATGTATTTCACATAAATGAAAGTATTTAAATTTATCATATATATCAAAAGCTATACTAATATTTTCCTCTTGTTCATATAGGTGAGATATGAAGCGGATGTCGCAAATTTCGTATCATTCCACTATTACATATATCTGAAACTCCTTATTTAACTAAGCATTTATATTCGAAAGTTTCAATAATCCCTTATTCAAGTAAATATATTTACTACAACTTTTTAGTAATTTTCCGTCACATTTCCCTTAAACTACTTATTTAAGTAAATGTTGTTACTAACTTTTCAATCATTTTTTACTTTAAACTCCTTATTTTAATGAAAATTTTCACTTAACCTTGTTCATAATTTTTTATGAAATATACGTTGATTAAATTTCTTATTTATGTAAACATTCTCAGTTTAACATTTCAGTCATTTTTTTTCCATATATACTTTAAACTCCTTATTCAAGTAAATATTTTCAATTCAACTTTTCAATAATTTTAGTACATGATAGATTAAGATCATTATTTAAGTAAATATTTTTAATTTAACTTTTCAGTAATTATAATACATAAGAAATTAAGGTCCCTATTTAAGTAAATATGATCAATTTAACTTTTCACTAATTTTTTTATAACTTATACCTTAATCTCCTTATTTAAGTAATCATTTTTGCTTTAAGGTTTCAGTAATTTTAGTATATATACATTAAACGTTTAAATTAAGCAAAAATTTTTTATTAGAAAATCAATATTTGTTCCCGTTTGACTTATATGATGTCTGATATCACATAAACCACTTATATAAGTTAATACTTTCATTCTAGCTTTTCCCATAATTTCCTTATGAGACGAAACGTGCAAAAGTTCCCCCAAATGCTGGAGGAACGACAGGGTCCCCATTTACATCAGCGGATAACGCATGCAGCCCAATTACGTGGGATTTCGAGAACCCAATTCTACTAAAAGTTTCTCCCTATGAGTGACACACTGTTCACAAGGCGAGCTCTGTAATTTTCCTAACCCCTTTTTTTGGCTTAACAGTTATATTTTGTTCCTTTGTCTCTTGAGTCGAGTTTTTTTTAGGGGTGGTAATTTTTTTTTTCGTGCAGCTGTTCTGCTGCAGAAATTGCGAAAGGCGTATGTGTAGATGAGCGTGAATGATTGATGGCAGAGAGAGAGGAGAGAGAGAGAGAGAGAGAGAAGAGAGAGGCAAACAGGTTCAGCAAAATATTATTATAGATAGAGTGTTGAAAGACGAAACGAGAGAGAGAGAAGGTTTAACAAAATGTTATTAAGGATAGAATGATAAAAGACAAAATCAAAGAGAGATAGATAGAGAGAGAGAGAGAGAGAGAGAGAGAGAGCGAGAGAGAGAGGAAGGCAAGAAAGTTCAACAATTTTATTATTATAGATAGAATGATGAAAGAGAGAGGAGAGAGAGAGAGAGAGAGAGAGAGAGAGAGAGAGAGAGAGAGAGGCAAGAAGGTTCAATAAAATATTGTTAAGGACAGAACAATGAAAGACGAAACGATAGAGAGAGAGAGAGAGAAGAGAGAGAGAGAGAGAGAGAGAGAGGCGAGAAGGTTCAACAAAATATTATTAAAGATTGAATGATGAGAAACAAAAAGAGAGAGAGAGAGAGAGAGAGAGAGAGAGAGAGAGAGAGAGAGAGAGAAGGGCAGGCAGGTTTAAAAAAATATTATTAAGGATAGAATGATAAAAGACAAAATAAAAGAGAGAGAGAGAGAGAGAGAGGCGAGAAGGTTCAACAAAATATTATTAAGGATAAAATTTTAAAAGACAAAATGAAAGAAAGAAAGAGAGAGAGAGAGAGAGAGAGAGAGAGAGAGAGAGAGAGAAAGAGAGAGAGAGAGAGAGAGAATAAGCATGCAACGGAAAGCACAAAGGAGACACGCTCGGAAGTTTGGACAGAGAGGGCTACAATCACAGGTCCCGAAATTACAGGGGCGCCCTTTTAAAGCATACAATTGTCCCGTGGATTTCAAAGTCAACTTTTTTTTCCTCTCTCTCTCTCTCTCTCTCTCTCTCTCTCTCTCTCTCTCTCTCTCTATTTCTCAGAGAGTGACTGACGGTGGCAAAGGAAGGCGTTGACGAAGACGAAGACGGTGGTAGTTTCACGCAGGAGACACTGTGTTTGTGTGTGTGTGTGTGTATGTGTGTGTATGTATGTGTGAGTTTATAAGCGCGCGCGCGCCAGTGCGTATAGGCGTGAAATCTTGATATCTGTATCTCACATCCGCATGGAGAGGTTGCGTATCAAATGACATGCTAGCGAAGAGAAAGCGAGAGAGAGAGAGAGAGAGAGAGAGAGACTTTAAATCAATTTACTCTGTTACAACTATAGCAAGAAATGCTGGAATTTTCTGTCCATACTCTTTAGATTGCATTGAAGATCGCTTTCCACACATAAATTCCAAATCTAATCCATCAAGGAGTACATAGTGTGAGCCAACGACCGACAAAAAACTCTCTCTCTCTCTCTCTCTCTCTCTCTCTCTCTCTCTCTCTCATGCCAAAGCAAGCAGAGTATAGTCGTTGAAATGTCATGCGAATAGGTGATCTGTTTCCCAAAATTTATGCTCCAACCCTGGTTTTAAATTATTGTCTGGAATGGCGAGGGAGGGGAGGTGGTTGGGAGGTGCTGGGGCGGTTAAGGCTACCAGGAGGGAAGGTGGAAGGTTTTGGGGGAGGAGGGGGGTTGGGAGAAGTAGGCGTGACCTCCCCCCTCATCCAGGTAGTTCACAAGGTGGATAATTAACCCGTCGTCAGCGGCGGTTTCGTGTCGGTAATCCCTTCTCGGCGTATTTTATTATTTTCTCCAAGTATCCATTTCCTCTTGATAAGCTGCCACTCTCCGACATGCATGAATCACACCTTTTGATTTTCCTGCTTGCTCGCTAAAGCGCTGGGGGTTGGGGTTGTTGGGTTGGTTAGGGAGGAGGAGGGGGGGCGGGAGGGGTGTTCTCAGGCCATTGGGTTCTTCAAGGTGTCATGAGACGGAAGAAGCAATCAGGTGTTGTTGGGTTCCTTGGGGTTTTTCCTCACGGTTTTATGACGGAGAGCCCTGAGCAGCCAAGGTCTTCAGGTCTCATGACGGAGAGCCTTGGGCAATTAGGTCACCTCAGGGTCTCATGCCGGGAGGGTCTTCAGCCACTGGGATCATCAAAGTATCTCCAGAATTGGGGGAAGGATTAAGGCTGGCTGTCGGGAAGGGTAATCCATACACACTGGATTTCCATTGCCGTGTTGGGCACAGGCACTGAGCGCTTCGGTGTTGGTCACTGATGTGGGTCTCCGTCTGGCTCTCCTTCTACTGAGTTCATTTCTTGCCCATGGCACGCCTGGTCCTCCAGTTTGCCGTGGGCAAGAAAGGAGCCCTCCAGTGTTATTCGGGAACTTGATGAATCAACAGCTGAGCTTCTGCAGGGTATCATAGGCCTAGGGACTAGGAACATAGGCCTTGGTACTAGGAACATATGCCCAGGGACTAGGAACATAGGCCTTGGCACTAGGAACATATGCCTAGGGACTAGGAACATAGGCCTTGGTACTAGGAACATATGCCTATAGGGACTAGGAACATAGGCCTTGGTACTAGGAACATATGCATAGGCACTAGGAACATAGGCCGAGGGACTAGGAACATAGGCCTAGAGACTAGGAACATAGGCCTAGAGACTAGGAAAATAGACCTAGGGACTTATTGTTAATGGGAAGAGAAATTAGACCTCACAGCAAGAAAGGCATCGGATGGGGTTGGGCGGCTGGTTAGGGATAGGGGTTGATGGTTCGGTGCGCGGGTGGTTATAGGAAGAAGTGGAGGAGGGTGTGGGGTGAGGGTGGGGTGGGGGGAGGGAAGAGAAATAACCCGTGCATAAGAAAGAGCGCAAATTACAGGAAGCGACAGTCAATTGACGTAATGCCGTGATGGATCATGCGCATGGTCGTTGCAAAATGAATGGCGTGTATGATGTGCTAATCGAAGTCTTCCGTCAAAATCGGTTATGATAATGCCAGTGTGCGTTTGAATGTGCGTGCGGGCGCGCCTGGGTGGCGTGCATGTGCGCGTTTTGGTTCGATGCATGAGTGCATGCTTATGGTTGAATGCAAATGGAGAGAGAGAGAGAGAGAGTGAGAGAGCGAGAGAGAGAGAGCTGGGGGACAGAAAAGAAGAGAGAGTGAGGGAATATGTGTGTGTGTGAGAGAGAGAGAGAGAGAGAGAGAGAGAGAGAGAGAGAGAGAGAGAGCTGGGGGGCAGGAAAGTAGAAAGAGTGAGAGAATGTGTTCGTGAGAGAGAGAGAGAGAGAGAGAGAGTACTATTATTACGTATTTTCTCTACTTACTTTCGTAACGTCTGATATTGATAGTTTAATTTTTTTTTTACTTTAATCTTTTCTTGGAATAAAAGAATTCTATCATGACAACAGCAAAGCAATACTTCAACTATAAAGCTAAAATTCTCTCTCTCTCTCTCTCTCTCTCTCTCTCTCTCTCTCTCTCTTCCAAGTATCTGAATGTAGTCATATTCTCCTCCTGTTTAACACAGGTGAATCACCATCGAGGGATACATTCCGTCTGTTTACAAATTGATGATTAAAGACGTGAAAATATTTTTCCTTAAAATCTTTGATGATACAGCATTATCATCTGGTATAGCTAAAACCAAATATTAATGCAGATACTTTATGTAATTATTATTATTATTATTATTATTATTATTATTATTATTATTATTATTATTATTATTGTCTTATGAATATTTTGCAATATAGGGGTTGCACAGTTTATTTTCAGAGATTAGTTCTTATTGCTTTCTTACCACCTTCTATATTGTATATATTAAACAGCTAATGTAATTATTATTATTATTATTATTATTATTATTATTATTATTATTATTATTATTATTATTATTATTATTATTATTTTTATTATTATTATTGTGCATTGTTTTATGAATAATTTACAATGTAGGGTTTGCACAGTTTATTTTCCGAGATTATTTTTATTGCTTTCTTACCACCCTTTATATTGTCTATATTAGATGGCTAATATCGAATAAGAAAAGTATATCAGAGAGAGAGAGAGAGAGAGAGAGAGAGAGAGAGAGAGAGAGAGAGTTTTCTCTTTAATGAGTTGGAGGCCTGGCTTGATAATGAAAACAGGGCTTTTCTTTCATAAGTTTTTTTTTTTAATTACAAAATGTACGATGTTTTGTTATAAAAACAAGACATCTTATAAATCATGATACTTGCGGCAATAGAGAGACGCATAGCTAAGGTATAAATAAGGAAATTTGATAAATTGGAAATTTTTTCTCCATGCATTCCACATTAATTAAAGTTTCTTTTGAAAACTGGAATAAAAAAAACACCATGCATGCCACGCTTGAATTTCTTTTGAAAACACGAATTGAAAAAGCAAAAAAAACAGAAAAAAACATACCTTTTGTAACGTAAGGTACAAAATGACGTAAACGAATGAAAGATTAAAGATGGAACACGAGATGAACATCAAGTGATAGATAGACACACAGACGGACGGATAGAGCTGAAATGATATAGTATACCCCTCAAGTCCAAAATACCACTTTGATATCGGCTTTCCTTATTTCAAGTTTAGACTGTACTCGGGACAGAGGGATTCCGTGAGAATTAAGCTTTTAAAAAAATCAGGCGTTTCCTTGTGACGCATCTCGCAGTTAGTGATAAAAGTGATTTATGTCGCCCATTACGTAGGGATTAAGTGGAGTTTTTGTGATTCTGATTCTCGGATAATGACGCCAAAGTAGGTGGTGACAAGTTATATGTAAGTGCATAATTCAGGTGCCTTGGGAGAGCTATCTGAGAACTGGTGTTAATCAAAGGCATTATTGCAGTTTCCGGATTGCTAAGTCAAACGAAGTTGCTATATCGTGTTTCTCTCTCTTTCTCTCTCTCTCTCTCTCTCTCTCTCTTCTCTCTCTCTTTATGTACCTATCCCAATCAAGATAAGGTATGTAAGTATAAACTGCATGATTACCTCTCTCTCTCTCTCTCTCTCTCTCTCTCCATGTACCTATCCCAATCACGTTTAGGATTGTAAGACTGCAAGATTACCTCTCTCTCTCTCTCTCTCTCTCTCTCTCTCTCTCTCTCTCTCTCTCTCTCTCTCTTTACACACCATACCAACGGCATTTTAAATTCCATTTAATCTCTGAATCAAAATCATGCATAGTAGGGTTTAGTCCCAAGGGGAATTTTTATTTTCCAGTGAAAGATGACCTCCAATTCAACCCCACCTCCACTTCTCTCTCTCTCTCTCTCTCTCACCTTTTTTTCATCACTTTAATCTTGTCTTGGAATAAAAGAATTCTACCATGACAAAAGCAAAGCAACACTTCAACTGTAAAGCTAAAATTTCTCTCTCTCTCTCTCTCTCTCTCTCTCTCTCTCTCTCCTTTTTTTTATTACATTTAATATGTCTTGGAATAAAAGAATTCTACAATGACAAAATTTTGCAAAGCAACACTTCAACTGTAAAGCTAAAATTCTCTCTCTCTCTCTCTCTCTCTCTCTCTCTCTCTCTCTCTCTCTCTCTCTCTATCTCTCTCTCTCTCTCTCCCTCTCTCTCTCTCTCTCTGTCTCTGTCTCACCTGCGTTTAAAATGCAATAAAAAAAAGAAAAGCAAAAATAGCAGCAGCCTTCATGCACATGCTAGCTAGCTCCTCCTCTGCAGCAACCTGTACTTAACGTGTCACTTCAAACAAGGGAACACACCACCGTCCCCGACGACGACGACGACTGAGCGGCGGGAATGATAGGGTCGTAAATCATACGCCGTGACGTCACCAACAAGTGGTGAGAGGGTCTTCATTACTTTAATTGCTATTAATAAGAGTCATTATCATTTATCACTCTAAGTGGCCCGCCACACCTCTTTGTTAGATTCGGCACCCTCCTCCTCCTCCTCCTCCTCCTCTTCTTCCTCCTCCTACTCCTCATTCTTCTTCTTCTTCTTCTTCTTCTTCTTCTCTCTCATCCTTCCTACTTCTTCTCAGTTCTTCATTCTCTTTTTCTCATCTTCTCCTCAGTCTTCCCTATTCATCTCTAGTCTTCATTCTCTCTTGCTTCTTCTCCCCCTCCTCCTTCCTCCTCCTCCTCCTTCCTCTCTTCCTCCTCCTCTCTCTTCAGGTCTTCATTCTTCTTCTTCTTCCTCCTCCTCCTCCTCCTCCTCCTCCTCCTTTATCCTCCTCCCAGTCTTCCTAGGATATTTCATCATAAGTAAAAAGTCTCTCTCTCTCTCTCTCTCTCTCTCTCTCTCTCTCTCTCTACTGTATTTATTTTCCATTAAGTGATTGATAGTGTCTCAAATTGAGTCTTTTTCTCTTTTGCTTGTTTTTTCTTCTATTTCTTCAAATGTCTATCTGCGATTCTGTTTTCTCTATACTGTCATTGTGTGGCTTATTCTGTTATCCTACAACTATTTCTATTTGCTCTATTTTCTGTTTTCTCTCTCTCCCGAATTCTGTAGTAATATGGATTATACTGTTTTATACGGGATTATTTCTATTTCCTCTCTTTTCAATTTCCTCTTTCCTCTTATCTATTGTAATTTGGGTTATGCTGGTATCTACGGCTCTTCCTGTTTCCTCTGTCTTATGTTGGGATAATGTTGTTAAAAAACCCTGGCGTTTCCTATTGATAATTCCACATTGTTTTGTTAAAAAATATGGCTTGTTTGCTAAATAAACATGTTTGAGATAATGCCATTATACGAGTCTCTCTCTTTTCAATTTTTAAATAATAAGAAAATGAGACGATAGATTACTAATTAAATTTGTTCTTGTTTTTGAATATTATATTTTTCTTCGTCATATTACATTTATTTTCTAAGTTTTTTTTCCCATTTAGTTTTAATTTATTAAATGAAATTCACCATTTTTAGTAGCATTATCTGTTTTGTTCATATCACTCTGATTAATCTTTATATTTTTCAAATAAAAAAAATTTCCATCGGTACGAAAAAAGTCATGATTAAAAAACACTCCTATTTTTCATATCTCTGGTACGAAAAAAGTCATGATTAAAAAACTCTTCAATTTCATTTTTATCCTTTTATTTAGTTTCAAATTATAAAAAAAAACTACTTTATAATTTTCAGTAGTATTATCTGTTTTGTTCATATCACTCTGATTAACCTTTATTTTTTAAAATCAAATACTTTTTTATCATTACGAAAAAAAGCCATGATTAAAAAAAATTAAAACAACTGAGTATTTCTTTCATGTCTTACACTAACTAAAAATTTAAATTTTTTCAAAAATTATGTCATTAAAAAGGAAGAAAAAAAATTTCTTTTTTTGACTTTAACAAATGGTCAAATAGCTTCATGTTAGCTATTAAAAAACAACAAAAATGTCTTGATCGTTAGGAAAAAAAGTCATTATTAAAAAGTAATTCTTGAAATAACTGGGTATCTCTATATCTAGACATTAATAAATGATCAAATGGCATTATGCTTGCCATTATCCCCTCCCAAACAGCCTCCACCTCCACCCCCGCCCTCCCCCACATCCCCCCTAAAAAAGCTGAACCCTTAAATAGTATTATGTTAGCTAATAAAAAAACACACACACACATAAAAAGCTGAACTATTAAAAAACAATCATTTTCACATCACGTGCTTTCGACATCGAATCACCGGAAGACCATCCGAAGTAAATCAGCAAATAACGAGTAATAATGGAAAGGATAATGACAAGAATGAGGAGCAATTGGAGGAAGAAGGGAGTGGAAATCCGGCGATGATGAAAAGGGAGGGGGGGAGGGAGCGGGAATTCATAATCTCATTATGATGATTGCTTTGACATCCATCCTCATTAACTCTTCGCTCCGCGTTCGTGTAAATAACAAACAACGCTGTTTAGGGCAATTATTTTATCTTTGTAGAGTAATTAACGTGATTGTTGTTGTTGGTGGCGGTTCATTGCTTATGTGACAGGTTCGTCATATGGTTATGCGAGAAATATGAGGACGATAAGATGATCATGATGACGGCGGTGATGCCAGAAAAAAATATAATGATAATTGTAGCATTGTTCACAAAAATGGTTTTATACTTGAAGTTATTAACGTCATTGTTGTTGGCGGTTCATTGCGTTAGTGACAGGTTCGTCAAATTATACGAGAAATATGATGATTATGATGATAGTGGTACCGGAAACCAAAAATTATAGTGATAATAATAGCATTGGTCATGAAAATTATTTGATCTTTCAAGAGTCATTAACATGAATGTCTCTGGAGTTTTAGTTTGATCGTGACAGGTTCGTCTATATGTCATGCGAAAAATATGATGATTATGATGATAATGTTGATAATGATAGTAGTACCGTAAACCATGAAAATAGTGATGATCATGGTTTTACCGGAAACCGCGAAATGATAATGATAAGTTATCTTTATCATGATAATAATATAATTGCTATAATGTGAACGATGATACATTTGTTATTGTCAACCTTGTGATAATGATGTTAATTATACTGATCATTATAAACACAACATTCCAATGATAATATTAAGGTTCATTATTACAACGTTTATGAGAATGATAGAAAAGGGATAATGATGATGAGAACCTAAGATTACAATGATTATAATCCACTATATAATATTACGATGGTGATGATGCACATGACAATGATGATGATGATGATGATGGTGACGATATATCCATTCATGCTGCATCGTTATCATCATCATTATCATTATCACCATCGTCATCATACACGCTAACAAACCAGCAAATCGAATTAGTAAGATGATACTAATTGTATTACAGTGTCATTACGATGGTGATGACATAAATAACAGTGATGATGATAATAATTATGGTGATGATGATGACGTTTCCATCCATCATCACTATCATTAGTATCACCATCGTCACCATCCATCACTGAACAAACCAGCAAATCGAATAAATGACATAACAATAACTGTAACCCACTATCATTACGATGATGATGCAAATGAGTTATTATGATGATGACGGTGACGATGTATACTTCCTCATCTTTATCATCTTTATCACCTTCGTCACCATCCAGCGCTAACAAGGGTATAATCATTATAAGAACGTTGGATGACTTTAATGATAATCAGCCATCATTGCGATGGTGATGCAATTAGCAGTGATGATGGTGATGACATATCCATCCATCATCACTATCATCATCATTATCACCTCCGTCACCATCCAGCGCTAACAAGCCAGCAAATCGAATTAAAACATCCAATTAACTCGTCGGAGACGAGTCGTTACGACAAACAGCTTCCGTCTATGGAGAACTGACAGCAAATTGACGGCGCAAATAGAAACTTCTTATTTCACTACTTGATTATCCCCCCTTCCCGAGACCCCTTACCACACCAACAACACCCCCAGACCCCCTCCAACCCGTCCCTAACTAATGGCTATACAGAATGGACAGCTTCCGTTTATATGGGCAAGTGACGGTAAAATTGACGGTAAATTGACGGAGAAGATGAAAAAAATGTTTTATTTTTTGTTTATTTGTTATGGGATCTCTTTTTTTTATTTTTTTTTTTTTTTAGGTGAGCTAACGGCTCCGACCGGAAGTAGCTAATCACTCTTAATGAGGGGTTTTATGTACTTGCCAGAAAACACTTGAAAAGTCTTGTAAAACTCGAATTTTAATACGTTTGGTGCGAGCGATCAGACGAAATTCCGCAGACAGGTTCCGAATCGGATAAAAGCGATTCCGCACTTTGGGAAGCGCTCTGATGAGAGAATTCCGCAGACAAGTTCCAACTCGAGGAATGATTCCGCAAGAACGGAGGTCTCTTATGTGGATTCTCTAGAAAGGTTCCGCCTCGAATAAATGGTTCCGCAAGTGCGGGGCATACCGATGCGGATTCCGCACACCGGTCCTAACTCGAATAAATAATTCTGCGCGAGCGAGGTTTTACGGTACAGATTCCGTGACGGGGACCGACTCGAATACAAGGTCTTCGTTGGACGAGTTTTTTTTATGTGCTCGCCTACCGGTTCGGTAGTCCCAAGTTCGATTCCCCGGTCTGCCAATGCGGATTCAGAGGAATTTGTTTCTGGCGAGTCTAAAATCAATTTCTTAATGTAATGTGGTTCGGACCCCATAATAAACTGTAGGTCCCGTTGCTAGGTAACCAATTGGTACCTAACAACGTAAATGAAAACCTAATCCTTCGGGCCAGCTCTTAGGAGAGCTGTTGATCAGCTCAGTGGTCTGGTTAAACGAAGATAGACTTTAACCGACTCGAATGATAGTGGAGCACCCCAGCGAAGAGCCCGTGCTGGCATTATCAGCTTAATTAATCTAAAACAAGTCCCATTGTACGGATTCCGCAGGTAGACGAGGTGGGTGGAGGGGCGGTGTGGGTGGGGAGGGGGGGGACGGCGTCGGCGTCGCCTGTTTCCAGCTGCTAGGGGCCCCGAATAAAGTAAAAAAAAAAAAAAAAAAAAAAAAACATATCTTTGCTGCAGAAACGACCTCAAACAACTTCCGCATTAGCTCGATAATTTGACGAATTTGCCGCCATTCGAGGGGCGTAATTTGACTCACAAGCCGCGAATCCGTCATGTTGTTATTCCCGCCGTCGTCGTTGGCGGCGGATGCGGACGGGGGAGGGGGGGTTGGGGGAGGAAAGGAGGGGAGTGCGGGGTTAACAGAATATTTACACATGAATTACACCGCTCTCAACTTTGATCTGTTTATTAACTTGACATCTAATGAGACAGTATCCGGAGTCGTAACAAATTACCCGCTATTTTTGCCCCGCAGTAATTGTTTACGGTACTGTCGCGTTTGGGTTGCTGTCCAGTTTTTACTGGCGTTCGAACGCGCTTGGATTGTCTGTAAGTTGGCGTTTGAACGTGCATTGATTGTCTATATATGTTGGTGTTTTGGGATCGAGCTATGATCATCTGTACTTTGGCTTTTTGTGAGCGCGCGTAGATTGTCTTTAAATTTACGTTTAAGTGCGTTGATTGTGTATATTTTGGCGTTTGAAAGCGCGTGTGATTCTATATAAGTTGGCGTTTGAGAGCGAACGTTGATTATGTAAAAGTTGATGTTTGACAGCGCGTTTTGTTAGCGCATTCATTGTCTAGAAGTTGGCGTTTGAAAGCGTAGATTAATTGTCTATTACTTGGCGTTTGGGAGCGCGTTTTGATAGCGCGTTTATTGTCTATACGTTGGGGTTGGAAAGAGCAGGTTGAATATCTATAAGTTGTCTATGTAAGCGTGTTCGCCGTAGGGGTTATAGCACCGTCAGTGGACCTAGTATGGTGCACTGTAGGCATTACTTAGGGTTCTTTGCAGCGTGCCTTCGTGCCCCTAGCTGCAACCACTTTTGTTTCTTTTACTGTACCACCTTTCATATTCTCTTTCTTCCATCTTTCTTCCCACACTCTCCTAATAATTGTTCCATAGTGCAACTGCTATGAGGTTTTCCTCCTGTTACACCTTTCAAACCTTTTACTGTCAATTTCCATTTCAGCGCTGAATGACCTCATTGGTCACAGTGCTAGGTTTTTGGCTTAAAGTCTATATTCAACTCTATAAGCGTGCTTTGGTCATCTGTACTTTGGTTTGAGAGCGCGAGTTGATTGTCTATATGCGAGTGAAAAATAAGGTGATAAATCTGGCAGATAATTGTAATTATAGTGATTTCAATGATTGTGTAGGAAGTACACATGTGTTTTTGTCGGACACGTTATATGCGCAATACAATTCGCTGGATAAGGACGGAAATTATACCTATATTCACATCGAGGTTAAGAATGACAACCATTGCTTTTCAGTATTATATCAAATTAGGATTATAAAAAGGACAGGTTTTCCTTTTATCTTCTTATAGCGGATTATTTGATGAAAAGAAAATTTAAATGATATACTTAAAGATTTTTTGTGTATTGAATGAAATCACCTGATTTTTTCACTTTGAATACAGTTCCAGTAAGGATTACACACGTGAAAACATATACATACACACAATATATTATATATATATTATATATTATATTAATATATATATATATATATATATATATATATATATATATATATATATATATATTTATATATATATATATATTATTATTATTATTATTATAATATATAATATTATTATTAATATTATTATCTGTATTATTATATATATATATATTTTTTTTTCCAAGCGGGGATATATATGTATATGTAATGTATATATATATATTCTATATATATATAGATATATATATATATATTTTTTCCCAGCGTTTATAAATATATATATATATATATATATATTGTTTTTTCCCAGCGATATAATTATATGTCTATATTATATATATATATATATATATATATATATATATATATATATATATATGTGTGTGTGTGTGTGGTGGTGTGTGTGTGTGTTGTGTGTGAAGGATGTGCGCGCGTGGATGTGTGTATAAACAAAACACATTCTTTTAGGATAGGTACCCTTGTAATTAAATACACTATTTTTTTTTCCAGAAAACAAAGTATGATTATCTAGCTATCAAAATGTTTCTCTTTGGAAGTTATCCATTTTTAACTCTTACTTGTTTACTTGTTAATTTATCATTTTCTATTTTATTCTTTTTAATAAAATGGAGCCTAGTTCAGTATTACCATGAAATAAGTGCACGAATTAGCTGACGGTATTGGAAGGCCAATACCATTATTAATAAATAAAATAATGTTAATTGAGGTTTCTGAGTCATAAGGTATCTCACATACCTTTGTTATGACGAGTGACAGTTAGTGAACACGATTCATCTTGATGTATTCACAAGAAAGGAATGGGTGTTTTAGTATTTTAGCTATATCATGAATGGTGTAACAAGTAACATATGTGTCTTTTTTATGTTCACATACACACGCTGACACATTCATGCTCAATATAGAAGAGATGATATATTTATGCTTACTTTAAAAGAATAGATATAAAAACTCTTGATTTTCTTCCACTCGTTCGTAGTTTCCATTTTGCTAATATTTTCAATATAAAGATGTCATCAATTCTAACTCGTTACTAAAACCGTATTCCGTATCCCATTCCCCCCCCCCCAAAAAAAAAAAAAAAAAAAAAAAAAACCCCCCCCCCCCCCCCCCCAGAAAAAAAAAAAAAAAAAAAAATAGAAATAAATTAATTAATTAATTTGAAAAAAGTAAATATTTTCTGTTTATTACGTGGTTATTTACTCATTAAATTTATTTTTCATTATCATTTATAAACAAAATACCAGTAACAACTACAGCGTCCATTAGTTTCACATGGAAAATAAGATAGCACGCATAGAAATGAAACTGGTTTTCAGTAGATAGATAATATACATACAAAAACCTTAGTCTGCTTGACGTACACACAAATAAAACACATTAATGGAGTTACAAGGTATATACTTATGCAAATGCGTCGATGGTTGTGCAATGAATCAAGTATGAAAAATAAATTGTACTCATCATTATTAATTCTATTCTTTTTATGATGAACACGCAATCGCGCGCGTAGGAGGTTATTAATGTCACCTTTGGCTTATGATGTTGTAAGAAGAGGAAAGTATCAGCGATAATAATAATAATGGCTTAGAAGAAATATGAACAGATGAAAGGAA
>NC_087217.1:50896408-50898908 GCF_015104395.2 Macrobrachium nipponense | reverse complement strand
ATATATATATATATATATATATATATATATATACATATATTTATAGATATATATATATATATATATATATATATATATGTGTGTGTGTGTGTGTGTGTGTGTGTGTGCGTATGTATGTGTGCGTGTGTGCACGCCTAAACTAGCATGTAGTATATATACTATTTATGTCAATTCGTTCCATTTCTTCTTTCGTTTCCTTGATGTGAGAACCCTAGAGGCAGTAGATTCAGTATGAACAGATAATCGTCCTGTCTTTTCCCCTCACTAGAACCCTCTGCCTCGTCCCACCTATAGAATTCGTGCGTCCTTGTTGTGGGGTGTCGGGAAGGAAAGGTAGGGGTTAGAGGAGGTGGATTAGTTGAGGGGGGGGGGGTGGGGGGTTGGGGGGAAGAGAGAGAGGGGGGGCGGGTGGGGGCCTTGGAGATTCCGCGAACGTGAACCTCGCATGTTCTGGGGGTCCCACCTTTTGATGGATTGAGCTATTACAGGTGACAATTGTTTTGTGACGGCTCCGCCCAGCGGTGCATTATCGTCGTTTCTCGTGTCACTCAAGAATTCGGACACGTATAATTACATTATCGCCGGGCGTGAGGACCGGATGGACAGGTGGAGGACAAACGTGGCACTCCCGAGGTGATCGTGTGACAGCCTGATAAGAGAGAGAGAGAGAGAGAGAGAGAGAGAGAGAGAGAGAGAGAGAGAGTTGGGAGGGTGGGATAGAGGATGGTTATTATGCCGAAGAAGAGGTTAGGCGATTTGATGAATATGGATGTTGGCCGAAGTGGTGATGGGTCACAAGATATACGTATTATAATATATTATAATATATTATATAAATATAATATATATATATATATATATATATATATATATATATATATATATATGTATATGTATATATATATATATATATATATATATATATCCGTTGTATATAATTATATATATATATATTAATATATATAATACCCCATACACACCCACACACACACACACACACATATATATATATATATATATATATATATATATATATATATATATATATATGTGTGTGTGTGTGTGTGTGTGTGTGTATGTGTGTGTGTGTATGTATATGTGTGTATGTACGTATGCATGTATGTATGTATAATACATCCTTTTACTTGAATCGTAAGTAAACTTTCATACAATAACACTTATCGTCAGACCTTGCTATAACCATGACAAGTCATGAGTTGAGCATGAAGGGAATATACGAAGACATAGAAAATATGGGGAAAAAATGTTCTATGTTCTTGGGAATTCCATAAGGATTCCAGCTTTTTGCACCTTGAATTCATATAAATAACCTTTGAGGCCTTCAGAACCACTCAGGTCATAAATTTTAATTACTTGATTTCATATCCGTCAGCTTTGAAGCTTTCAGACGCCTCCGGTCATAGATTACAAAATCTTGAATTCAATCAAATCAGCTTTGAATCTTCCAGAACCTCAGGTCATATATTATAAAGTCTTAAATTCATAAAAATCAACTTTGAAGCTTTCAGAAACCTTAGGTCATAAATTACAATGTCTTGGATTCAATAAAATCAGCTTTGAATCTTCCAGAACCTCAGGTCATAAATTACAAAATCTCGAATTCAATAAATCAGTTTTGAATCTTTCGAATCCACCCAGTTGTCCACGTCATCTGCCATTCATAAATTCATGTATTTTCATAAATTTCCTACGTATACTGAGCAATCAGTATAGATAGTATAAATAAAAAAAAAAATGAGAGTTTGATTATAAACAAACGATCCAAACGTAACTTAAAACCGAGAAACACTACTTGAATCCAGGAAGCTATACAAGCTTATCATCATCTCCACAAAGCAGCCTGGAAACTTGCGCAGGTAAAATTACAAAAGCAAACACATAAACAAACATACACAAACTTCTTCCCTTGCTTGTTGTTGACCGCCGCCGCCGCTCTGCCGAAGAAAAAAAAAAAATACTGACAAGCGTACTGCCGAGTCACGCATGCACCCAGCTAATAACTCAGCCGATAACCTTTTAATAAAGCAAAATTGCAAAGCGTTCGGCTGTATTAGTCCATACGTCATGCGTCGGATCATTGCAATCAAGGACGATAAAGCTTGCAACTCATAAGCAATAAGTTGCTTCCTAAATTACGACACTTAATTGGTAGGCTGGAAAGAGATGCGTGAACTGGGATGAATTGGACGCTAAATCACTCAAGCAATAGGTCTGTTAGCAGTCGGAAAGGCTCCCCCCCTTCCCCCCCACCCACCAACCCAATCAATCACCCCCCCCTCTTCAATCACCTCCGCCACTCCTCACCCCCTCCCTCTGATCTCGAACTCCTCTCCATCTTCCCATCCCAACCCGCGATTTTTATCCAGAATTGTATATTACATTATGCATGTTACGTCATCATGCTACATATTAAATCACGTTGAAAACAGAGAGAGAGAGAGAGAGAGAGAGAGAGAGAGAGAGAGAGAGAGAGAGAGAC
>NC_087217.1:50886408-50893908 GCF_015104395.2 Macrobrachium nipponense | reverse complement strand
CCAAGTCATAAATAAAGGTAACAGAGAAGACAATAACCAGTAAATGTAGAGAACCCAAGAGACATATAGATGCATGCATTTATAAAAATTCCAGCATAAATTAAATAGCACGTTAATAAAAACAGTAGAAAGTCCATACTAATTCAACCAGCGTTTGAGTACACATTGACACGTGTCAGCCGTAACAAAAGCAGAAAAGAGAATCATGAAATGTTATTTCAACCAATCTACTCCACAGTTACAATCACTCCCTGACCAGTAACTACCTGGCTAACTCGGTAGAGGCAAATTACCAGATCGCGTTTTCTGCGATTGTAAATTACGGGGCGCAATCAGTAATTTCCAACGCTTTGAGCGCTTCAGTAACTAGCCTGATTGTTTCGTTCATTTTGATGTAGATTATCTAAACATTTTGCTCCATTTCTGGTTCTCTAGCGTTAACGAAAGGTTGAAAAACCGAAGGAGTTTTATATTCGGTAGATTTCAAGTTACTTGTGCTTGAGTGATGGCTGATTAGATTTGAATATGCCAGCGGACATTGCTTATAAATACAAACAAAGTATAATTACGTAGTTACACCTAAAAACCGTTTCACACCACGTCCTCTCGGGCGCGGGTAATAACCAGACCTCGGGTCTTGCAACCTCACCCCAAAAGTCAATGCATATAGAAACTTGTTATAACGACCTTCGAAATGTTTGGTAATGGGCAGCTAATGACAAGTAGTCCCAGGATACCAACAGAAGACGCCAAGAAGGAATTTCGTGAATTATATCAGCCACCAAAGAGTCTGTGAGCTCCAATATAATTCATTTGTAACCTGCAGATTGAAAGTGTCTCCGATTTTTATAATGTAGTTTGCTGGGACACGATAAGGGAAGATTTATACTTGTTAGTCCTGGATATAAGAAGTACAAGTATTATTATTATTATTACTATTATTATCTCAGTTCAGTTTATTTTGCGGCAATCTGTTCTCCAAATCATTGCTGTACAATGAAGAAAATTATTATTATTATTATTATTATTATTATTATTATTATTATTATTATTATTATTATTATTATTATTATTATTATTATTATTATTATTATTATTATCTCAGTTCACTTCATTATGCCACAACCTGTGTTCTCCAAATCATTGCACAATGAAGAGAATTAAGTATATTATTATTATTATTATTATTATTATTATTATTATTATTATCTCAGTTCACTTCATTATGCCACAACCTGCGTTCTCCAAATCATTCCACAATGAAGTGAATTAAGCATATTCTCCAAATCATATCCAAATGTAGATACATTAAAGCATACGCATGTCTGTGTGGTTTGTAGGGTGTGTATGTGTGCGTGTGTACGTGTGTCTGCGTTGCATTAGTATGCGTGCGTGCAAACAGATATGAAATTGCAGAACTGCAATGGTCATAAATCCTTTTTAACCGCGAGTAGCAGACGGCAACGCTAGTCATCCTGATTATTCAATTTTCCTCGGCCTATAAATCATAATTAGAGTCTTTCTGTTGGGACAATTAACTAACCATGACGGCGCTGACCGTCGTCGTTTTCTATAACAACGCAAGCGATTTTCCGTGGCTCCCAGAGCTACAGAAAATGGGTCAAATGTTTACTGCCTTTTTAGAATTTTCTGTTTATTTTTGTTTTGTGGACAGCAGGAATGAGTTCTGAAAGATTAAAAAGCCTTTAATCATGCAGAAACAAAGGTATCTCCTCGTTTCCAGTATAAATAATTGCTTTTAAATCGTAGATATATATATATATATATATATATATATATATATATATATATATATATATATATATATATATATATATATATATACTGTAACATAAAAAAAAATATCTCTCTATGGTAAGGATTTACGAGGAGAATATATCAGGAAACAGTGACAACCCACTATAACTTACAATGTACTTTAATAACAATTAGTAAGGAAATTAAAGTCACAAACAGAACATTAAACAAATTACGGACGCATTGCACAAAAGCAAAGACTCGCCATACAGCACTTCATCAAGACTACTCATCACTAATCACTGCATTTTACAGTATAATACCCAAGTCACAAAAGCTTTACATCAACACAAACATATAATTCACTGTACCATCAAAAGTTAGTAGGCAACCAACGTAACATCACACAACGAAACGTCCAATACATTACCATATATTCCTCAAAAACTTGATACACTGTTATAATCACTTGTTTGTTTCAGCTCCAACGAAAATCGTCGTTTTGGGCCTTTATATACCAGACTCACGCTAGACATCCATGGACCGACCAAATTATCATGGTTGTTTCGGTAAATTATCCTTGGCGGACTACCGCCTACGCCAAGCGCTAATGCCATCTGTTGTCTAGTGTACACACTTTTTTTCTATGCAAATATCAATTTTCAACCTTCTCTGCAATTTTACATTCAATAAATCAATATTCCTTTACATTCCCCCCCTTTTAACTCAGCGGCTCTCTCCTCAGTCCATTCTGAATTTTCACACTCTTACAGTCTTAAACATTAGCTACTTCCATTTAACAACTGTCGGAGACTGCCACGTCGTTGGTAACAAGCACTTTCCTTTAAATAATCAACAGATCTAGAGAGAGAATCTGCAATGACATTTTCTTTGCCTGCTATATGGTGAATATTTAGTTTGAATGGTTGCAAAAATAAAGACCATCTTAAAATTCTCTTATTGTTGTGCTTACATTTATTAATAAAGGTTAAAGGGTTATTATCAGTATATACGTCTATTTCAAAGTTACTGTTAAGCAAGTAATCTCAAAGTGCATTAAACTCAAAATTAAACTTAAAGCTTCTTTTTCAACAATACTGTAATTTAACTGGTGGCTATTATATTTCTTTGAAAAGTAAGATACAGGGTGTGTAAAACACCATTATGTTCCTGTAACTAATACACTGCCAGCTCCTACTTCACTGGAGTCTACCTGTAACTTGAATGGTAGATTAAAGTCTGGGGATTTCAGTACTGGCTTAGACATTAACATGAGCTTAAGTTTATTAAGGCATCGTCACATTCCTTTGACCACCCACAAACTTCACATCCTTTTTACAGCAACTCCTTGTTAAATGGGTATGGCTACATATGAAAAGTTCTTACAAAATTTCCGTGTAATACCCCACTGTTCCCAAAAATTTCATCACTCCACGTTTAGATGTAGGGAGGGTCAAATTCTTTATGACCTCAATATGACAATCAACAGGTTTCACTTGGCCACTTCCTATTTCAGTCCTAAATATTGAACAGTAGTTTTTCCAAATTCACATTTGGCAAGGTTTATGCGTAACATTAAATTCTAATAACCTCTTAAAAAACATCATATACTTTTTTAATGTGATCTTCCCAGGTTTCTCCAACTATAATAATGTCATCTAAATAAACAAATACACCTTCGAAATCCTTTCAAGATATAATTCATCTGGACGTTGGAATGTCAGAGGTGCATTACATAAACCAAATGGCATTACCTTATTAATTATAAAGTCCATGGGGTGTAACAAATGCAGCCAATATCCCTGCTGTTTTTGGTCTAACTCAATTTTTGATAGTATCTTTCAATAAATCAATTTACTTAAAAAAGGAAACTTTGCTACATTATCAATTATATCTTCTACTCTGGGCATAGGATATGAATCTTTTATAGTTACATTATTTACCTTTCGATAGTCTGTACACATTCTTGCACTTCCGTCAGGTTTGTCGACTAGAATACATGGGCTAGCCCATTCACTATGGCTTTCTCTGCTAGTCCGTGTTTCAGTAAATAAGCAACTTCGGTCTTTAACTGTTGTTGTTGCCTCGGCGACATTCTGTATGACGCTGACTTATTGGAGTCTCTTCTCTCAACCTGATTTTATGTTGTACTCCTTTTATCCTTTTAGGATGGTCTGAAAATAGATCTGAAAAGTTTTGAATTAGCACTTTAAAATCATGCTGTTTCTGTTCATCAGATAAATGAATACATAACTTCCTAAATTTTTCATCATCACTCAAATAATCTGTATTTTTTAATCTAAGTTCAATTTCTTCTTCAACGTCTTTTTCATCATCCATCTTTTGCAATTGACAACACTCCACTGGATTCGTTATACTTCTTTTATTTGTTAATATGGAAAGTTTTTAACTTTCCTCCGTCCTGTAGGAAATTGGATTCGATAATTAACATCACTTACTTTTTCCTCACCGTGCAAGGTCTATATACTTCTGGTTAAAACCTTACCAGCTGTAGGGAGATACACTAGAAACCTTATCTCCCATATGTCGAGTTCACGTTTTGCAGCTTTTTGTCGTAGTTTCTTTTCATCTCTTCTTGTACTACTTTGATTCTCATGTGCTACTTCCATATTTTCTTTATTTTTTCCTTCATTTCTTGTAACGTGCTAGAATCCTTCTCATCTGAAATCAACTGATTCTTTATCACCTCCATGGGTGACCTTACCTGATGGGAACATATACTAACTGAAAAGGAGAATAACCCAACGATGACCTGTACGCTTATCACGAACGGCAAATAGCAACATTGGTATGTAGACATCCCATTCCTTTTCATTTTCACAACAGTACGTGCGAAGCATGGTTTTGAAGGTTCGATGAAAATCGTTCGACCACTCATTGGCTCTGTGGGTGATAAGGAGACGATAAGCAATGCTTAATATTCTGACAGGCTAAAAATGAGGTAAACTTTCTAGACGTAAAATTGGTTCCTTGGTCGGTTTGAACTTCTTTTGGCAAACCTACCAGTGAGAAGAACTTGTTAAGCGCTTCAATTATCTTATCAGCACTCACAGTTCTTAAAGGAATAGCCTCTGGAAATCTGGTAGCACTACACATAATTGTCAGCAAATACTCGTTACCTTTGCTAGACCTAGGCAGAGGTCCTACACAATCCAAAAACCAGTTTCTCAAAGGGTTCTCCTGGAACTTCAATGGGTTGCAATGGCATCACCTTAGGGTCATGTTGAGCTTTACCTACTTTTTGACATATATCACAATTTTTTTACAATATTCACTACAATCTTTCTGCATTCTTAGGCCAAAAAAAATTACCTTAATAATTTCTCATAAGTTTTGTTTATACCTAAATGACCAGAACTAAAACTACAGTCATGAGCAATACCTAGAACAAAATTCCTATAACTACTTGGAATAACCACTTGTTCTACAAACATCATTAACATTTCTACTCGTGAACTTCCTCATTAGGATTCCATCCTTTAAAAAGTAACACTTGCCTTCCTTCTCGATATCATTTATATCAACAAGGGCATTATCTCTTATTACCTTCAAATTATCATCTTCAATTGAGATTTAACAAAATTCTCCTTATTAACTTTCAGCATTCGCAAAGGAGTACTGACTTTACTTACTTGTAGTGTTTCCGGACTATCTTTAAACAAGTTTTGTAAATCCAAACCGTCGTCATCATTTACCTTCCTTCGGCACTCTACTTCTGTAGTAACTGCACAAGCAGGAAATAAGTTTGGAAATGTACATTCAACTTCTGTAATAATAAATGAAGCAAGTAAAGGGTTTTTTTTCTGTCAAAATTGGATTACTGCTACCAAAAACTTTGTCTCCACATACATCATTTCCAAGATTAACTCTACTCCTGACACTGGGATTCTCCTCACCAAAGCAATTTTAAAATATCCACCCGAAATTAATGGAGTTTCTAACCTTACTTCTACTAATGGAGCTGAAAACTCAGGTCCAAACCCACGCAGAAGTATATACTCTCCAGTATCCTTCCATGGTCATACATATTTCTTATCATTACAGACTGTACCGCTCCGGTATCTCTTAACCACCTTACTTTCCTTTTTCAACAAAAGGGAGGTGTAACCAACCATCTCCCATAAAAGGGTCATACAATTCAGTACCTTGGATGTGGACTCTCTTCAGGTAGTCTCACTCCATTTCCTTTTACAATATCCTCAATACAACCAACATTACTAACATTTTTGAACATCATTGTTACCTATTTGTAACCTTATTCTCATCAACATCACATATATATTACTGTCGATGCTATCGTTACAATACCTCTTACCTGGCCTAAGAGAAGCAAACAAACAAGGACCTCTGTCACCACATGCTGTGGTTGATTCAACAATGCAATGGTATTTTCAGGTTATGATCATCCTTTAAAATGTAACAAGGTGTTTTATCTTTAACTTTATTACCACTTGAATTGGACGGTTTATGTTGCGATGTGGTCAATTCTACTGATGTGTCCTGGTTTGCCACAACTGAAACATACAAAATCTCTAAAATTTTCGCCTATATTTTGGTAACTAGGTGTAACTGATCATTTAACACTGTATCCATGCTTGTCCAGCACTAACACTAGGACCAGAATTATATCGACTTGCCCCTCTACCACCTCTATTAAAGGATTTATTATAGACTCCACGAGATGATACCTGTGAACTCGTAGTCTTACCTTGTGCCTTGTAATTTGCTGCTCTTCCCCAAACTCTGCTCCTTTCCAATTTTAGGAGTGACGTCAGTATTATATAGCTTATGGGTCAATACATAATTATCAGACAATCTAGTGGCTTCATCGACATTATCTACATCACGTTCATCCAAATATGTTTTAATAAGTGGATTAATACCATCCTTGAAACTGCTCAAGCAAGATAAGTTCCTGAAGTTTACCGAAATCACCATTAACTTCTCGGGCATTCACCACCTATCATACCACAGGCGTTGTTCCGTGCATACTCCATATGGAGGTACGACTGTCTCTTTTTATCCAGCTTATGAACTTCTCTCTATTACCTCTCTGGCACCCATTCATAAGCTTTCAAAACTTCGGATTTAACTCTCTCATAATCCTTAGAATCATCTAAAGATAAGGCAGCAAATACTTCCCTAGCCTTTCCTCGAAAGGAGGTTTGAACCAACGTGCTCCATGACGTTCTCGGCCATTCACGCTGTTCTGCTACTTTCTCAAATTGTAAAAAAAATGCATCCACTTCATTTTCAACAAAAATTGGTACACTTTTTTACTGCATTGTCTATTCTAAAAGATTTGGTGGTATTTCTCTGGACTTTTCTTCTACTTCAAGTTTCTTATCTCTAGCTCTATCCTCTTTTGCTCAACTTCAATCTTTTTTTGCTCAACTTCAGCTTCTACCTTCCTAACCTTTTCAGCTCTCTCATTTTCTAACTTCTTTAGTTCAACAGCTTTCTCGTTCTCTAATCTAACTATTTGCAAATGAATCTGCATCTGCTCAACACTCATCCCTTCATAAACAAATTTGGACTTTTTTGGTTTAACCTTGCGTGACTTTGTTTTTTCACGTACGGCTTTGGCACCTTCCTCTTCACTTGCACTACCCTCTGTATTATTACTCACTAGCGCTTTGCTGGCTCTCAGTTTCTTGCCCTTCCCAACTCATTAGTAACAACCCTTCCTTATCAGACAAAATGCCTAAAGTCATTAGCGCC
>NC_087217.1:50853908-50876408 GCF_015104395.2 Macrobrachium nipponense | reverse complement strand
GTGTATTGTATTTTTGCAGTCAGTGTTCAGTTACAAACTGTTTCGTAAAAATAGACTTGAAGGAGGCCTCTTTCTTTTATTATTATTATTATTATTATTATTATTATTATTATTATTATTATTATTATTATTATTATTATTATTATTATTATTAATCGGATGATTTCCAGATACCCAAACAGAGACTTTGCAGTTACTAACTATCAGTCATTGATTTAAAAAGAAGTAACTCAATGGAACGTTATTAAAGAAAGAAATGTTGTCAAGAATCATATCAAGGACGTATGACAAGAAATGGTTCTCAGAAAATGTTTAGGACGTTCGAAGTTATACACTTTTTATCATCCTCTAAAACAATCATTACTACATGAAGAGAAAAATTCATGAAAGTCTCTGGCAGCTGGAGATATTGGAAAAAGAGGTAAGACCCTAAAAAGGCGAGTTTTACTCTTTCGTTTTTTTTAATGTTGATTGAGACTTTCAGAGACTAGATAATCGGAGATTATGCAGTGAATTAAAAAAAAGTAATTATATTCTCTTGATACAATATAGCTACATCTGTCGCTTGCTAATCTGATCGCTGAAATTACCAGCTATTTGTATACCAAGAAATCTTCGATGATCATAAAAGGAATAAAAAAAAAAACAGTAAAAGTGACAAGTCATAGGCCAGGGTTATTCTCCCAAGGTTTTTCAGATAGTTAATGTTAAGAGGAAAAGTCATTTTGCCAATATTAAGAAAAATAGGTATCATTCATTGCTGGGAATTTAAAATTGTTCAAATTATTTTCCGTTTGAATAGAGAAAAACATTACTGGTTTATATTCTGCAATTATTTGCAAAATTTTGCTTCTTATAAATGGAGGGACAATTTATAAAGGGGGTGCTTATTTATCCGAAAATCATTTACAATAATAATTTACAATAATAATGTTTTTCAAGAGTAAACATTCCAGCGAGATGCGATTATTTGATCTCGGATTGTAATCCAAAATATTTGAATGGATATTTAACTCTATGTTTCTGGGATTTCAAAATTCCAGACTAAGTTAAAATCAAATAATATGAAAAGTATCAACACTAAGAGATTTTTATCGTGACTTTCGAGAGATTTTTAGAGATATCCTACATTGGTAACAAAGTAATTAGGTTAGACTGGTGGAGAATACCTGAAAATAATTGATGTTCCTCAGGATAAATTCACATAATTATGTTAATAGGCAATTATTATCGATTTATCGATTAATATATCTACACACACACACACACACACACACACACACACACACACACATATATATATATATATATATATATATATATATATATATAGATATATATATATACATATATATATAAGTATATATATTATATATATATATACATATATATATATATATAAGTATATATATATATATATATATATATATATATATATATATATATATATATATATACACATATATCTTTCTCTGCTGTTTATACAGCTTACTATGTCATTCTCTCTCTCTCTCTCTCTCTCTCCTCTCCTCTCTCTCTCCGTATTATTTTAATCTGTCGGTTTATCTTTGTTACTCGTTATTGCCCGGACGTCATTCCGCTTTATCGTCTTTTACGATCCATGTGACATTCCACATATCCGGCGTCGGATCCCCTAACTACCACCCAGCCCCCACCCCCACCCCCTGCCCACATCCCTCCCCTCCCCTCCCCCTCCGGTCCCGTTTCTCGGAAGCCTTTCTTGTGTTTTATTTCGTAATGACACACTGTCGACGTTTTTGCCATTTTAATTGGAATGTACGGCTAAGATGATGGTCGACATCGTCTGCCGTAAGGTAGCCATAATAGTGAAGACCATTTTTCATTTATGTATTATATGATTTCTCTCTTTTTTTTTTTTTTTTTTTTTTTTTAGAGACCGCCACAAGATGTATTGAACCGGAGCACGAGATGTTTAAGGAACGGCTCTGGTGGATCTCCTCGTATGGTATCCCATGTACCGAGGTTCACCGTTTCCGGTGGTTCCTTGTATGGTAGCCATATACTGAAGTCCAAGAAGTTGTTGATAATCTATTGAATGCAAATTTAAAATTAATAAACAGATGAAAATATAAATAAATGAATAAAACAAGAGATAGTTATTGTGGTTCCTTCCATGTTACCCTGTACCAATGCCCCAATAAGGGGCCAATTTATTTCCTGGCCAATGAACAATAAATAAATAAGCGAATAAGTAAATGAATAAAAGCAAAAATGAATAAATATATGGATAAATATATAAGTAAATAGGTAACATAAATACATAAATATTTATAGATATAAATAAAAAGATAAATGAATAAATAAATATCAATAAAGATATAATATGTATAAATAAACAAAATTATATATAAACAAACACGAAAAAATAAATAAATGATATTGTAAATAAATAAATAAACGAATAAATAAATAAAAAAAAAATAAAAGCCCAGGGAAAAAATTTTTTAGAAAAAAACTCCCAACAAAAACTCAACAACAAAAATATCTAAACAAAATAAAAACAAGGAACAAATATACGCACGGTTATCGTGATTAAGTGCCAGCCAAACGATGGTTCCATGATTTATGGCACCATTCATGGCGGTAATTACGTCATTCCGGAATGTAACGCATACAGTCACAGACGCAGGAACACCTCTAAGTGCCAAGGTGAATAATTGCCAGCATTTTCTACAAACACTTCTTTGACTCACTTCTTCGCCTGCTGAGTAATTGTGCTGTGACGTCTCTCTCTCTCTCTTTCTATCTCTCTCTCTCTCTCTCTCTCTCTCTCTCTATCTCACTCTCTCTCTCTCTGTGTGTATGTGTTCGTGACGTTTTGTACCCAAAGTCATTTGTAAGATTTGACGGCAGATAATAAGCCAAAGTAGTTCAAGCTGCCCTAGATATTGTTTGCTTCTTGGCTTGCTTTTTGTGGCTTTGCCTTCCAAAAACTCACATCATATATAAATATATATATTATATATATATATATATATATATATATTTATATATATATATATATATATATTATATATATGACTGAAAAAATTATCTGTGACAACAGAATTTCATCTAATAAAAGGAGCCCATAAAAACACCCAAAAATACAGAAAGTAAAATTAACCTACCATGAAGAGAGAAACGGCAGTCTCTGAAAATATATGGTACTTACTTTCTATATTTTGGCGTTTTTATGGGCTCCTTTTATTATGGGTTAATTTTACATATTAATATAATAAATATATATATATATATTATATATATATATAGTATAATTATATATATAGATATAGACGTATACATATACGCATAATACATACGAATATTGCAAATATATGTGTATGTGTGTGTATGTGTTCAAAGGTCTGTTGGTGTGTGTGATTGTGTCTCAAAATACTAACGACATCAAAGAATGGAAATTTATAGGAATGAAAAAAATTAATTTGTTATTGTTAACAGACTTTTTGACCGATTCTATGATATTCGCAAAGAACCAACAACCTAATAGTTTTATTTTCTTTTTTCGCATTTCACTTTTGGCGCCTACATTAAACGCAAGCAGACTACCGACCCAATATATTGAAAAATATAGGGGTGGGGGGTAGGGCAGGGGTTGTGAGGTGTTCGGGTAGTACAGCATCATAGAAATGGGCAAAACCCCCAATATTGTGCAACCTCTCTCTCTCTCTCTCTCTCTCTCTCTCTCTCTCTCTCTGTGCGGTATATTTGACGTGATATTCCATTTGTTTACATGCTTCCCTGTCTCCATTTCTCTTGTTTATACATCTGCCATGTCATTCTCATCTCTCTCTCTCTCTCTCTCTCTCTCTCTCTCTCTCTCACTAAGGTTTATTTTCCTTCAATTTATCATTCGTATAATAGTCACCCTCTCTCCATCTCTATTATTTATGGTCTTCGCAACGTCATGCTCGTCCTCCCCTACTCTCTCTCTCCCTTTCTCTCTCTCTCTCTCCTTCCAGCCTTATCTGTCACTCCCTGAAGGGAGTGACAGTCGCGTCCCACCCCCAACCCTTCTCTCTCTCTCTCTCTCTCTCTCTTTCTCCGTTTTCAGCCTTATCATCTGTCTCTCCCTGAAGGGGGTGACAGTCCCCCGCCCTACCACCCTGCTCTCTCTCTCTCTCTCTCTCTCTCTCTCTCTCCCCTTCCCCTTCCCCTCCCCACCTAATGGCAGTCAACGAGGGTGGTATTAGCCACATGCAAAACAATCGTAACTTAGGAAAATGACTACTGCCTCGCCTTGGAAAGAGACGATAAATTACACATAAATTTCCCATAAATTACCGGCCGGAATGGCCAATGGTATGACTAATGACAGATAGAGACCTCGTCATTTGGGGGGGATAACAATGGCCCTGATAGATAATCTACCGAATGGCTTAAGAGTCCGTTTACTGGCTGAGAGAGAGAGAGAGAGAGAGACAAGAGAGAGAGAGAGAGAGGAGAGAGTGAAGGGGGTTAGGGTGTCGAGAGAGAGATGGGGGAAGGGGGAGAGGGCGAGGGAGATAAAGAGGGGAAGGAGAAAGAGAGAGAAAGTATGAGAGAAAGGGAAAAAGAAAAGTAGCATAGGAGAAAAAGAGAGAGAAGAGTGAAGAGTGAGAGATATATATATATATATATATATATATATATATATGTATATATATATATATATATATATATATATATATTATATATTATATATATATATATATATATTATATATATATATATCATGAAGGTCTAAGAGTGACTCTCTCTCTCTCTCTCTCTTTATAAATATATATATATATAGTATAAATATATAATATTTATATATAATATATATATATATAGATATATTAATATTTATTCTAAAAGAGAAAGAGATAGAGAGAGAGAGAGTCACTCTTAGACCTTCATGATAAGCATTTCGTATTCATTCCTGTCATGTCAGATACTATAGAAGTTATTATTTTTTTTTTTTTTAGTTTTTTCTTTTTTTTTGACGGTTGACCGCAATTATCACGTGATTGACATGGGCGCACAAGGAATAGGAGAGAGAAAAACGGAAGGTGGGAATAGAAAAAGTTGGGTACTAGTTTGTCGAAGAAGAGTGGAAGGAGAAAATTGATAATGCGAAGAGTAAGAATGCAAGTGAATGATAAAGAGGAAACAGTAATATTAAGAAAATAAAAATGAGTGAGTTTCCTAAGTAAAAGGAATCGAGAGGGTTAAAAGAACAGAAGAAAGAAAGAATAATATTAAAGGCAATGCAGAGGAAAGGGAAATGAATGGGAACGCGTGTAATAAGAGGAAAATGGAGAAAATTAGGAGTGTAGGAATAATAACGAAAGAAAAAGATGAAGTAAAAGATAAAATAAAACGTAGTAAAAAATTAATAAACAAAGAAATTTGAAACGGGGCAAAAGGAAAAACGACGATATCTGAAAAATGGGGGAATCAATGGAGAGAGAGAGAGAGAGAGAGAGAGAGAGAGAGAGAGAGAGAGAGAGAGAGAAACAGCTTCTTGACCCGCTCCGTCGAACATACGAAAGCATAGCTGTTAAACGTATTACTGACGGACTTAACGAGGCCATGGAATATTAGGGTCTGTCACGAAACGACGGAATTAGGAGAGAGAGGCATTTGGGGTGGAAGTGACAGAGAGAGAAGGAGAAGGAAGCTAGAGAGAGAGAGAGAGAGAGAGAGAGAGAGAGGAGAGAGAGAGAGGTGGCGGGGGAAAAGAAATTGAGAAATGATAGATGATTACAATCGCTTTTACGAATGATGGGATTGGGAAAGAATTGGTAACGGATGGAGATAGACGGTTAAGAATAGTGGGATGAGTGTAATGTAAAGGTTGCTGTTAGTTATTATTATTATTATTATTATTATTATCATTATTATTATTATTATCATTATTATTATTAAAATAGTCATAGTAGAATAAGTCTTGAAATGAAGAAACAAATCCAATTATCTATGCGCATATGCATTTTAAATATAAATGTCTATCGAGATTTAGTTTGAAATATATGTAAGGTACATAACTGTAGATTTTTCTCCATTATTATTATTATTATTATTGGTTGATTCTGTAACTGAAGCAAAGTCTTTTTGCATTATTAACCCCATTATTTCTCAAACTAAATCATGTAATTTCTTTATTATTATTATTATTATTATTATTATTATTATTATTATTACTTGTTGATGCTTTAACTGAACCAAAGTCTTTATGCATTATTAACCACGTAATTTCTCAAACTAAATCATGTAATTTCTTAATATAACGTACATGAAATTAATGCAAAATAATGCTGAAAATAGCGAGAAATAACGATATCAACCATTATCTAAATATAATAATATATTCTCATCGTTCATAAAATGAAAATAAAAAAAATACAACTAATTCTACACACGCAAAGAAAGAATTACAAATGGTAGTTATCAGATTAACATGGAATCGTCCACAATTAGAAATGAAAACATAAAAAAATAGGAAAAACAAAAACAAATATTATCTGAGATAATGTAACAAGAATGACTAGAGCCTAATTCTCTATAATAATGATGGACCCAAGAAATATTTAAACTGAGTCAAAATTACCTAGCCTCCCCCCAAAAAGAAGCCGACAAATGAAAAAAATGTTGCTCGCTAACCTAAAATAATAAAAAAAGAATAAAACAGAGGTTAATATTGCTCGTTGGCGCATGCGCCGTCTAGACTTTGAAAACGACAGAGAAATTTAAAGCAATTCACTAAATCAGACTGAAAATTATTATTCGCCGGGCAGGAGGCTTATATGCGTTATTTTTAGCCAACGCATCTGATCTTTTATCTTTTATATATACGGGGGGTGTAATATGTGGGTTACTGAAACGGCGTATAAAAAACATATATGAAAGAGAAATAAGATGAATGAGAGATGATGCAATAATATGGAAATATGCGACGCTAACACTCGGATCCCGCATGAGCTGCGTTCATTCCCGTCAAACGCGGAGTGTAAAACTGTTCAACGGAATAAACGCGTATGTTAAGAACAACATATCGTCGAACACAAAACCCAAACTTTTATAGATACAAAACGCGCAATTTTGCAAGCTCTTTATAAACTACGATCAGATAAATTCCTCTTGTGAAAAAAAAATTGTCTGCGTTCTTTTGGGCTAGAAAAATGGATGAGCGCTTTTGAGCTGCATCCGCGGGGAGCCACTGGACGAGCGAGTGGGATTTATTCTCTTAGTTCCATCGCCAACTCATTATGATTGATAGGCTGCGGGTTCGTGGTAGTCAACCCTTAATGTGGAAAGCCCGAGTCTTTGAAGTGCCGCCCGCCTATCGGGCTGCTTTTCATGTGGGTGATGACAGCAAGATTAGAGAGAAAGAGAGAGAGAGAGAGAGAGAGAGAGGACGAGAGAGAGAGAGAGAGCTTCGGTGGTAACGCATTGGGTATATACTTAGTCTACTGTAAAAGGGGAAAAGTGCAACTCGTTTAGAGAGAGAGAAAGAGAGAGACAGAGAGAGAGAGAGAGATTCGGTGGTGGTAACGCATTGGGTATATACTTAACCTACTGTACAAGAGAGAGAGAGAGAGAGAGAGAGTAGAGAGAGAGGTTTGGTTGAAATGCATTGGGTATATACTTAGCTTACTGTACAGGGGAAAATGCACCATGTTTAAAACTGAGAGAGAGAGAGAGAGAGAGAGAGAGAGAGAGAGAGAGAGAGAGAGAGGTTTGATTGTAACGCATTGGTATATATACCTAACCTACTGTACAACGAAAAATGCAGAATGTTTAAAAAGAGAGACCGAGACAGAGACAGAGAGAAGGTACCAGTGCCATTCTCGTCCTGGTTAATACAAAAAATCCACTTAAAAAGAATATATAGAAAATAATATTTATAGATAGCAAAGCAATCGCAAGACTCTCTGAAAGTATGTCACCAATGATATGAATTCTTACTTTAATTCTTTATAGCATCTATCTATACTCGCGTTCTCAACAGCGCACGGAATGTCACTCTAGTTATTATATTAATACATATACATTATTAATTATATGGAACTGGCTATTAGCATACGGTAGATGGGCGACCGAACACTATTGTATTCGCCGGATAATGTGTTTCATGACGCCATAACAATAGTAAATGATAATAATCATAGATATATTTCACCTACAACTGACATTAGGGCTTATGGTTCCCCACGCCTATATGATGCATGGGAGCGGAAGAGGAAATTCACGTTGCTTCTTATTATTATTATTATTATTATTATTATTATTATTATTATTATTATTATTATTATTATTATTATTGTTGTTGTTGTTGTTGTTTTTGTCCTAAAAATATGTATATTCATTTTAGAGGGATACTAAAGAGCAATAAGTCCGCTGTTTGAAAGATTTTGTCATAATATTTCCTTAAAAATGACTGAAATTCAGTTTGATGTGATAAAGCTCCTAAAAATCATTTTGTGTAACGAAAACTCACTTGCAAACAAATGAAACTCAGATCATTCCATTAGGCCTATAAATTCGCTATAATCATAATGATTAATTTCAAATATGGTTTATACAGAAACAGCACCGTATAAGCTGAGAGGAACCCTTGCATCTCGCGCATAATTATTTCAATTAATGCGTTCACTAATTATTATAATTTGAATTTAGATCAAGATTTTTTTTGTAATAAAATTGAAATTACATACAAAATTCTAAAGTTTAGGCAAAACAACAAAATTTGACCAGAAAAAACTGAATTTAGGAGAAACTAAATTTTCACAGAAAATCTGGATTTATATAAAATCCTAAATTAAAATTTTTTTTCGAGAGAACTAGATTTATATAAAATACCAAAGTTTAGGCAACACAACTAAATTTGCCCAGAAATACCGGATTTATACAAGATGCGAAAGTTTAGCCAAAACGACAAAATGTACACAGAAAAAATGGATTTATACAAAATCCAAAAGTTTAGTCAAGACAAAAAAAGTTTTCCAGAGAAACTGGATTTAAATCAAATGCCAAAGTTTGGGAATAACAACAAAATTTACCCAGAAAAACTAGATTTATATAAAATCCCAAAAGTTTAGGCAAACCAACAAAATTTGCTTAGGAAAAGTGGATTTATAAAAAATTGAGACAAAGTGACAAAATTTGTCCTCCCAAAACTGGATATATATGAAATGCCAAAGTTTGGGCAAAACAACAATATTTTCTCAAATAATCTGGATTTATATAAAATCCCAAACCTTAGGTAAAACAAAACGAATTGACCAGAAAAACTGGATTTATATACAATGCCAAAGTTTAGGCAAAACTGCAAAATATGCACAAAAATACCAGTCTACACAAAATCCCAAAGTTTAGGCAAAACAACAACAATTTACCCAGAAAAACTGGATTCATGTGAAATCCCAGAACTGAACAGAATTAATCGCTCTCCTCATTACCAATCATTTAAGAGAAATCATTATCACTGGATCGTCACACAGTAAATCACTGGCTATTGATAATTATTTCATACCCTATTACACAGGGATTAATCACCAATTACGATTAATTAATTAGAACATATATTACTGACACGTGATAAATAGCGCTACATTAGCGGTAAAAAAAACAAAAAAAAAACAATTGCCTACTTATGAATACCGCGTACACGTTTATTATTTAGCTGCGATGATGATTTGGGAGATTATTATTACATGTTAATGACAAATTTCCAATGATTAATTGTAAGCAAATACTACAGCTGTTACTCTGCGTTAACCACGAGGATATATTTGATAATAATTTCCTTTGGACAGTGACTCGTAACATAGTTATCTGGTATAAAATTATTATTATTATTATTATTATTATTATTATTATTATTATTATTATTATTATTATTATTGTTGTTGTTATTGTTGTTGTTGTTGTTATTATTATGGAAAGTCCAACCAAGCCTCTACAAGAAAAATATGTGTTCAGGAAAAATGGAAAACTTAATGAATGAAAGACAAAGGTATGATATTTCTTCCAGAAAAGAGGAGAGAGAGAGAGTTCCTCCCAATTTTTGTCTCTTTCTTCAGACCTGGATTAGATGAGTGTATCTAGTTTCCGTCCCCGTCTGCCTCCCCATTAAAAGAAAAGAAAAAAAAAAAAACCTTATCCATGAGCCCAGATGTGCCGTATAAATAAAATTATACCCATCATCTGAAACCTAGACTGACTTTATGTCATTATATCTACTGAATAGCATAACTGGTTAGAAATATACAGTCAATGACATTATATCCATGGAACAACATCGTAAGTATATTATAGCCGCAGTATGACGTAATGAGTGCGTTATGTTGACAATTATATAATGGGTACGCTGTACTCACAGCATGATATATCTGCGATAAGACAAAATGCATACGTTACATCCTCAGCATGACCGATGCTATCTATATTTACAGCGAGACGAAATGTGTACATGGCATTAGCAGTAATGACAAAAATGAGTACGTTGTGTCCGCAAAATGGCAAAGTGCGTACGTTACATCCACAGAATGACAAGGTGTGTCATTTACTTCCAGAGCATGACAAAATGCGTATTACAACATGACAATATGCGTATGTTACATCACAGCATGACAAAATGCGTATTACAACGTGAGAAAATACGTACGTTACATCCACAGAATGACAAAATCCGTACGTTACATACACAGCATAACGGAATGCGTATTAAAACAACAACATGACAAAATGCGTACGTTACATCCACAGAATGACAAAATGTGTATTACATTAACATGACAAAATGCGTACGTTACATCCACAGCATGACAAAATGCGTATTACATTAACGTGACAAAATGTGTATGTTACATCCACAGCATGACAAAATGCTATTACATCAATAACAAAACAAAATGCTTTTTACATCCACAGCATTTCAAAATGCGTATTATAACAACAACGTGACAAAAATGCGTACGTTACATCCACAGCATGACAAAATACATATTACAACAACGTGAAAAATACGTACGTTACATCCACAAAAAGACAAAATACATATTGCAACAACGTGACAAAATGCGTATACGTTACATCCGCATCCTACGCACGAATCACCGCATGACACGAGAGCCACTTTCCATCCCCCAGGATACGAGTCCGTCGATCCTGCCGGATTGAAGTGGCCACCTAATTGAAGGATTGCGAGAGACGTATAAAGCTGAAGGAACCGGTGGATGGATGATAATGGGGTGGATGATGAGCCAGCGCCGGATGATGATGGATGAGCGAGGGGGGTCTCATCCGAAAGTGGCGCGAGGGCTGGAAGAAAAGATTGTATAGGAGATTGGCTTCTGTGATGGATGATCTCTGTCGATGGAGCAGGATGGATATGGGAGTGATAGAGAGGGCCCTTGATATCCTTCGTGTTGGAGTTCATGGTTCACTTCATATAGGAACTCTTGGTACACTTCATATAGGAAGGAACTCTCTGTACATTTCATAGAGGAACTCGTGGTACACTTCATATAGAAAGGAACTCTCGGTACACTTCATATAGGAAGGAACTGTTGGCACACTTCATATAGGAACTCTTGGTCCACTTTATACAGGAAGGAACTCTTTATTCTCTTCACACGTACATACATACACACAATCCTCTCTACATACATGCATACATACACATACATACATACATACATACACATTATGCTTCTTTATCATGAGAGAGATCGGAGATTAGAGACGCATTCTTCATTAAAAAACGACCTGAATTTTGACAAATCTTATCAATAATTAGTTCACAAATTCCTTCACACAAAGAACAAAGGAGGAATCAATATCAGGTTGAAATAAAATACTTTACAAAAATTTCGAAAAGAATAAATGAAAATTAAAAAAAAAGACAACACAGGAAAGAGCCAGAGAGAGAGAGAGAGAGAGAGAGAGAGAGAGAGAGAGAGAGAGAGAGAACCTACGCTCAAGGAAGATGTACAAGTAGATAAAGATGACAAAGCGAGAAATGATGGAGGCTCTGATGTGGAGAAATGTGTGAAGGACCCTCTTGCAAAAGGAGGGATAAGGACATCACCATGATGAATGGACGCCGAGGTAGATAATCTCCCGGCGCAAGGTAATATTAGTCGTATTGGAGAGTTAACCTTCCGATGGGCTGGGCTGGAGGAAGAGGAGGAAGAGGAGGAGGGAGGAGGAGGAGGAGGAGGACTGCTTGGGCAGAAAGAGGATTTAGCAAGAAAAAGTTAATGGGAGATATCAGCTAAGCAGGAGGAGGAGGATGAGAGAGGGGAGGAGGAGGAGGGGAAGAAGGGGGAGGAAGCTAAGGATTGCTTGGGCAGTAGGAGGATTTAGCAAAAAAAGTGAAAGGGAGATATCAGCTAAGTACGAGGAGGAGGAGGAGGAGGAGGGAGAGGAGGAGGAGGATAAGGAAGAGGAGGAGGAGTAGGAGGAAGCTAAGGATTACTTGGACAGTAAGAGGATTTAGGAACAAAAAGTGAATGGGAGATATCAGCTAAGCAGGAAGATGAGTAGGAGGTGGAGGAGGAGGAGGATAAGGAAGAGGAGGAGGAGGTGGAGGAGGAAGGAGAGGAGGAGGGGGAGGAAGGAGAGGAGGAGAAGGAGGGTTGCTTGGGCAGTACGAGAATTTAGGGAGAAAAAGGGAATGGGAGGTATCAGCCAAGTAGGAAGAGCAGGTGAGTAAAATGGTGACGATAAGAAAAAATAACAGAAGAAAATTAATGAAATTGGATAGGATGAGGAAGAAGTAAAAGAGAGGAGAGAAGCGTAGAATTAACAGGAGGAGACAGACATTATAGGGAATAATAAGAACGATATAACATAAGGAGATAAAGTTGAAGAAAAATGACAATTTACTAGACGGGGAAATAGTGACAGTTGAAGGGTTTAAATAGAGATATTTATCAGTTCACATAATTGTGAATAAATTATAATTCCTTTACAGACAGATATAAGAAGCACATCTTTTGCTTTTTCTTTATGATTAATTGTGCACGTGCATACATACAAAATTCACACACAACCACATGTATATATATATATATATATATATATATATATATATATATATATGTATGATATAGATATATATATATATATATATATATATATTATATATATATATAAATATATATATATATGAATAACTTGATCACGAAGTATATAAAACGTGATGGTATGTATAAATAAAGGTTCTTTGCCACGAAGGCAAAAAAAACTTTAAAAATATATATATATTAATATAGATATAGATATATATATATATATATATATATATATATATATATATATATATAATATATATAGTAATATTGGTTTTATCATCTGAGCGTTTTCTTGGAGTCTCTCTTTGCTTACCCGTCGGTTATTTTCTCTGTTTATACATATACACATATATTATAACATATAGTATATATATATAAATATTATATATAATATATATAATATAGATATAAATATATATCATATATATATATATAAATAATATATATAAATAGATTATATTAGATATTATATAATATATATATATATATATATAAATGTGTGTGTGTGTGTGCGTGTGTGTGTGCGCGCGTGTGCATAAACGGAGAAAACAACTGACAAGAAAAAGAAAGCAAATAGAGATTTCAACAAAACTTACAGATGATAAAAACCAATTACAAATCATAGTTAACTTTCTCTTCAAGCTTCAATATCTTCGAAATAATTCCACGGTCCTCCGATATGTTCTCCGCTGGGGAACACTGGAGTGGTGTTTAATTAGTTTGCCAGTCATTTAAAATTGCTTTTACTTTTATTAAGAAAATCCTTTATTATGGACCATTAAAACTTAAAGACCATTACTCATATCAAAGAAGGAAAATACATGAGAATGCATTATATACATACATACATACTATTATATATATATATATATATATATATATATATATATATATATATATATATTATGTTTTGACAAAGAGATCAATAACAAATAAAGTCAAACAGCTAGATAGATGTGTGTGTGTGTGTGTGTGTGTGTGTGAGAGAGAGAGAGAGAGAGAGAGAGAGAGAGAGAGAGAGAGAGAGAGATCAAAACAAGTAAAATCAAACAGCAACATGAATGTCTGTGTATTTGAGAAAGAGAAAGATATATTAATGACTGCAATACTTAAACATTTAAGTAGGTGTGTGTGTTTGTGTGGGTGAGAGAGAGAGAGAGAGAGAGAGACTTTAATCAGAATGCTCATCTGTTACTCTGCCGTTAATGTTACTGTCAATCACCCGTCAATCAACGGGATCTTTAAACATCGGAGGAGCATCAGACATGGCGGAGGACGGAAGGGAAGGAAAGTAAGCTGTCTTAGCATATTAACCACGAAGAAGAGGTTTTGTGATTACCGACTCGATTGGTTACTCACTCGGTTTGTTTAGCAGATTAAACCCAAGAATTACTAAACATCCAGACTTATCATCGAGTAATGTTTGCGGATGTTTAGGGATTAGGATAGTTCGCTGGTTAATTGACTCTCCTGTCTGTTAGATTTTTTACGTGTCTTTAGGATTTTCAGATGAATATGTTATTTTGGATTTATTTTGTACAAAATTGCATTCGGTCATGATTGGGACTCTTATTTCCATAAATGCTGATCAAAGGATATATCTCCATAGTGGTCTTATAGTACATACGTAAAAAAAAAAAGAAGGAAAAACAAAAACAAAAGTCTGGGTTCAAGTACTGTTTATAACTGAATATCCTTTCACTTGTCGAGTTCTCATCTATCTGTTTACTTATATTATTGCCTTTTGTTAGTGGTAAAGCACTTTTCTCTCAACAACGAGGTCCTTGATTCGATCCCACCTGCTGCCCACCAGTTGACCCAGTCGTAAAGTGTGTACCCGGTTAGCTGGGTGGGTTCAAGAGGAAGAAGGTCATGAGTGCAGCAACCTCATCCCCTATATTAAAATTAATAATTCAGGAATCTAAGAGACACAATCTATATCCTTTCATTTTGGCTACAATTATATTCAGATGGATATCAGGAATAATAAAAAGAAGCATTATTTATTTCTTATGGACAAGATTAAATGTTAAGGTTTTCGGGTAGTGTGACTTTTACAGCCACACGGATAAACACTAATGCTCTACATTTCATAATACAGGAAAGTCTGACCTTTCGGAAGGCGATAAGAGATAGGAAATCTCGGCCAGCGACTCACCATCAAAGGATAGAATAGAAATCATGTCTCCGCCGACGGTGCTGATAAGATAAGGCTATTTCTTATTGCAAAGGCTTTGAGGCGTCGCATTTTTGCTGAATTTTGATGGCGAATTTTTCTTATGGTGCCTAGAGCTGTCAAAATGGGTTTATAATATTATATATATATATATATATATATAGATATATATATATATATTTATATATATATATATATATATATATATAGATATATAATTATATATATATATATATCTATATATTAATCCATTCTGAACAGCTTCTAGGCACCATAAGAAAAATTCGCCATCAAAATTTCAGCAAAAATGCGACGCCTCAAAGCCTTTGCAATAAGAAATAGCCTTATCTTCATATATATATATATATATATATATATATATCTATATATATATATATATATATATATGGATATATATATATATATATCTTGTTTGCTTGATTTCCCTGACATTGCATCATTTCCTTAAGATAAAACAGGGCTGACACATTGACCTACTCTCTCTCTCTCTCTCTCTCTCTCTCTCCAAATTCTGAGCTACAGCTATGTCAAAACGTATCATCTGAATGGTATGGGAATCAGTATGCTGAAATCCTTAAGCAAAGGTTACTTATTGAAATGTACATTAGAATTAAAAATTGATATTTATTTTATTTGTATACGTCTTTCGTTCGAAGATTTGGTTTTGGAAGAATAATATTAATAGTCATATTTCATATCGCAATATTACGGAGAATCCAAATTACAGAGATTAAAATGGTTTTGAGTTTGAATTTTCTAAAACGCCCATTTATCGTATGGGTATGAAAATATTGATAAATAGATTTTGAATAGCACGAAAATACGTCATATTTTATAATTGTACTGCTAATTTGGTGATTAAGACTCATTTAGGTATCACTTATGATAAAAAAAAAAAAAAAACGGGGAGAGAACTCTCATTCTCTTCTCTCTCTCTCTCTCTCTCTCTCTGTACTTCGTAATAGAAATGTTCTGTCGAAATAGTTATCGTAACAAATAATCTTGATGGTAAAAGGAAGCTCTGGTACATGATGATAACTTAAAATACATGACGTATTTACAGATACATTCTAGTCCTTTCAAAATGAGCAACCCTATAGAGGGTTAATGCCCACGGTGCACCTCTCATGATGCACTGTAGTCATTGCTAAAGGTTGTCTCCAGTTAACCCAATTTTTAGCATTTTAGTGTAACTCTATTCTCGTTTCCTATCTTTAATCTTGCTTTCCAACCTCTATAACTAGTAATCCTTGATGTAACTTGGGGGTTTTCTCCCAGTGATACCTTTAGTTCCTTGTATTTTTTTTTTTTTTTTTTTTATTTTGCTGTTCAACTTCTCCAACTTCCTCTCTTTTCCTTGTCTGAATGCTGTATGGCTAAAAGTGGCCCAGTGCTTGGCTTGACAGCCAAAAAATTTCAGAAAATCAAATCAAATAGAATAGTTTTTCTTTTATAATCTGCTTGTTTTCTTTTAATGGCCAGAAGCTATCTCTCCTCCTCCTTTCCTTACAGAATACTTAAACTTTTCTACTTCAAACTCCATCTGCCTCAGAGCAATTTGCTTATCCCAAATTTCTACAGAAAACACTCCTTTATCAGAATGAAATCAAGTAGATACTCGGTCTGGATCTTCTACTGGTGTGAACAGCTCACCAAGAAATTCCGGGTCCCTCTTACACTCAGGCGAGAGAATTCTCAGGGGTCTCTGGAGACTCCTGTTATCTGATTCGGTTCGCACTGCAAAAGTGCAAAGTTTTTAAGAGGAGGCGATATTCCCTCTCGATCTGGGGGCCTCTCGATCTGGGGGCTCGTATAGTGGATAAGACGGGTCGATACACATCGACCCAGACTATACACAATCGAGCGCACGAGAAAAAAAGAGTTTAGTTGTGTTCCGGCTTCGATAAGACAAGGCTCCTCCGGATTGTTTTGGGGGGGGCGGGTGGCTGCGTATCAGTTCGCCTGGCGTCGGAAAAGTGACGAAAATTCTTTGGCCTCCTAGCATGACCGGGCAAGTTACGCGGTGACAAAGCATTCTGTGCATTCCGAATAGAGGCAAAACAAAAGGAGTTTCTTGGAGTTTCTTGAAGCTTTTGAGAAGTGTGATTCTTAAGCTAGTCTTATAATAAGAAAGTAAATTAGTCAGACATATTGTGGTCACCTTTCTCGAAGCATTTGTCATAAATAATCATCATGATTGTGTAGTGAGATTCGAGGTGGATTCTCAAAGGCTACAAAAAAAAGAAGGATAAATCCTGCTTACACACACACATATACATATATGTATATATATATATTTTTTTTATATATATATATATATATATATATATATATATATATATATATATATATATATATATATATATATATATATATTATATATAGATTATAGATAGGAGAGAGAGAGAGAGAGAGAGAGAGAGAGAGAGAGAGAGAGAGAGAGAGAGAGAGAATTTCTACTACATGTTTAATTTCTTATTATAACGCATTTACTGTCTGAACTAAAACATTCATTTTGTCTCTTTCAGATAAAAATCCTAAAAAAGGCTCTTTTCCATGAGGTTTAATAATTCTTTAGAATAGATTTTGAGAGAGTACATTTTCTATCCCCTTACCACACCTGAGTTACCATCCAAATAAAAAAAAAAAGTTTGATACTTAAGATAATGATGTTATTCAGAACATATCAGTTCAACATGGTTGGTGATGAACTGAAACTAAAGATACTTCGAAAAAAAAGTTTCTGTTATTCGTTAAAATCTTTCAGCATGATAAAGAACGTGATCAAAGTTAATGAAAAAAATTTAACAAGAAATAGAAAGAAATGTATTCATTTCATATTATTGTTACTGTCTCTAAATATCCTTCAAGTAACCCAGTCACCCTTTGGCATTTCTGTGTGAGTGCCTAGTGAATAATAAGTTTCATTTTCGTTTTCTTTGACGAGCTTCCTCCTCTGCTTCTGTGTTTATACTAATCTTAGCAGGCAGGTGTAAGAATGATACGAAGTGTGAGATATTCAGGAATTCTAATCTCTCTCTCTCTCTCTCTCTCTCTCTCTCTCTCTCTCATACCCAGACTCCTCATTGTACCTCTTCCACCCTCTCTCTCTCTCTCTCTCATACACAGACTCCACATTATAACTCTTCCAATGTCTCAGTTCTCTCTCTCTCTCTCTCTCTCTCTCTCTCTTAAAAACACGTTCTTTCGTTCCTCCTCATTGTGTATATGTCCCCATTCTCTCTCTCTCTCTCTCTCTCTCTCTCTCTCTCTCTCTCATACCCAGACTACTCATTGTGCCTCTTCCACTCTCTCTATCTCTCTCTCGTTCCTCCTATTGTGTCTATCTCCCCATTCTCTCTCTCTCTCATACACAGAATCCTCATTGTACCTCTTCCACTCTCTCTCTCTCTCTCTCTCTCTCTCTCTCTCTCCCTTAAAAACACGTTCTTTCGTTCCTCACCATTGTGTCTCTCTCTCTCTCTCTCTCTCTCTCTCTCTCTCTTAAAAACACGTTCTTTCGTTCCTTCCATTGTGTCTATCTCTCCTTCCCTCTCTCTCGTCGATTTTGTTTCCTTATCTCTCCCCATTCACTTTTCTCGTCTCTCTCTCATCTCTCTCTCTCTCTCTCTTAAAAACGCGTTCTTTCGGTCCTTCCCATTGTCTCTCCTCTCTCTCTCTCTCTCTCTCACACACACACATACAGACTCCTCATTGTACCTCTTCCACTCTCTCTATCTCTCTCTCACTCTCTTAAAAACACGTTCTTTCGTTCCTCCCATTGTGTCTATCTCCCCACTCTCTCTCTCTCTCTCACTCCCTTAAAAACACGTTCTTTCGTTCCTCCCATTGTGTCTATCTCCCCATCTCTCTCTCTCTCTCTCTCTCTCTCTCTCTCTCCCCGTGAGAGTGAGAAAGATAAGGACTCCCAACTGTCAGTACCCCATTAAAGTTTGCACAGAATGGAAGTTAACGTCCGCATAAATGTCAATAAGGAACAATGGCCGTAAATTGTTAGGGTAAACTTGTCACTGTGGCTCTCGGTGGTAGCAGGCTGGTCCCCAGGGTGAGGGGGGGCGGGGGGGGGGGGGGGGGGGGGTGGGGGGGGGGCTGGGGGGCCGGGCTACTTGTTCACACCTTCGGCATTTTCGCGTCCGTATGTCTGTGTGTGTGTTTGTGTTTGTGAGTGCGTATTTGGACTATTCATTCTTGGAGCCTTTTGATATCCTCTATAGGTACACAGACACACTCCACACAGAAACCTACATACATACGCACTCATATACACACCTGGGCTACTTTTTCACATCTTCAGACTTTTATGTGTGTTTGGATTTTTCATTCGTAGAACCCTTTGATATCCTCAAGGTACACACGTATACATGCACATATGCACAGCCGGGCTAATTGATCACACCTTCAGACTTTTTTTTGTGTGTTCGTGTGTATGTGTGTTTGGATTATTCATTCTTGGAGCCGTTTCATATCTTGAATGTACACACACACACACACACACACACACAACAACAACAACACAACAAGCATACACAAATGCGGGCTACTTGTTCACGTCTTCAGCCTTTTTGTGTCGCGTGTTTTTTTTTTTTTTTTTTTTTTTTTTTGTGTGTGTTTGGATTATTCATTCTTGGAGTCATTTTGTATCATCAAGGTACACAGACACACATACACACGTACACGAACATATACACAGCCGTGGAACAGGTTATCTACAACGTACCCTAAAGAACGAAATCCCGACATGTTCCTTTTATTGCTCCTTTTTTTTTTTCTTTTTTCTTAAGGTGTCTCGCTAGTTCGTGCTTAGTGTCGTCTCTCTTCGTACCCAAAAGGAAGAATTCTCAGTCTTTGCCTATTATTATATAATCAGTTTATTTCTTCAGTTTATTTTGTTCTTGTATGAAGAATTCTCAATGTATTTTTCACATTTTCCATTCGTGCATTTGATTTAATTTTTTTTAAAGTTTGTTTTTATAGATGAAGAATTTTCGACGTTCATAACTATCATTATTCATCTGTTTGTCTGTTTTTAAATTATTTATTAATTTAGTTTGTCCTTATACTGTAGCATATACTAAAACATATCGTATAAACAACCACCCTGCCCCCACTTTTTTCTAAACTCTCATAATTCATACTTGAAATAATATGACTTTGGTTCTATGAAGAATTCCAAATTTTCAATTATCACAATTCATTTTTTATGCACTTCTTAAATTATCTATTTACTTTGTCCTTATACTGTAACATATAGTAAACGTACTTCATAGTTGATATAACATGAGTTTTTATATATGAAGAATCCCAAATGTTCACTATCATTTTTTCATATTCTTGTTAATACATTTATTTATCTAGTTTGTCCTTATACTGTAGCGAACACTAAACATAGCGTGCAAGCCATTATTTTAACACATAATTCATACTTGAAGTAACATGACATTATATAGGAAGAATTCGAAATGTTGAGTTCTTCATTGTTTTATGCACTTGTAAATTTATTTATTACACCATAGTATACACAAGACATATCGTGCAAGCCCTGTGTTTTTTTTTTAAAGCTCATAATCCATACTTGAAATAATAGGACTTTTTATTATATACATTGGATGGATTAATGCAATTCCTTTCGTAGAGATTGAGAGAAAGGATTAAGATTGTGATAGTAAAACAACTGAACTGTCAATTGAGATTACGTACAAAGCAAAAAGTTAAGCCAGGAGCTTTTCCTTGTTGCTTTTCAATGTCCAATTACACTTTTTTCTCTCTATAAATCTGAAAACCCTTGTTGACAGATTCGATAAACTATAAACCCCATAGAGTGTACCCCAAGAGTGATCATTTTCAGGAAAGTGTGATAAACAGATAGATATGAGGAAATAGGAAATAAAACAGACTGGTTGATGATTCCTTGGCTACCCATGTTAAACAGCCAACTTATTTCCCAAGGGCACATCGGTAAGTTTTAGTGTAAACAGTATGCCAGCTCAGTTATTATTATTATTATTATTATTATTATTATTATTATTATTATTAAATCCTGCACAAATAATCAAATAACGCCTCTTTACCCATGTTTCTTTTTAGCTTAGGCAACCAGCAATTATTATTATTATTATTATTATTATTATTATTATTATTATTATTATTATTATTAAAGCCTGCATAAATGTTTTAATTAAAACCTGCCTAAATGTTTGCCCATGTTTCCATAGAGCTCAGGCAACCAGCATTATTATTATTATTATTATTATTATTATTATTATTATATTATTAAAACCTGAATAAATGTTTACCCGTGTTTCTTTTGAGCTTAGGCAACCAGTAATCACATTAAACCACTTGAACTGTTATTGAAACCTGTTTTGAAATGTGACCATGATTTAACTTCGTCTCAGTTTGTTCACACGAATTTTTTTTTCAGATGAACCAAAGTGAAAATAATAATTTTTATTTTACATTTTCATTATGCAGTGATGGATGAGCACAGGTATCAAGTGAGGTTACTGGTGAATTATATCAGCATCACAGTCGCGTAAAAAAAAAAAAAAATTCTGGCCAAACAGGATAACTTTCTATATATTATCACAAAAGAAGTGTTTATATTTCAGAAGATCACTATAGCTGGTTCACTTAAGGTAGATTATTGGATTATTCCTATGCTTACGGGACGTTTGTTTGGCGCCGCTGATTGGCTGGGAGCTGCCTACCTCCCGGTACCAGCTAATCAGCTGTCGCCAAACAAACGTCTAGTAGGCATAGGGCTCACTCAAGAATCTACCTTAAGTGAACCAGCTAAAGTGACATGTTAAGAATTTGCATTGAAAGCAACTGCGTTTGTTGCGTGTTTATGAAAATTCTGCAATCACCAACACACACACGTCTATCTTTTATAAAATAACCAGGGCTGTAAAAAAAAAAAATTAAATTTAAAAACTCTGTCGGAAATCATTTTTTAGTTTATGCAGATTTGAAAGAAGGATAGAAAGTAAAAGAAAAATTTTGACATTATGCAAAAAAAAAAAAAAAAAAAAAAAAAAAAAAAAAAAAACAGTACTGAAAAGATTATACAATACTCGGCGGTATGATGTCAGCGGTAATGGGTCATAGTAAGCCCTGTATAATCCCCATCCTTATTAGCGGCTTTCATAAACAGTATTACGGACAACGTATATTGGGCCTGGCTTATTTGATTGA
>NC_087217.1:50833908-50848908 GCF_015104395.2 Macrobrachium nipponense | reverse complement strand
TATTTATATATATATACATATATAAGTTATATATATATATATATATATTATATATATATAATAGATATATATATATATATATATATATGTATATATCTATGTATATATATATATATATATATATATTATATATATATAATATATATATATATCTAATAAAAGAGCCCATAAAAACACCAAAATGTAGAGAGAAAAGTACTATATTTCAGAGACTGCTGTCTCTCTCTTCAGGTAAAAGTTACAGAAAAGGTGGTATTTATACCAAGAGATTCGTCCACAAGTAAGCCAATTTAGGTCACCCCCGCTGATAATCTTCCTTTAATCTTCTTAAGCGTTGGTTGAATGAACACTGCGTCGACGATATCTGATATCCAAGCCCCTTTTGAGATGTTCATTACCTGCTTCTCGGCAGTTGCTGCTATAAATTACACGTGACATATTCCAGTTATTCTATGGTTATGTTCATTTATAGGTTGAAAATAGCCGAGTTCTGTTGTCCATACCTAACTGACCGTTTGTGTTGTATTAATCTCTGGGGAAGTGATTTCACCTGTAAATCCGATGTAAGAATGGTCACAGTCCTGGCATGGGGATCTCATATACCCCAGAGTCTTTGGTTTGGGAGATGTCTTTTTGTTGGACGTTAATCAGGTATTTGGCTAAGGTAATTTGGTGGGTTAGGTAAATGCAAAAGGGTTGGATTCCCAAGGGTGTGAGTTACTCTCTTAATCGTCTCCAGGTGGGGAATTTTTATTTTATTTTGTTGGGGGTTGTGTCTCTGGTCTTGTCTTTAGGGGCGGGGTCGGTAGGAAAATTACGTTTGCTTTTTGAATTGCTTTCTCAATTATATGGTCAGGATACTTTAAAGATGAAAGTTGCTTGCGAATTAGTTCAAATTCTTTTTCCAGGAAATCTGGGGAACAAATTCGTAAGGCTCTTAAGAATAGCTACACCTATCTTGATAGATAATGTAATGATAGCAAATAAAGTAGTGAGTATATGAAAGTGAGAACGTTGGTTTTCTGTATATGAAATAAAATTTGTATTTCTGTCGTGTCTCTGATTATTAAAACATCAAGAAAAGAAATTTTGTTGTCTTTTTCCCATTCAACTTTAAATTTGATGCTGGGCACTAATGCGTTTAATTTTGAGAGGAATTCTTAAGAGCCTTACGAATTTGTTCCCCAGATTTCCTGGAAAAAGAATTTGAACTAATTCGCAAGCAACTTTCATCTTTAAAGTATCCTGACCATATAATTGAGAAAGCAATTCAAAAAGCAAACATAATTTTTCTACCGACCCCTAAAGACAAGACCAGAGACACACCCAACAATAAAATAAAAATTCCACCCCACCTGGAGACGATTAAGAGGAGTAACTCACACCCTTGGGAAATCCAACCCTTTTGCATTTACCTACCCAAATACCTTAGCCAAATCCCTGATTAACGTCAACAAAGACATCTCCCAAAGACTCTGGGGTATATTGAGATCCCATGCCAGGACTGTGACCAATCTTACATCGGATTTACAGGTAAATCACTTCCCCAGAGATTAATACAGCACAAACGGTCAGTTAGGTAATGACAACAGAACTCGGCTATTTTCAACCATATAAATGAACATAACCATAGAATAAACTGGAATATGTCACGTGTAATTTATAGCAGCAACTGCCGGTACAAGAGTCAAATGATGGAATCGGCCTTAATAAAAGAGAAGCAGGTAATGAACATCTCAAAAGGGGCTTGGATATCAGATATCGTCGACGCAGTGTTCATTCAACCAACGCTTAAGAAGATTAAAGGAAGATTATCAGCGGGGGTGACCTAAATTGGCTTACTTGTGGACGAATCTCTTGGTATAAATACCACCTTTTCTGTAAACTTTTCTCATTCATATACCTGAAGAGAGAGACAGCTAGTCTCTGAAATATAGTACTTTTCTCTCTACATTTTGGTGTTTTTATGGGAACTCCTTTTATTAGATGGAATTCTGTTGTTACAGAACATTTTTACCAGTCATATATAATATATATATATATATATATATATATATATATATATATATATATATATAAACGTAAACATATGCAGCTCAGATAAAACTAATCTGTGCTCAGAGCTATGGAAGCTCCAACAAGCACTTGTTCAGGTACCTCGTTATTGACACGATTATCTTTACGGTGCTGCTTTGCCGTCTCATCAGCCGGGATATAAAAGACTATTATACAGCTTCTGGGGTAGACAGAGGCTAAGGGCATTGCCCACTTCACTCCATTTTGTCTTTTGTGCTTTTATTATTTTTTTTCTCTTTTTTTTGAACTGATTTTTTTTCTCTCAATTTTTTGCATGTCAAAGATGTGACTCAGAGCCGCTCCTGCGTCGTGTGCTCTCTCTCTCTCTCTCTCTCTCTCTCTCTCTCTCTCTCATTATCCCCTCCTCCTCTTCCTCCTCCTACTCTCTCTTTTCCTCTTCTTTCGTCCACTTCCACCTTCTCTTTTACCCCACCCTCTCTCTCTCTCTCTCTCTCTCTCTCCTCATCGTCCTTTAGGGGGCCCCCCTCTTCCTCCTCCTCCTCCACCTCTTTTTTCTTTCTTTCTTTCTTTCTTTCTTTCTTCTTCTTCTTTTACTTCTTCTTCTTCTTCTTCATCTTCTTTTCAGCCCAAAAATTAGCGCAGAGGTCCTCTTAAAAATGCCCCGCCTCTTAATGGATCTAATGGATCTCGTAATTAATTGCTTCATCAATCACCTGTCTTGTGTTACCTGCGAATGGCAGAGAAATTGTCAGTTTTGGCAGATTGCGACAGAGAGAAAATCCCATTCCACGACCCCCTTTGGCCCTTCTTGTCCAATTAGGCATTGGTATCAGACTCCGCTTAAGTGTCCCTAAACACAGTGATTTACGCAGGGGCTGGAGTTACTCCGGCAGAGTTTTAACAATGGTGTTCCGAAGGGCGGAGTTAATTCACCCCCTCCGTTTCTTCGTTTTACGGACGCTCCGGCACCACCTAGCAAGGGGGTTGGTTCCTTGATGATATCAGGTGAAGGTTCTGTCCACTTTGTACCCTGGTGTGGTTTTATCTTCCTCGCTTTTTTTTACTATTTTTATTTTTTTTATTTTTTAAACCTGAGGTCCTTCAGTCACAATTTGTCCATGACTTTTTCGATCAGCGTTGCGTGTGTGTTCGGCGTGAAATCTACATATTTAGTCATCCGTTTTGGATATTTTTTCTTTTTTAGGTCTTTGGATTCTTGATGATTATCATGCCTCGAAACGTATTTCAAAACTAATATTCTTTTTATGGTATCCCAAGACCCGAAAATATAAACTTGGGTACACAATTTCCGTTCGGCATGAAACCTACATAATTAGTCATCTGCTTAACATGATTTTTGTCCTTGGTTTAAGAGAATTTCTTTAACAAAAATAAAGTATGTACTTCAAAACTAATATCCTTTTTATTGTGTCACAAGAGCTGAAAATATAAACTTTGATGTACAGTTTCCATCTTCCGAACCAGACCTTGGAAGCCAAGAAATGAATTCATTTCAATATTAGCTCATAACTACTGTAACCTGTCCAAAACCATCTTCCTCTCGCATTTTGAATTTAGCGGAACCATCTTCTTTCTCTTTACTTTAGGCTAAGATACGACATTCAACAAGATACACCCCCAGCGATACTGCTGGACAAATTAGGCCACTGAGTCTAAGGTTATTGGCATTCTAGGACTTTTCAGACGCGCGGTGTAATGTCGATAAGAGCCAGATAGCAGGAACAACTGAAGCAGCAGACAGGTGGCCCTCTATCTCCTGCCCCGACTATAAAACTCGGCTGGGCCCGTTGTAAAAGCAGTTGGATAAATTAATCTGACCATTCGGACGGGTATTTTATGGGGAACTTACATTTAGCTCCCGTCGTCATCGGAGTTTTTTTTTTTTTCTTTTTCTTTTTTTACCCTAATTTTTTTTTTTTTTTTTTTTTTGCGTTTACATACCCGTTAGGTTGCGCAGTAGGCTCTTGAAGTTTCTCAACAGCGGAACGAAGAATCTGCGAGATAATGATAAAGATAAAAAAAAAGGAGGGGGTTGGTTTTTGGGGGGAAGACTTAGACCATAAAATCAGCTACGAAAATCTGTGGTGTTTATCATCCTATACCTTCGCTACCTCTCGATCGTCTCTCGCTCGTGCGAGAGACTTTGAGCGGTATACGTAACGTAAACCGTCATCACCATCAAACGACTGTTACGTCATCGTCGGGAGAACGAAAATGTCACTCGCGAAAGAGAGTAATGGCGGGAAATACAACAGAAACGACAGGCCTTTTTTTCACGTGAATGCCGTTGTGACGAGGTTATCAAGGTCCCCCCCTCCGCCCGTAGGGTGCGTTGGGAGGGGCCTGTTTAGTACCGTCACTGCACCTCACACACGGTGCACTGCAGGCGTGAACTTCAGGCTCTTTGCAGCGTCTCTTCCTTATAGTAGGCACCTAGCTACAACCCATTTCATTGCTTTAATCGTAACTACGTAACTATTCATATTCTCCTGCACCTTACTTTCCACCATCTTCTAACAATGATTTCACAGTGCAACTGCGAGGTTTTCCGTATGAACGACCTCGTAGGTCCCAGCGCTTGGCCTTCGACCTCGGCTGCACATTCTATCCTGCTCTGAAGGTTCCCAAAGAACGGAGAATAAGCGACGCTGAAGTCCTCGTCGAAGACGGATGTCCCGCGGCTTCCGGTTAATGCGGACGCCGTATAAAAGAATGGCCGGAATACGCCGAGACAAATGAAGTGCATTTGCAAATTGGCAAGGGGCGTATATCATGGAGGAGGATGGGTCGAGCAGCAACGCTCTCGAGGAGGAATGCGGCTGTGTTATATTTGCAGGTTATTGTAATGCGGTGCATTAGTTACGTTAATGAATGGGCGATTAGGGCAACTTTACGTAAAGGTAGTTGGGAAAGGTTAGCTGGCTGGGTAATTAGTTTTACTACGTGGAACATAAAGGGCTATGATAGCCCGTCTTAAATTACAGTGGAAAATGTATAGAAAATATATGTAAAAAATACTTCTCTTTTTTTATATTTCTAACCGTGTTCTTAAGGGTTAAGGTTTTCTCTTTTTCAGACAGAAAAGTTAAGGGTTAAGTTTTTTTTTTCTTTTTCATACAGAGAAAAGTTAAGGGTTAAGGTTTTTTTTCAGACAGTGAAAGGATACAAAATAATAGTCACCATAGGTGGGTAGTACTGTCAGTGCACCTTAAGTGGTGCACTGTAGGCATTACTAGAGGATGCTTTCAATATATCCCTTCGGTATTTAGCCACACCCACTTTTTAGCCTTTTACTTTACTTCCATTCCCACTTCCTTTCTTCGCTTTTGCTGTCCAGCCTCCCTAACTATGACTTGAGGTTTTCTCTCAATTCCATCTTTAGATCCTTGTACTTCATCTTCTTTTTTTTCTGGATCATTCTATCTTGCTGTCCAACCACTCTAACACCATATTTTAGCTTGGGGGACGAATGGCCCAAAAATGCCCCTGTGATTGGATTGACGGAATAAATATTTTTCAAAAATCATAGAAAATAATGACTTGCTTAAAACTATAATAAAAAGTTGTATGATAATTGTAAATTCGGTTGATATCTTTCGGCACATTTTTTTTACACTAAAAAGATAAAAAAAAAAAACTAGTTGAAGAAATATAGACTAAACTTTTAACACAAAAAAATAGAAATGTTAACACTAAAAAATATTACAAAAAAGTATCAGAAATATAGATTACGGTTTAATCTTTTGACGATGAGAAATTTTCGACACGATAAAATATTTTACTGAAAAAGATTTTATAAAAAGAAATCGTAGATTAACCTGTAATCTTTTGAAACAATTCTTTGGCGGAACTTAACTATCTCTCCTTGATATCGTAAGCAATTAATGAAACCTATAATTCATCTTGCACCTTTGAGAGGTAATACCTTAATCTCGCCCTGAGGAATACCTACAGTAGCTACAAATAACTGGCTCAAAAAGAAAAAAAAAATCAGCGGAAGGGAAAATTTCGTGAAGCAAAAGTTTCCTGTTTTTAATAAATTACTAAAGAAGAAACATCTCGCGCCCATGAATTACACGTAACGGCTTCTTTTTAAGAAAAAAAAAAAAAAAAAAAAAAAAAATTGTGAAGAAGTTGAAAACGCCCTCAAATTGCCCACTTTCAACAGTTCTTATCGCTGATTGCGAGCTGATTTGGAACAGTGATAAATTTTCTAAAATTGAGGAAAGAAACAAATAGTTGTGACAGGGAATGGGGACAGGAAGCTTCTTGGCAGGAAATATCAGTCATTCTCAGAGATGATCGCTCAGAATCTTAGGTTATAGCTCACTTTATTACTATGATATGAATGTGTACAGTTCACTATCTCAAAATAAATAGTAAATAATGCCCTTGAACGTCATTGCTTCGATAAGATTGCCACTTTGAGATGGACCAAATACTTAATTACTCCTGATTGCATAATAAACTTATTTAAACATCTACGTAAGAGGTAACTCGTATTCAACCCAGTCATTCCACAATGATCATAGATGTTTTCATTTGTTTCCATATTTTTAACGGAAGCGAGATTAAGTCATGAATGAACTGTCGTAATTAAATACAGAAGAAAATGTTTGAAGTTTGATGCTACAGTAACGAAAAGTGACCTGATTTTAAACTTTAACATCAGGCACGTCAAAGAAACTGCACATTTGAATGTTCCTACTCAATATTTTACTTAAAACGAGTCTTCTATACATTTCAGTATTGAACACAGTTAGTATCACAACTCCAGTCTATAAAATCATAAAGATATGATCATTTACTTCCCTACCCAAACCGTTCAATAATAAATGTATAATTGACATAATCATCCTTTAGAATTCTGTAATTCTGATAATGAGAAATATCATTAACATTGAAGATATGCCATAGAAAATAACTAGAAGACAAAAAGTAAGGTAGCTAAATAGATGTCTTTCATTTTCATTCCCAACCTCGTGCTATAGTAACAATTGAATTAATGGATAGTTGGCTGCCGTCGTATAAAACCATCAAGTTGAAAAGGCGATAAGTCAATTCAATAGCTATTATAGCTTCTTATAAAACAACCTTCTGATAATTACATAGTAAAGAACTCAAGGCATTTGAAGAGGGTTAATTATATTTCTCTGGTCAGCCCCTGGTAATTTACAACAACTGAAAAACCAATATGATTGATTGCTACCTTGTAATATGTATTTGGTTAAAGATCAAAACAGCATATCTGAAAAAGTTAGTCAAAAAACTTTAGACGTAATAGAAGAGGCAGTTGTAGATAGGTTACTTACTTCACTAGGCTAGACTTTTCTGATAAAATATTGAACACATACATAATTTGTGCCTATTTTTTTACAATACACATCCCTCTGACCATAACAGAGAGAGAGAGAGAGAGAGAGAGAGAGAGAGAGAGAGAGAGCTAAGACTTATATGGTAAAATATTAAAAACATCCATAATTTATGCCTATTTTTACAATACACATGCCTCTGACCATAACAGAGTAAATTTGAAAACACTTAAAAAACCTAGAATAATGAAGAGAGAGAGAGAGAGAGAGAGAGCTTAGACTTATATGATAAAATATTGAACACATACATAATTTGTGCCTACTCTTTTACGATACACATGCCTCTGACCATAAGAAAGTCAATTTGAAAATATAAAAAAAAAACTCAGAATAAGCGAGAGAGAGAGAGAGAGAGAGAGAGAGAACTTAGCATTGAAGAGAGGCTATCAACAACTCTCTCCCAGTCTCACCCACCCAAGGCAAAATGCCACCAACAAAGAGGCAGAAGAAGAAGAGGAAAAAAAAACTCCGGTAATACCGGGAATTACTTTCTCCTATAATAAGGACGTCTTCCAGCGAAATCATAACATTTAGGGTGTAAAACCACATTAATGATTCCTTTACGATTGCAGAACGGCAGCGCTGTTATTGGACGGGCAAAATTACAGTCATATAATAGAAGGCTGCGCGTTAAGCAGACCGCAGGCAGACATTAGGAAAACCAATATTTAAGGTAGCAATCGCCAGACTCCCATTTTATATTTACTTTTGTTTTTCTTATTATGATATCCTTCCCTTCTTACATCTCCCTGTTCATTCTGTTACGTTTATTGCGGTTTTTATCACGACACGCAAGATTCAGTTACAGGTGGCCAATTTATACAGTCGTAATTCACCCGAGTTTCATTATTATGTTGGTGTTTTTTTTTTTTTTTTTGTCTCATTTTTATATTAAGCCGTTTCCAGTGACATGAGTGGTTCTATAATAATCAACTGCTGAATCATGAATGAGCCTCCTATCAACCACACAAACACACACACACAAGATCTCTCTCTCTCTCTCTCTCTCTCTCTCTCTCTCTCTCTCTCTCTCTCTCTCTCTCTATATATATATATATAATATATATATATATATATATATATATATATATATATATATATATTATATATATATATATTATATATATATATATATATATATATATATATATATATATATATATATATATATATATATATATATATATATATATATATATATATATATATATATATATATATAATATATATATATATATATATATATATATATATATACATATGTGTGTGTGGGTGGGTGTGTGTGTGTGTATGTGCGTGTGCTACGACCCTGTTTAATAGTCCAAAGATAACATTTTTGGCTGAAAATGCTATGGTAATGGTTTTCTCGAGGCATGTTTCAAATTTCGTCTTAACAAATGCATATACATCCATAATAAATTATAGGTTACTGGTTCTAATAAGAGTCAATTTTGAGGTTTCGATGGATGCAGAAAGTATCAACCCAGTTTCTATTGTTTTCGCTTATTAGGCCCTTTCACACTATGCGATTCTTGTCGGACCAAGATGCGATTGCAGTGCCGGATCTAAATGCGACACAAAATTGCGCGAATCGTACATTTGTCCGACTGCCGCACAAAATGACCCAATTTTTGACAAGTGCTTGCAGTTTGCTCTTCTCAGCCTGTAGTGATGACTAGACGGACAGGAAGAGAAAATTATTGTCTTTATTTATTACATTTGAGAAAAAAGAAGAGAACATCTAGAATCCACTGGGTACACCCTTTGAATACACAAAGGCACTTTTATGGTGCATTTGCCACTCTTTTCGAGGAGCTGAAAAGAGATGATGATAAATTTTTCAATTACATCAGACTGTCGAAAACAGACTTTGACGAATTTTTGTCACGTCTATATGACCAGTTGCTAAAAGAAAATATAAGCTTACAAACTATTCTGTTATTGTTGTTGTTGTTGTTTTGGGGGTAGGGAAGGTCTATGGAAAGCCTAAAAATGTCTGAAAAGGTTGTTTCGTGTTGAGTTATAGATACAGGCATTTTAAAATGAAAATGTGAAAAATAAATAAATTGCATGTTAAACAGTACAGAAAATTTTTTTCTAATAAAGCGTATTTATATCAATTATCGTTGGTAAAACAAGGCTCTATTTGACCGTAGCTTTTAGCATGTTTTAATTTATGTTAAAAATAAAGAATATAATGTTCACAACTTATGTGTGAGGGAAAAATCTTACACACGTCGCGAGTAAGCTGGAAGTCGGATCACGCCTTGTTTATTTTTGTTTTAGGGAGTAATAATAAAGCAATTCGGTAATTAATGATATACATCTGTCTCTGTAATTCTATGTTTATAATTAGTTCCTGCAAACAGACTTAAAAATTTACACATTTACTCAAATAGAGAATTACAAGGGGTTACAGAGATTAGGATGTCTCAAAGACTTATTAGTCCATCTTAGGAGATATCATGTGCTCACTTATCTCTAGGAGAAGGTTCTACAGTTCATACATAGTGTTCTTATGATTTTGTCTAGCTTTCTTTTGAACTCTTCCACACTGCTGCTGTCTACAACTTCTGGTGGCAGTTTATTTCATGTGTCACATATCTTGTATGTGAAGAAGTTCACACAATGGAATGTGTTGTATCTCTTCAGTTCTCTAGAGAGAGAGAGAGAGAGAGAGAGAGAGAGAGAGATCAAGGCTTCTTGACAATACTAGAAATGAACAGTTTATCCCAATTTATGTGCATACTTATCTATACTTCAGTTGTCAGATAGACAGACAGATAACTTTGGACATCGGGAAATGGAAGTTAACTATGAGTGACGTCAGCCACCTCCTAACCACAGCAAGATGTATGCATTCTTCGGAATAAAGATTTGACGCGGAACCAACACTTGCGCAATAAAAAAAAAGAAGATAAAAATCCACTTGATCCCGCATTTAAAAACAAGTTAAAACCTAACCAACAGCGTAACCGGGGTGATAAAGATACGGAGAGAGATACCGAGGTATCACGAGCTACATAAAACCGGCCGATATCGGAGACATATTTCGTCGAAATCGGCGACTTCTTCGGCCGATTAATATCGGGTATGAGTCGTCGGCGGAGAAACGTTGCCGGTAGCGATAAGAAGTGTTTTTGTTTTTATTTTTTACTTTTTCAACTGGGCACGAATACATTAGAGATAGGGAAGGATTTGCATATATCAGAGTGATTGACTTTCATGGGCTGTTTACTGGTAACTATTCATACTCGCCGATTGCTGTAAATGTTAATGGATTTGAGTGGGAAGTTTTTTTATGTGGATTGTAAGAGTTTGCTATTTTAGAAGGGCTTTATGAATACACACACACACACACACACACACACACACACACACACATATATATATATATATATATATATATATATATATATATATATATTATATATATATACATAGATATGTATACAGATCAAAAACTACCTACGCATTTATGTAAGTATATGCATACTTGTAAAAATTAGTAGAGTGAACAAATACACCATTACACAAAAAAACACATACATACATACACACAAACACACACTCATAAATATACATATTTATATATATACATATACATACACACGAACATACATATGTACATGTCTATGTGCATGAGTGTATGTAAGTAGATACAAGTCGTTAAGAGAGTTTTAGTGAATTACACTGAAACTGTAGTTTCAATGTAAATTTGAAATAAGGTTATCGTCATTACAAGACAGCCTCTATAGGTCAAACCCCAACTAAAATCTGTCAAAAATAAAGACTAAATAGCAACCAAAATACACAATACACAAGAGGAGCTGGACAGAAAATTCAAATAGATAAAAAATAGACACTTCTGAGTTTTGGCATCTGCCCCGTTCAACGTATTCATCGGCATCGCGCTCTACAGATAGCCGAGCTATCACGAACTATCATTTTATGAGCACTTAGACAAAGTGGCCGATACTGTTCGGTAGGTTCTCTCTCTCTCTCTCTCTCTCTCTCTCTCTCTCTCTCTCTCGATACAGAGAGTTTCACGCTTCTTAGCTCTGCGCGAGATGACGTGGGTATCGTATAGGCCCCTAAATGGCTGATAACGAGGTTTCCCATAAAATACCTACGCGTTTTCGTGCTCTCTCTCTCTCTCTCTCTCTCTCTCTCTCTCTCTCTCTCTTGCACGGCTATTAATTGTTTTTCTCAATGTGTGTGTGTTAGCGTGTGCGTGTGATTTGGGGAGGAAGGCAATGGACAATCGTGTGAATTTTGTCTCTAGAAACGGAAATTCTAAATATGCATAGAACTGGTCGATGATTTCAACTCTTCCGTGCGCTGAAGAATTATCCAAAGGGGTTTTTAAGATAGGGAGATTAAATGATTAAATATACTGTCACTACACACAAACACACTCACTCACACACGCACACACACACATACACACACACACACACACACACACACACATATATATATATATATATATATATATATATCTATATATATATATATATATATATATATATCGGTATGTTTACTATAGTTTTCAAGTTAATGAATCATTAGAATAACTGCATAAATCTTAGTATACTCATGGCCCGATAACAATGCAAACATAAACAGCCATAAACACACGTTGGACGCCCATGTACAGATGCAACTGACCGTCAAAAAATCAGGCTCATAGATAATGACACCAGCAGTAAACCAATGCCGTATCTAGCCCAGGCCGATAACAAGAAGGGAAAGAAAACATAGACATGTTTTGTGGGAGTGACCCCCTAGGGAACCTATTGGTACTCTCGTATTGCAAATGAGGGAATTGCGAGCCGATGATGAGAGATAGAAAAATCAAGGTTAAAACTTGTAGACAAGAGAGAGTAAACAAACATAGGATTCTTTTGTTTGTTTTATTCCTTTCGAATATATGGAGATATATAGTAAACTTTCATAGATGGTAAAAACTATCTAGAAAGAAAAGGGTCTCTCTCTTTAAAAACTTCATAGAACATTGGTCAAAATACTGTCTATGAAAGAATATAGAAAATTGGCCAAAATACTGTCTATGAAAAAATATAGAACATTGGCCAAAATACTGTCCATGAAAAAATATAGAACATTGGCCAAAATACTGTCTATGAAAAAATATAGAACATTGGCCAAAATACTGTCTATGAAAAAATACAGATAATTGGCCAAAATACTTTCTATGAAAAAATACAGATAATTGGCCAAAATACTGTCTATGAAAAAATATAGAAAATTGGCGAAAATACAAGCTATGAAAAAATATAGGAAATTGGCCAAAATAATGTCTATGAAGAAATATAGAACATTGGCCAAAATACTGTCTGTCTAAAAAGATATAGGAAATTGGCAAAAATAATGTCTATGAAAAAATGAAGAACATTGGCCAAAATACTGTCTGTCTAAAAAGATATAGGAAATTGGCAAAAATACTGTCTATGAAAAAATATACACTGTCTATGAAAAAAATATAAAACATTGGCCAAAATATTGTCTATGAAAAAATATAAAACATTGTCTATGAAAAAATATAGAACATTGGCCAAAAAGCTGTCTATGAATAAAATATAGAACAGGCCAAAATACTGTTTATGAAGAAATGTAGAACATTGGTCAAAATGCTGTCTATGAAAAAATATAGGAAATTGGCCAAAATACTGTCTATGGAAAAATAAAGAACACTGACCAAGATACTGTCAATAAAAAAATATACCGAACATTAGCCAAAATACTGTCTATGATAAATATATAAAACATTAGCCAAAATACTGTCCATGAAAAAGAATAGAACATTGGCTAACATACTTTCTATGAAGAAATATAGAACATTCACCAAAATACTATCTATGAAAAATACAGCCAAGACACTTTTCAAAGATATAGAATTGAGACGAGGAGTAAATTTGGAGTTATTTATCACAAAAATTGCGACTGATCCATTGTATTTAAAAGGAGAGAAAAGGGGGGAAAAAGTCAAAATATAAATACAATGTTCTACACTGTAGATCTATAATTGTTAGTGAGAGGATATCAGACATTAACACCCAATTTTCAGAACCCAATTCAGCAACTCGAGCTAGCGGATAAAACAAAGACCATTTTCTCGTGTAGAAATCTTGCTATACTGTCTAGTGAATCTTTAACAATACACCGAGATTTACAATCTAACAATGTCAATTTTACCTTCGTCTTTTAAAGAACTTGATAGTTCTTCATAGCCTTCAACACGAACTTTGATATCTCAAAGAATTCAAACCGTTCAAGTAGCGTGCACATGATATATGGACATCAAAATAAAACAACTAGTGTTTACAAGAAAATTTGGGTGCAGGAACCATTTGATCTTCCAAAACAAAGCAAAAACCTGTAAACCTTTTAGTCATTGTATGTGCAACTTCAGCCACCCCATTCCCCTTATCTTCATGACATGCGGTTAATCTGAATGTGTCAATCATGTTGACATATTATGCAGGTTCTCGGCGGACTTGCTAGACCGATAGAGTCTATTGCTGCAACAGAATCCTCTGCCTTTGTTATCGGCTGTGAGGAATGTGTGTGTGTGTGTGTGTGTGTGTGTGTGTGTGTGTGTGTGTGTGTGTGCATTTTTAGTGATTCCTGGCAGGTAATCTTTAATAGGCACCCATGAGCAGGAAAGTAGGCAGATGAAGACTGAGGTTCTGGATGGACTTGGTAGACCGATACGGTCTATGGCTGCAACAGTTTCCTCTGCATTTGTTATCGGTGGTGAGGAATTTGTGTGAATGTTCGTGTGCGTGTATATGCGTTTTTAGTGATCCCTGACAGGCAATCGTTAATAGGCACCTGAGCAGGAAAGTAGGCAGACGGAGACTGAGGAACAGCGAGACTGTAAGGGCGTAGCACTGTCTCCCTTCCACCGGCGGAGCGCCGATGCGGTCGGGGAAGTTGCCCGAACACAGTCGTAAGGGACGCTCGAACAGCCTCGTAAACATTAGCAACTCGGTAATTAAGTGGTCGGCTAATCACCATAAGAGTTCCCTTAATTTGACTTTTATTCATCCCAAATGACGGTGTGAGTAGCGTGATGTTAATTGGTAGTGACGAGAGTGGTATTAGTGGGGAATATATGACCTGAGAATGTGGGTTTTTAAGACGATGGTTATTACGAGCGAAGCGGGAGTAGGAGGCCTGCTGCCTCACCCAGCTCCCCTTGATGGATAGATGGGTTGCGAGAGGAGAAAACCCAACCAAACCCTGTCCATTCTATCATTTCTGAGTCCCCCTACACACCCAAACCCATCATCCCCCCCACCCCCTATCCATCCATCCATCCATCCATCCAACCCCGATCTCCCAACAAGGCGCGCACATATGCACGCACTCATTCCACAACCATCGCCCCTTAAAACCTAGACGCACCTCTCATCATGGGTGCTTTAGACCGACCGAGGAGCCATAAAGGGATTCGGAATGATCAGAGGAAATGGTCTCCCCTGCCTCAGTCGAGCAAATAAACCATAAGCTCGGTCGTCACTGTAATAAAAAGCTATAAAGAGAA
>NC_087217.1:50821408-50828908 GCF_015104395.2 Macrobrachium nipponense | reverse complement strand
GTCCGTCTGTCATTCAATCACGGCCAAAGTGCTGGTCCGATGGGAATGAAACTTGGCAGGGTTATGGTGGGGAACCCTTAGATGGTTTATAATGGAGTTTCATCCTACTCCCCTCGCCCCCACCCCTCCGAAGCGGGCGGGGGTGAGCAGGGATTCCCTGAAACGGAGCTGGTTCTGCCCATGTAACATAGTTACTTTACGAATTTTCATACATAATTTCCGTATACGTACATATTTTCGTTAGTATATAATAATAATAATAATAATAATAATAATAATAATAATAATAATAATAATAATAATTGTAAACATTACTAGTTTTTATTAGTGAATGACCAAATCGACGAGAGATTTATTGAACGGGAGGCAGTCAGTCAGCCGTCGGCTCTTAGCAGTAAATCAAAGCAGCTTTAGATTATTCTGATTTGAATATTGCTCTCCTTGAGGCGACTTTGCTTTTTTTTTTTTTTTTTTTTTTTTAGTTCAGCTCTCGTCATTCAGGAATGTAACAGCGGATTCAATTGTTGTTCCGGCATGATAGTTTCTCCCGCAACTCATCGCTCAGATGCCTAATTCATCACTCATTTATCGTATAGCCCCAGCCATCAATAAGGTTATAAAGCAAAGAAAAAGACTGACATTAAACTAATGGCTCATGAATCATTCTTCCCTCCTTTTTATTTTTTATCTTTTCTTACCAGACCGAGCGTTATATCTCTTCGACATGATGGCTGTATTTTATTAAATCCAGACCGGCAATATAACTCGGCTGGTCTGTGTAAATATTAAATGATACCGTAAATCCCCCGCCAGTACATGAAAGGATATGCACCATTTTATTGTGCGAATTCTTAGAAACATCAAATTTATTGCGGACGAAATTATATCGGGTGGCGTGTTCGCTCAAACGGGGTTGCGTAAATAGTGATTCACGGCCGGGATTTATTGCCTATATATTTTAACAAATCAATATCATTATGTGCGGGTTCCCGCTCTTCGGCTTCTATGCGAGGGTGCTCTCTCAAGGAGAGAGAGAGAGAGAGAGAGAGAGAGAGAGAGAGAGAGAGAGAGACTTACCGGTAAGAGGCTGATAAGAAAACATTATGATACAACGACTGATTTATATTTAAGCTCGTTTATTATAGACTGATTCAAGTGATGATTTTAAGGGATGGACTAAAAAGCGATTGATTAAAACAAAAACAAAAATAAAGACAAAATAAAAGATTGAAGCGGAAAACAATAAAAAAAAAATATCATATTGAGAGGTATGATTGATTACTAATTGATTTAATCTACATTGTCACAGTATCACTCAAAAAAATAAATCAGCGTCCACTTGAATTAATATCAAACTTGAAAGTAAAAAAAGTGAACCTCGGTAACTTCATGACTCAATCAGTTTAAAAAAAATATAATTATATACTTCGAATACTCTGTGTGTTTTGAAGTGAGCATAAAGGAAATTGACTAATTTCACGGTAATGAGTATTATCAATACAAAGGTCGAGGGATCAATTGAACTCTGACAATCAGAGAGGCTATCAATCATTTTCAAACTCGTTTCCTCTATCCTACCTACTGACAAACGACCCAGGATTTACCAGGTAAGGTAATTGATAATGTTAATAAAACGAACTAATATTTGGAGTTCGGTAAAAAACAACCGAGGAACTGTGGTCATCAGTCAGCTGACTAGACTGTCAGTCAATATGATAATCACGTATATATACTTAAGAAATGAGCAAAAGATCCATATTAACAAAAACCAATCAACAAAATATAGCTGTCAGTATCTGGTGTCAGTTAGCTTGGTAAGTAAGAACTAGGACGAGTTAGCTGCACACTATTTCCTTGAAGAAAAGTGACAAACATAACTCGGATTTACAGAAGCCAAAAAATCAATGCTGCTCTCATCTGATTGATAGAAATAATTCTTTTATTAACACGAAATAAAATCATATTGTTTACAAGCCTCTACTAATTAGTCATTAATTAGAACAAAAAGCTACACAATATTTCCTTGAAGATAAGTGAAAAACTTAGCTTGGATTTACAAAAGCCAAAAATGGAATGCTGCTCTCATCTGATTGATAGAAAAAAAATTATTTCCATGAAATAAAATCATATTGTTTACAAGCCTCTAATTAGTCATTAATAAGAACAAAAGTTCGTGTGATACCGAGAGAAAATTTAGTGTTTTCAAGGAACTAATAAAGCTACCAGTTAACTACTAAGCCACTGTGATAAGTTGTATATTCTAAACCCATTTTTATTATCATTATAATTTACTGCTGACCTATGCTTGATAGGGTCAATTAGTGGCCACTTCCACCGGCCTCCACGTTTGGAGACTCACCCTTTATCCCCACGTCGAAATACGTGAAGTCTGGACCTAGCGTTAGTTGACGGGAAATTAACGAATAGATAAATGTAAAGTTCTGAACAAAATACGATTCCAGTGAAATACTTTTTTTTTCTTTTTTTCTTTTTTTTAAGATGGCTACCGATATCGTTGGCTATTCAGCCCAAAAGCTGAGTAAGGACTGAGCAATATCTTAGCAATTCTTCATATAATACCCTAGCATATAGAACTCAAAAGAAGAAGAAGAAGAAGAAGACAAAGAAGAAGAATAAGAAGAAGAGGAGGAAAAAGAAGAAGAAGATGAAGAAGAAATGAAGGAAGAGAAGCAGAAGAAGTAGTAGAACAAGAAGATGAGAGAGAGAGAGAGAGAGAAGAGAGAAGAAGCAACAAAAAAGAAGAAGGGGGAGAAGTAGAAGAAGAAAACAGCAAAAGAAGATGAAGAAGAAGAAGAAAAAGGAGAGAAAATTTAAGAAAAAGAAGAAGAAGAAAACAAAAAAAGAAGAAATAGAGAGAGAGGAGGAGAGAGAGAGAGAAGAGAGGAAGCGATTGAGGAGAGACAACAAAAAGAAGAAGGGGAGAAGTATAAGAAGAAAACAGCAAAGAAGATGAAGCAGAAAAGAAAAAGGAGGGAATTGAGAAAAAATAATAATACAACACAAAAAAACGAAGTAGATAGTAGCATAAGAAGAATTAAGACAAATAGCAGCAGAAGAAGAAGATGAAGAAAAGAAGAAGAAGAAGAAGAAGAAGAAGAAGAAGAAGAAGAAGAAGAAAAAATAAAATAAGAAAGTTGTAGTAGCAGAACAAGAAGAAAAAGATGAGGAAATAGAAGAAGAAGAGGAAATTGCAGAAGAAGAAGAAGAAGAAGAACTAGAAGTAGTAGCAGAAGAAGAAGAAAAAGAAGAGGAAATTGAAGAAGAAGAGGAAATTGAAGGAAAAGAAGAAGAGGGAAAAGAAGAAAATAAAAAAGCAGTAGTAGCAGAAGAGGAAGAAGAAGAAGAAGAAGAAGAGAAGGAAATTAAAGAAGAAGAGGAAATTGAAAAAGAAGAGGCAATTGAAGGAAATAAAGTAGAATAAAAGAAAAAAGAAGTAGTTGTAGCAGAAGAAGAAGAAGTAGTAGCAGAAGAAGAAGAAGGAGAAGAAGAAGAAGAAGAAGAAGAAGAAGATACCTCAAGTTCCACAGCCATCCAAGGGTTCGGTTCACCGCACTTAAAGTTTCATCCATCAATTTCCCTGGGCAACTTTTCTTTTTCCACAATACTGATGATTTATGACCCTTTAAAGCGAAAGATCGAAGCAAGATTGCTTGCTTGCTTGCCGAGCCAAAAACCCTTGCCTTCAACACTCTCGGATTTTATTTACAATATTTCCTTTTATTTTCTTTTATATATCTCGCCTCCGCTGGTTATTTTATCTTGTGCAAATGTTGTTGGATTGTAATAATGGTTAGGTTTTTCTAGTAGAAGTAGCCTAGTATGTGATTAAGCATATACCTTATTATTATTATTATTATTATTATTATTATTATTATTATTATTATTATTATTATTGCAGAAACACATCTACATTATGTCTATGTGCATAGTTTTTAAAGATATATCTTCATAGATTTATCTTTATGTAAATGTACCAATACATAACTGTGGATTTGTTATTCCATTTTATGATTCATGTTAGTTTGATTTATTATTATTATTATTATTATTATTATTATTATTATTATTATTATTATTATTATTATTATTATTATTATTATTATTATTGGTAGTAGTGTGTTAATAGTAAACCTTATTTAGGTATAGGTGTATTTTTGTTATCATCATTATCATTATTATTGTCATTATTATCATTCTTTTTATTATCATTTCGTACGGACGAACACGTAACTGGCTCAGTAATTTTCGACGAAAAAATTAACATTTTTTTTTACTCTTATGCACTAGCTGTATTTCCCGTTTTCTTTACATTACCATTTCAAAAACCAAAGATTTTTTCATGTTCGTGACAGAGTGGTATTTCATTATCCCGTCACACACTAATCCGAAGGATTATCAAAGCGTTATTATAATTTTTGTTTTACTTTATCTACCTATTCAATTATTCATTCATTCATTCCCTTATATTATATATATATATATATATATATATATATATATATATATGTATGTATATATATATATATATATATATATATATATATATATATATATTATATATATATATATATACATATATATATATATATGAATATGTATATCTATCTATATATGTACATATATAACATATATATATATATATATATATATATATATATATATATACATAAATATATATATATATATTTAAATATATATATATATATATATATATATATATATATATATATAGTATATATATATTTAGCATCTGATATCAAAAAGACCGTTATTCTATCGCCTTTCCACACCAAAAGTTATATCTATCATATTTTAACATACTCTTCACTGAAGCTCTCTTGTGAGAGATCATTATCGGCTTAATTCCTGAACTTAATCTTCTCCTTGTCTCGTCTGTCAGATGTTTCGTGTTAAGCTCAGAATAGAAATACGTAAACCATAATACTTGTTCTTAGGTATTTAATTTTTTTTCTCTCTCCTCTTTTTATCTCCAAGCGACTTCCTTGGAGGAAGATTACGAATTCTTCTCGACACAGGAATGAAGGTTTACAATAATACTCGTTCTTGAGTAGGTTTTTTAATCTTGGTTTTTTTTTTTTTTATCTCGAAGTGACTCTCTCAGAGGAAGATTTCAAATTCCTCCTGACACAAGAATGAAGGTTTACAATAATAGTCGTTCTAGAGTATATATATATATATATATATATATATATATATATATATATATATATATATATATATATATACCATATATATATATATATATATATATATATATATATATATATATATATATATATATATGTATATATATATATATATATATATATATATATATATATATATATATATATATATACATATATATATGTATATATATATATATATATATATATATATATATATATATAAATATGTATGTATGTATATCTTAAAACGACTTCCACACAGGATTATTTCAAACTCCTGACGGAAGAGTGACTGTTTATACATTTGACTTGATTTGATTTTGATGCTACACAAAGACCGCTATAGGCAAAGATTCGAAGAAAAGAGAAAAAAAAAGAAAAGAAGAAAAATTCAGAATAATTAGAAGAAAAGAAGAAAAATGCAGAAGAAAAAGGAGAAAACAAGAAAAATTTATAATAAAAAAGAAAAGAAGAAAAATCGAGAAGAAAAAGAAGAAAACAATAAAAAATTGAGAATAATTATAAGAAAACAATAAAAACTTGACAAGAAAAAGAGGAAAACAGGAAAAAATTGAGAAAAAAAGTAGACAAAAATTAAGAAGAAAAAGAAGAAAACTAGAAAAATTTAGAATAAAATGAAGAAAAGAAGAAAAATTGAGAAGAAAAAGAAGAAAACAATAAAAAATTGAGAAGAAAAAGAAGAAAACACGAAAATTTGAGAAGAAAAAGAAGAAAACAAGAAAACTTGAGAAGAAAAGAAGAAAACAAGAAAAATTGAGAAGAAAAAGAAGAAAACAAGAAAAATTGAGAAGAAAAAGAAGAAAACAAGAAAACTTGAGAAGAAAAAGAAGAAAACAAGAAAAATTGATAAGAAAAAGAAGAAAACCAGAGAAATAGGAAGTCAAAGATTACGACGTGATTTATTGTAGCGAATGACTTGTCGACTTTGCGTGCGCGAGCACGCACGTTCATAGAACGTCGCTTCATGTATGTAGAATCTACTGGTCTGGTCACTTGTTTACTATATACCTACGTACGAATTGACAGAGTATCGGTGTTAGTATCGGTGGTATCGGCTGATTTTTTAGGTATCGGTACTCGGTATCGGTAGAGATGGGCCGATAGTTGTTTGTATTTAAGTTCTCTATTAGCAATGAACTCAAGGAGGCATATTCATTACTTAAAAATAGTTATTTTCTATTTGATAGAGATAACACGCAAGGAAGCCAAAATCTGATATCGGTATCGGTATCGGTATTGGCTTTTCAATGAGTATAGCCTAATACCGTCATCGGTATCTGCTTATCAGTGAGTATCAGTATCAGGATCGGCATTGGATTTCAATATCTATCGGTATTCTTATCGGGAGCGTTTCGGTATCGGCTTTCCAATGCGTATCGGTATCGAATTTTCAATCAGTATCGGCATCGGTATCGGGAGCGGTATCGGTATCGACTTTCCAATACATATCGGTATCGGTATCGACTTTTCAATGAGTGTCGTTATCTGTGTCGGTATCGGTATCAGCTTTTCAATAGGTATCGGTATCGGTATCGGCTTTTCAATAAGCATCGGTATCGGTAGCGGTATTGGTAGCGGTAGGGGTATCGGTATCGGCTTTTCAATGTGTATCGGTATTTGGTATCGGCTTTTCCATAAGTATCGGTATCGGCAGCAGTATCTGTATTGGTTTGTATCGGTCAAAATTTTGGTATTGGAGCATCTATAGTCGAATGTATAGTACCTATTAGCCACAATTCCCTCTCAAATTCCAGATTTCTTCGTATTTTGGAAACTTGCGTCACTGCTAAGCCGTCAGTGCACCCCGTGCGGTGCGCTGCAGGCATTGCTTAATGTCCTTTTACTGTATCTCCTTCCATATTCTCTTTCTTCCATCTTACTTTCCATCCTCTCCTAACAATTGATTCATAGTCCACCTGCTTTGAGGTTTTACTCCTGTTATACCTTTTAAGCCTTTTACTGTCAATTTCCATTTCAGCGCTGAATGACCTCATAGGTCCCCTTGCTTTGTATTCGTACTAAATTCTATATTCGATTCGTTTCAGTTCAATACTAAGCCTAGATTCAAATCGACAAATCTAGAGAAAGAAAATAATAGATAACAAAATTTCTTTCTGAAATATTCCTTCCATGCGTCATGATTTTATTTATATACTGGAATTGCTCTACTTTCCTCGACACACCTTCTCTCTCTCTCTCTCTCTCTCTCTCTCTCTCTCTCTCTCTCTTTCAGAACGGTATCAATTTCAATAAAATGTGCAGAAGCACT
>NC_087217.1:50808908-50816408 GCF_015104395.2 Macrobrachium nipponense | reverse complement strand
GGTGGGGGGAGGGGGGAGGAGGCCAGAGGGAAAGAGTAGGCTAGGCTCATTATTCTCCAATGCTTTCCCATAAACTTGAGTTATGGGGCTTCTCAGCCCCACTATTTCTGACCCATGTATTCTAAGCAAGGAATATTTATGAGCCCGAGGGCATCGTCTTGTGATTCACAATTCTTATATAAAAAAAAATAAATATGGCGAAACAGAGTAAGTTGGATGGCTTTAAATCTGAATTACAGGGAGCAGAGGCAGTCCTGTAAAATGTAGAAGAGAACTTTGTTTGTATGTTTATATGCATGTATATATATATATATATATATATAGATATATATATATATATAAATATAAATAATATATATATATATGTATATATATATATATATATATATATATATATATTATATATATATATATATATAAATCGAGCTACAATGTCCTTAATATCTAATTCGCTCTACCTCGGAATTAATATATTTTCATATATGCTTAACCGAAGGGAATTTTTTCTCGATAATAGATTTGCCTGGACCAGGGCGCGAACCTATGGATCCTTTCAAACCCAGGAACGTCAGTGAAGCTTTTCCTACTACACCTCTCGCGGTGGTGTAGTAGTAAAGCTTCACTGACGTTCCTGGGTTTGAAAGGATCCATAGGTTCGCGCCCTGGTCCAGGCAAATCTATTATCGAGACAAAAAATTCCCCTTCGGTTAAGAACATATGAAAAATATATTAATTCCGAGGTAGAGCGAATTAGATATTAAAGGACATTGTAGCTCGATATATGTATTATGGAATCACGGAAATGTGATAGACTTTAATATATATATATATATATATATATATATATATATATATATATATATATATATGTGTGTATATATAGATGTATATATATAATACATATGTATATATTTATATATATATATATATATACAAAATATAATCTATATTTTAAGTATATATTATATATATAAATCTTAGGCAGAGAAATCTTTAAACCTGTATAATAGAGCCATAATTTCCTCTTTCCTGCTTGTACAGAGATTACCGTTCAAACCACTCGCCTTACTTCTTTGGCTGTCAAGAAATTAACACTGGTTCCATAAATAAGGTTTTGATACATGTATCTGCCATGACGTTGCTATTCTATCTGGGCAAAAAATAATAACAGTGTGGAACTTTCTCTTCCTAAATTATTACGGTAAAGAATTATATACTTCCTTTTTCCTCTTATATAAAAGGTATATTTTTTTCTCTCTCTCTACCAAACGTGCCAGGTATTTAATTCTTACAGACATTGTTGAATATCACTTCGAGGATTTATATGTCAGAGTTAAATAATAATCGCGGCATTCAGAAAATGATCATTGCATTCTCTCTACTAATTCCTATTTTATACACACACACAACACACACACACACACACACACACACACATATATATATATACTATATTATATATATATATATATATATATATATATATATAATATATAATATATATGTATATATATATTAACATATATATATAGACACGCATATATATATATATATATATATATATATATATATACATATATATGTGATTATATATATATATATATATATATATATATATATATATATATATATATATATATATATATACTAAATATATATATATACATATAATATATATATATATATATATATATAATATATATAATGAGAAATATATCTATATATATATAATATATATATATGTATCATATATAATGTGTTGGCTATATAATAATATATATCATATATTATTATTATATTTATATATATATATATATATTATATATATATATTATATAGATATATATTATACTATATATCTAAATGAATATGTGTAGATATATGTATTTATAATATATATATATATAATATATTATCTTATAGATATATTATATATATCGTCTTTATATATATATCATATTATCTATATTATACATATATATATTATATCTCTATATATAATTCTACATATATATTATATATATATCTATATGTATACATAGATCTATATAATATTCTATATCTAATAGATTCTATTACTATACATATATAGATTATATATTTATTAGATCTATATACTATTATCTATATGACTAATCTACTATTATATAGATATCTATATATATAGCTAATATATATCTATAGATTATTATCTATCTATATATAAGATACTATATATATATATATATATATCTATATATATATATATCATATAACATATATATAAGAGCAATCAGAAAAAACGAGTTCGTTTACGATCAGCATCCCTCTGTAAGATTATGAATTACTGACTAATAGTTATTATTACATAATTCGAATATAAAATCTAATTAACCTTCTTTAAAACAAGTTTTTATGCGATACTATTCGACGGGAAAATTGAAAATAACTTTACTTTGGTCATAAACACATTGCCGTTCAAGTGACGAACTTAGACAAACAGTTGTTGTGGCTGAAGTAGAGTAAAGTAACTCTATGACTTTGAAAATTGTAGTTCTGGGTAGCTTTATTAGTATATAAAATTGGCTGAGATATATGAAAATCAATTGATGCCTGATTTAGTAGTTACAAATCTTATGCGCGTTTGTAATTTACAGAGACCTTGTAATGTCATTTTCGAGATGACAAAGAAGTCGACCAGTTCCAGTCTCCAGAAAGTCTATACAAAGAGCAAAAAAATAAAAAATAAAATAAAATAAATTAAAAAATAAATAAATAAATAAATAAAATAAAATAAAATAAACTATTTGTTTGCAGACAGACACTCTCTGAGTGACGGCAGAGCAACGAAGAGAAAATTGGGTGAAATAAGGGGACAATCCATGTCAGGGTTATGTCAGGGGTTACTGAAGGTATGTATAGAACGGGCTGGTGTCGGGTATAAGGAGGGAAATTCCCTCTCGTTATTGCCACAAACGCACGGTTGACGGACAGATGGTTTTGCCTCATGACAGTTCTCGAGTAGAATGTACACATACCAGGAGGATAATAGTAGATCCTGGTGTAAGTGATATGAAACGCTACAGAAATAAAGGGAGGTGCTGAACTCAAATGCTGTGAAATTGACTTTTGCACTGCTGTTGTTGCTGTTGAGATGCCATCGAGTTTTACTGGCTCCTGAGAGCCCCTGGCATCATCGAAGAACTCCTTGAAGCCTTGAAGGGATCTAGGAGACCACAGTTACATGTCACGTAACTCACACGTATCGCAATCATATTCTTCTAGTTTTTACATAAGAAAGAAAAATATGAAAAAATTAAATTGCTCCATTTTCTCTTTGGGATTAAAGGTTCTCTGGGCATAAATGAGTCTTAGTTACAAGTGAACAGACGAATATACAAAGAACAATCACCTAGCATGTTTTCCATACTTAATTGAAGTCTGAATTGTTTCCTTCCAAGACGCGGGGAAAAGAAAATAATACTAACAATTCTACTTAACGGGAAATAGCAACGAAGTTAATCGCCGTTATATATATATAAAAAAAGAATATGATTAAATTATTGCAGACGATCAACTTTTTCGTTTAGGTTTAAACGCTGAATACCTGAGCTACAAAAAATGATAAAGACAACTGTACTACCCTGAAGGATGCATTACGACTTCCGTTCGTCTGTATATATCAATTTAATATTATTTCTCTCATCTACCCAAGGCCGCCGGCATCAATCTCAGTCATTTAATGATTTACAATGGACCAAACGCTGAGTGTCATAAAGTCCATAATAGATCGAAGTGTCTCTGCAACATAAGTACTGTCATAAAGAGTAGCAATCACTACAGAGAGAGAGAGAGAGAGAGAGAGAGAGAGAGAGAGAGAGAGAGAGCTATTACTGATGGATAGATAAGTTGCCGTCCTATATAGTAGGGAATTCGACTGCCAAAAGAGAGAGAGAGAGAGAGAGAGAGAGAGAGAGAGAGAGAGAGAGAGAGAGATCTTCTGATGAACAGATAGTTAGATAAATAGGTAGATAGATATTTTTCAGTCCCTTGTGGTACCAAAATAAAGCCAAGGAGTTTTTATTGTGGATTGCCTTGTATGAAATCTGCGCTGCGAGAGAGAGAGAGAGAGAGAGAGAGAGAGAGAGAGAGAGAGAGAGATGAACAGATACATAGATAGGTAGATAGATAGCTAACAGTCCCTCGTGGTACCGCGAAGGAGTTTTGAATGTGGATTCCCTTGTATAAAATCTGAGAGAGAGAGAGAGAGAGAGAGAGAGAGAGAGAGAGAGAGAGAGAGAGCAGTCCATGTGGCAGCAAAATGAAGCGGAAGGAATGTTGATTACGGGTCGTCGTAATCGTGTAATTATAACAAGTCGTAACGTGTTAACGATCTCGCATATACCCGAAGTTGACCCCCACAAAAAAAAAAATGTCGAGGCAATTGCTTCTCAAACGTCGGCGTGAACGTCATGTTTCCTATCTTCATCCTCATTATCTGATGATTCCAGATAAGTAAGACTCATTATCTTACGATTTACGCCGTGTCATTGCGATGTCATTACGTAACGTGATTAACGAGGCAGCTTTGTCCGACTGACGTCTTGCAAGATTTCTCTCTCTCTCGGTTTGATTTTTTCTTTAAATATTTTTTTTTCTCGGCCAATACGTCGACCAGTTATTCGTTCGAGCTATTGGCTGTTGCATTTCGCTTCCAGGGAGCTTTTTAAGTCTTGTGGGGCGCCGTCGTATATTACTTGAAATACGTTCAAGTCACGTATAGCCTCGTTGTGTGTAACTTGTGATTTGTTGAGGGTCATTCAGTTTTCATAGCCCCTGATTTATGATGATTAGAAAATAGATTTACGGCTGCGTAGCCATCACGAAAAAAAATAAATAAATGAAAATAAGAGTTTACGACACGAACTAATAAACACCGGGAGTGATATTAATAATGGTAACGTCTATGATTACTTCGGCTAATACCGCTGTTCTTACAAGTAACGCCGGAGAGAAGAAATATGATCTCATTTTGCCGATCGTTTCCAGAATATCTCGTTTCTCGGGTTCCAAGCTGAGCCGATTTTCCTATAGTTAAATGCCGATTATACAGAGACTTTTAAGATTAACTCCCTCGGCGTAAGATCTCTGAAAATTAATGGCCATCTTGATAACGTATCGGTTACGGAAACAAACAGGATAAAAAAAGAGAGAGAGAGAGAGAGAGCGCCCTTATCTCTCATTTACGTAAAGAACAAAATGCAACTTCAGTGTTGCAAGCAGCCTTCGCGTGTGTGACAAGGTCGGAAATTTATTGTTGACGTAAATCTTGCGTTTGATCTTATAGGTCTGCAGCGACTACAATGGAGATGCCAGACGCGGCCATCAAGCACATATTTTTAAAAAAGGAAAATCCTATTATGTACTGGTCTGGTTCCCGTTGCTTGCATTTTGCCCGTTGTTGTGGCGAATAGTGAATCATTACTCCGTTGTTGTTGGAAAAAGTGAATCATTACTCGGTTGTTGTGGGGAATAGTAAATCATTACTCCTATGGTGTGGGAAAAAGGGAATCATTACTCGTTTGTTGTGGGAAAAAGGGAATTATTACTCCGTTGTTGTGGGAAAAAGGGAATTATTACTCCGTCGTTGTGGGAAAAAGGGAATCATTACTCTGTTGTTGTGGGAAAAAGGGAATTATTACTCTGTTGTTGTGGGAAAAAAGGGAATCATTACTCTGTTGTTGTGGGAAAAAGGGAATTATTACTCCTTTGTTGTGGGAAAAAGGGAATTATTACTCCGTTGTTGTGGGAAAAAGTGAATCAATACTCCGTTATTGTGGGAAAAAGTGAATCATTACTCTCTTGTTGTGGGAAAAAGGGAATCATTGCTCCGTTGTTGTGGGGAATAGTGAATCAATGCTCTGTTGTTGTGGGAAAAAGTCAATCATTACTCCATTGTTGTGAGAAAAGGTGAATCATTACTCCGTTGTTGTGGGAAAAAGTGAATCAATATTCCGTTGTTGTGGGGAAAAAGTGAATCAATACTCCATTGTTGTGGGAAATAGTGAATCATACTCCATTGTGGGAAAAAGTGAATCATTACTCCGTTATTGTGGGGAATAGTGAATCATTACTCTGTTGTTGTGGGGAATAGTGAATTAATGCTCCATTGTTGTGGGAAAAGGGGAATCATTACTCAGTTGTTGTGGGAAAAGTGAATCAAGACTCTGTTGCTGTGGGAAAAGCGAATCATTACTCTGTTGTTGTGGGAAAAGGGGAATCATTACTCCATTGTTGTGGGAAAAAGTGAATTATTATTCCGTTGTTGTGGGAAAAAGGGAATCAATGCTCCGTTGTTGTGGGGAAAGTGAATCATTACTCCTATCTTGTGGGAAAAGTGGAATCATTACTCCGTTGTTGTGGGAAAAAGTGAATCCATTACTCTGTTGTTGTGGGAAAGGGGGAATCATTACTCCGTTGTTGTGGGAAAAAGTGAATCATTACTCCATTGTTGTGGGGAAAGTGAATCATTACTCCGTTGTTGTGGGAGAAAGTAAATCATTACTCCTATGTTGTGGGAAAAGGGGAATAATTACTTTGTTGTTGCGGGAAAAGTAAATCATTACTCCTTTGTTGTGGGGAAAGTGAATCATTACTCCGTTGTTGTGGGAGAAAGTGAATCATTACTCCTATGTTGTGGATAAGTAAATTATTACTCCGTTGTTGTGGGAGGGGAGAATCATTACTCCATTGTTGTGGGGAAAAGTAAATCATTACTCCGTTGTTGTGGAAGAAAAAGTAAATCATTACTCCATTTGTTGTGGGAAAGTAAATCCATTACCCTTGTTGTTTTGTGGAGAAAGTGAATCATTACTCCTATGTTGTGGGAAAAGGGGAATAATTACTTCGTTGTTGCGGGAAAAGTAAATCATTACTCCTTTGTTGTTGGGAAAGTGAATCATTACTCCGTTGTTGTAGGAAAAGTGAGTCATTACTCCGTTGTTGTGGGAAAAGTGAATCATTACTCCGTTGCTGTGGGAAAAGTGGTGAATTACAGCTCCCTTGTTGTGGGTAATAGTGAATTACTGCGTCGTTGTTGTGGGAAAAGGTGAATCATTACTCCCTTATTGTGAGCAAGAGTGATTCACTGCTGTTGCTGCAGGAAAAAATGAATCACTGCTTCGTTGTTGTGGGAAAAGTGAATCGCTGCTCTGTTGTTATGGGGATTAGGGAATCGTTGCATCGTTGTTGTGAGAAAAAAGTGAATCATTGCTCTGTAGTTGTGGGAAAAAGTAAGTGGGGAAATTGAATCACTACTCCGTTTTTTTGTGCGGAAAGTGAATCACGCCCTGATTCTTTGGGAAAGTGAATCACTGCTCGGTTGTTGTGGGAAAAAGTGAATCACTGCATTGTTGTTGTGGGAAAAAGTGAATCATTGCTGCATTGTTGTTGGGAAAAGGGATTTACTGCTCCCTTATTAAGGGGAAGAGTGAATCACTGCTCCGTTTTCGTGGGGAAAAG
>NC_087217.1:50776408-50803908 GCF_015104395.2 Macrobrachium nipponense | reverse complement strand
CTCTCTCTCTCTCTCGTTGTTCACTTGTATTCCATATGTACATATGTTTATCTCCACTTATATTACATCTCTCTCTCTCTCTCTCTCTCTCTCTCTCTCTCTCGTCTCTCTATCTCTCTCTCCTCTCTCGTCTCTCTCTCTCTCTCTTACATTGCTCACTTACATTCTATATGCGCATGTGGTTACCTCCCCGTTTATCATATTGTTCCCCCTTCTCTCTCTCTCTCTCCTGCTCGGGCACACATTGTTCACTAGCATACCATGTCTGCATGCATGCCTGTCCTCTCATGCATATACACTGCATTCTCTCTCTTGCTATCCATCTCTCTCTATCTCTCGCTCTCTCTCTCTCCCCCATCGTTCTCACTTTGTCCTTAACCCTCCCAGGCACCCACAGCCAGTAATCTCAGAGGCATTTGTTCGTCATCTGCGTGATTGATTTACATAGATACCTTCCCATCAATCTCACACCCGCCAAGAACGGCTGAGAAAGTCGACCGTCCTTTTTCTTTTATTTTTATTCTTGTCCCTTTTTGCCTGGCGGTACGAATGATGACGTCATCCAAGGATGACAGAAGGATGGGGGGTGGGACATGATGGACAGAGAAGGGAGGAATCAGGATGGGATGGGGCGAGCGGGGTAAGGGAGTGGGATGGGGGTGGAGGGAGGAAAAAGTACAGAGAGAGAGAGAGAGGAAGTTGCTTCAGGGTCGTAGAGTTCCTCTCTCTCTCTCTCTCTCTCTCTCTCTCTCTCTCTCTCTCTCTCTCTTTCTCTCTCTGTATACATGTGTACTATGTGCCATTAAGTGCGGGTTAGTTGGGTGGGGGTATATCCCCCCCTTTCTCCACCCCCCACCCCGAACTCCCGGTAACTAGATTAAAGCATTGGCGAGGGCCATTTATTACCGAGTTTATTGGGGCCACTAACTGCTACCTGGCTGCGTTTATGATAGGTAAATCGAGTCCAGACTTCTTGCGTGGCGATGTGGCTTAATCTGGGAACACACACACGCACATACACATATATATGTGTGTGTATGTGTGTGTGTGTGTGCGATAGACCTGCCAGCAAAATAATGACTGTGAAGACTACCCCAATAATCTTCTCGAAAGGAGGAAGTAATGCTTCTCAGTCTCTCCCTCTCCCATGAATCAATAGAGGCGACGATTAAACTTCAGACCTTTTAACCAACTGCTGCTTCAACTGGTTTGAAAGCAATGCCGCTGCTTGACACACTGCTAAAAGACAAATAGAAGCCTCTCACTTCTTCGTCCTTTCTGACGCTGGTCCACAGTGTCGTCTAATTTGACGTAATCGAACTCTAATGTCTGTAATGTGACAAGCTGGCATGTAACATCCGCGGAAAAAAAGTAAGATGCGTTATTTTAATAGCTGTTATTTCACTTGCTATCTTAGTTCCTCCCTGGAAATGGAGTTCCACGCCTTCCTCATACACACACGCACTTACACACACGCACACGCACGCACATGCACGCACCGGGGCTCCAAACTACAGCAGCCAGTTTAAGCGATAACGATCGTTATTCCCCGCCTGAGAAGCGCCACTTATCACCGCTGACACCTCCCCTTGATGGGCGCCAATGACGATAACACCGCATATATCATGCTTTTGCATTTCCTGCTCGAGGTTCTAATCCCTAATCACGGATTTCCTAATCTCTTATATCACACACAAACACACACACGCACACACTCACAGTCTGTCTGACTGACTCTCTCTCTCTCTCTCTCCTCTCTCTCTCTCTCAAAATAACGCTTCCTCCAGGGATGCGATTGTCTGTGTGTGTGTGTTTTCTTTTATTATTATTGAAGTATTCAACTGTATTGTATTCGATCGTCCTTTTAACGCTTATTGCGTATTTTATAGTATCGCTATTTTATATAGATTTTTGTTAAGATTCATCAAATATTCACACTAGATTTAGTAAATAGGTTGAATCCAGTGACGAATGTCGTACAAGGTCTTGTGCTAGCTCAAAGTCAGCTTGAGGATGTATTTAACAAAATATACTAATGTCGGAATGTAGCAAAATGCTGTTAATAACCCCAGTGATTAGTCAATAATACAGTTTAAAAATCCTCATAGTAACACGAGGCTTCAAATGGAGAAACAAACCCACAGTTATGTAAATGTACATATTTAAATTTAAAACTTTAAGGATAGCTATCCTTAAAGTTTTAAATTTAGATATCATGTACATGTGCATAACTGTGGATTTGTTTCTCCACAGAGTTTGTTAAGGTAATATTCAGCAATGTTTTAGACTACAGAACCCACAAAAGGAACCTTTAAAAAATAAATGCGTTAAAAATGGTTTGGTGTCCAGGCCATACCACAAAACAGTAAATAATCAAAACAAAATCTATACTAATAGGAAAAGTTAAATAATAAAGCCTCAACACGCCCCCAGGTCGATTTTCGGGGAACAGATAGACAGGTAGATAGATAGAGAACTTACCTGGAATACCAGACTGACATCAGCCCCTGATTTCCAGGAACGGGTAACAGCCATTGACTGCCCTTCTTGTACTGAGGCATTGCCCAGTATACTTTTTCCTTCTTGCCTCTTTATAGCCATCTCTTTAATACATTACTTGACTTAATGCCCTTATTTACTTCTCTTTACGTCCACATCCATTCAGACACCTGCAAAACATACTACAATATAAATCTGACCATACGCTTTTGTCAGTGTACGGCGCATTCATTCAGACATCTCGGCGCATGTAGGTGAAAGGGTACAAAGAGAGAGAGAGAGAGAGAAAAAAAAGGGAATTCTGTCAATATTGACGGCATTATGACGGCACGTGATGTTTTTCTTACTGTACCGAAGTGGAGCTGTAAACCACAGAAGTGGCCGGAAATAGTGAAGTAGAGCTGTAGTAGGGGGCGAATGCTTGATGTAGTTTATGATGCTCCTTCCCGAATGTACCGGCTCTGGTATGTGATCGAGAGAGAGAGAGAGAGAGAAGAGAGAGAGAGAGAGAGAAGTGACGCCAGAAACATATAGCTCTCCAGTTCTCGGCAAGTTTATAGATATGAGGTTCGCTAGTCTTATATCATCTTTGTCTTGACCCTAGTTGACACTCGTAACCATTCACTAATGGGTCAACTGGTGGCCTGCAAGCTAAAATCGAACCCCGGACCTAGCAAATGCTAGCCCCCAGTGCTCTTTGTTTCCTTAAATCTTCAGCTTAAAACCTTTATGAAAATAGTCAACAGTCTATAAACCCAAGAGTGCTCCAAAGGGAAATTAGCCAGCAGAGACAGACAAGTTATAGAAGAAGGTGATAGATATATCTGATACACCTGGATGCAGGAGATGTAAGCAAAAATAAGGAATGGATTTGATTCTCGCTTAAACATTTGGAGATGAGAAGACTCCACAACTGCACCAGGCGAACTATTTCACAAAACAGAACTCGTATAGCAAACGCACCAGATGAAAATTGTTAGTATCACCTCAATAAGTATCAATTCGTTTTTTTCTTGTTTTTTTGTTTATGGAACAAAACCCCAAAATGAATGAACATATAGAAGGAAAGGAGAAAGAATGAATGAATAATGAAATTTAGACGCACTAACTCACGCATGGCTGCAGGACAGGAGAGAGAGAGAGAGAGAAAGAGAGAGTCGAGATTCCTCTGATGCAACGCATATGAGATATTACAGATCACTGTCCTTACATGACTGCAGATTGCATTTCCCCCCATCCATCATTTCACAGTCGGTGCTTTGTTAAAACGGAAGATAAATCGCTTCTGGTCCTATTGACAAGGTGATGTAAGCGACGCTTTTGTTAGGCTGCATTAGCCCAGTCACACCGCCTGGGAACCGCGTGACGTCAAGAAGTGGTTGGGAGAACTTGAATTCTTTTTTTTTTTTTCTTAAATCCCCGTCTTAGAAAGACTTTCCTATTTCATTTACATAAAGGCACATAAAAGAAAGAGATGGATAAAGGGAGGAGACGATTACTGGGAAATAAAACAACAGGCAGTGAGCAATATTCGTTTGCATGTTTATGGCAACATCATTTAAACCACAGCACAAAATATTGCTATGGGCGGATACGTTGTATGAATGAATTACTTGATTGTTCATAAACAATCACCTTGCATAATACCAGTATTAGTACAATGAGAGAGAGAGAGAGAGAGAGAGAGAGAGAGAGAGAGAGAGATTGTGTTAACAAATTTCGAATAGGATTGACACAATAGTTCTTAGAATGTGGCTGTTGGCCGAGTCTTCAGGTAATTTTTTTTCTTGTTTTTATTTCAAAAAAGGTTAGGATGTTTCCTAGAGCTCCTGACATAACTCTCTCTCTCTCTCTCTCTCTCTATCTATCTATGTAGAAATGTAGAAGGATATCAATAAAACTTCAATATTCTTCGGGGGTTTTAGCATACAAAAGAGTTTGTCACACCTTTGTCTTGTTTCTCCAGGTGACGGAATCCAGCATCTACCCACGAACCACTGGATTAATTCCTTGGGAGAGGAAGAGTGAGCATAAATCACCCTTTTGATCGTGACCTGACTTGTCAACTTACAATCAAATTAAAGCGGTACATCCATCACATACTCTGTCCCTCTCGAAATTTATCGTTGAACATCCAACCAAACCACAACTCTAGAGAATCCAACACCTTCCCTCTAACTGTTCAGACTTGAGGCTTATCTATTTCAAACTGGATGCGTTAACCTGTGTCTTATCTCTGGATCTTGCCGTGACTTCTGAGGGTCGTACTCCAACGAGGGAGAGACAGAGAGTAGGCGAGCCACTAGACTATATGCTAAGGAAGACGCCATAAGGTTGGTGAAGACTATAGGTCTCATTGGGAAAGTGATCAAGAGAGACTCAATTCCCAGTAGTGTTGGGAATGATCAATCACTCGCCGGTTTTCAGGTTCTAATTGACTGTAAGTAAATAAATTTTAATTAAGGGTCGTCTAAGAAAAATTATGTCGAACTGCAACTGTCAGTTTTCGGATTTATCGTTTCGTGTTACAAGTTCAAAATGCCGGTGTCAGATTTTATATTTAAGCTCGTGTAGGTCTAGTTTTTTTTGTTAAGCACCAGATGGTTTTCAGTTACTTTGCCTTTTGGAAGTTTAAGTTACTGTTAATAAATGCAAGTAATGTTATTCAAGGATACTGATTCTTAAACCTTAATTAGAGTTACAGTAACTGAATTTGTATTAGTTGGCCGACTTCAGCTCCTTATTTCAGGCTTTTATTTTTGGCTGATATTTATATTTCTAACTCGAGAACGCGCTTACAAGTTACTCCCTGGGTAAATTAATATATTTTTTTATTATAATTATCTCATTCTTTTGACATATCAATCATTATTCCTGACTCGCAATACACTGAGAAATTATATCCAAATTTTCATATTTAATACTTTTTTTTAACTTTTTGCTTTCAAGTCTATTCACACTTCGCAAAAGCACGGGGATTGAATCAAGCAACGTTTAAAAAGCCAGCTGGCATTTTTCAACGTAATAATTTAAAAGTGTAATTATCTTAAAGCCTCGAGTAACGGTCTGTGCTTGACAAGGGAATTCTTTTGTTCGCATTAAGATAAATTATCGAGATAGGTGGTTTCATAAAGGCCACTATATTACGTATAATTAAAGGTGCCAAATTTACTGATGGTATCGTCTGTTACGGTCGTGAATGCGCTTTGATAAGAGAGTTTCAAGATAAAAAAAAAAGCCACATTAAGTCCAATGCTTAGAATCTCACGTGGTTATACACATGCATGTCACACACCCATGCGCATGCGCACACAAACACACATACACACTCTCCCACACACACACATGTATATATATATATATATATATATATATATATGTGTGTGTGTGTGTGTGTGTGTGTGTGTGTGTGTGTATGTGTGTGTTTTCATAATAATGAAAAGTCAAAGTAAGAATCTTCATAAGGCATATGACAATTCGGGGAAAGCTAATGAGGGAATTAAGGGTGATGTGTCACATAGTGGTTTAATGCAGAAGGCAATGATAATTACAGAGTAATTAGAAGTTCCTTTTATGAGAGTGAAGGTTATAGCTAGACAGGCGAATGACTGATTAGGCGTGAAAGTGGGTCGAAGAAGTACCTGTTATATGTATTCATTTTTTTATGATTTTCTTTTAATCTATTCTTACGAAGAAGGTAATAACTGGCTGAGAGAGTTCTGGTGATGTAGGTAAGTGATTTTAGAATGAAAAGATGTATTGCAAATAGTAACAGATTTTGTAGCGTTCGTAAACACAAGCACGAATAAGGCGTGATCCGATCTTCAGCTTACTCGAGATGCGTGCAAAATTTTCCCCTCATGCATTAGTTATACATTAAATTCCTAAATTTTAACATATATATATATATATATATTTATATATATATATATATATATATATATATATAAAGAAATAGTGAGACATTATCGAGCACTCAAAGGAATCAAGACAAACCACGAACATAATGACAAAGAGAGTGACAGTGACGATGCCACCGTTGATAATGGTGATAATGGTGATGATAATGGTTCTGGAGGCGACATGATGACAGACAGTAGGAGCTTTCCGGTAGTTGCGGAACTTGTGCAAATAATAACTTGCAGAATTTGTGGCGTGGTGCAACCAAGAAGTAAGCCGTGAATTTTGACGATTGGAATTCTATTTTAACGTAAGGATTAACATAATATATATATATATATATATATATATATATATATATATATATATATATATATGTATAGTATATATATAGATATATGTTATATAGAGAAGATATATATATAATTTGTATATATATATATATATTTATAATAATGTATATATATAATATATATATTAATAGTATTATATAGAGAGATATAATTAATATAATATACGCACTATGATATATTTGTATTATAATATATATATATATATATATATTATATATATATATATATACGCACATGTTATATATGTATGTATGTACTATGCATGTATGCATGGTACAAGACCGTATCTTGTGCACATGAATAGATTATTTTCATTGCTTTGATATCTTCAGCTCAAAGCAACTCTGTTCTCTCTTAAGATTTAGCAATTATCTATACAAATAAATAAGGTAAAAATATTTCGAATATGAATGAAGCAACAAACATTGAAAATGTTGATTTCATTGTTGATGTATTTTTATGACCATACCCGTTTGCAATAAAAAAATAAAAGGTTTAATAAACAGACGAATAAAACGCCTGGTTTATCACCACTTTATTACCAGTTGCGAAACGGCTGAGCTGATTTTCTTTTAGACCATTTTACAGTAGTCATCTCTCTCTCTCTCTCTCTCTCTCTCTCTCTCTCTCTCTCTCTCTCTCTCTGTCAGGGTGCCACGCCCTTGGTGCATGTAACGGTACTGAAGCTACTATTGCAAGTGACCCAGAATAAACTCGACTATGGTAATTAGTTGGTTGTCAGAAGCTGAAATTTATGATTACTTATTTTACAGCTGACTGCAGAAAAATGAAAATATTAGCATATGTTTATTCACAGTAACATTTCACTGTACATTTGATAGATTTTGACTTGGCCTCATTTTGGGAAAAGGTGTCTTTGTATGTAAAGTGAATTGGTTAAATACAATAATGCCGGAGATATGAAAAACGATAATAGAATACAACAAAATCTTAGAAATTGCTTTTTTCAAATGATGACTTGAATTTTTTGCTATATAGAATGATAAAGTTAAGTGACATATTATTATTATTATTATTATTATTATTATTATTATTATTATTATTATTATTATTATTATTGTCGTCGTCGTAGTTGTTCTGCTGTTAATAGTTTTGTGAATTATATTGCAAGGTTAATTTTTGCAAATTAAAATATGCTCTGTAATTAAAATAAAGAAATGTAGATGTTTAAACTTTTGTGAATATGCAGCGTGCCACAGTCCGATCTTGACCCACTTATTATTATTAATGGTTTTAGTTTGTTTATACTTGTAGTAAAGTAATCCTAACAAAAACATTCCTTCATTGTATGCAAACAAAAGCAAGAATTAAGCCAAGTTCAAATGTAAACCAGTTTTGTTCACTAATGAAAACCTGCATACATTACTTCCTCGATTATTCAGAATAAGTTTTTATTTAAAACGCTATTAGTCGATCAACTTCCAAAAGGAGAATTATCTAAATTTATAAGAAAAGGAAATCAACTCTTGACATCTGTTGAATACTTGATGCCTCACAATGCAGTCAGGGGAAAGACCTCATGCGTGAAAGAGAGAGAGAGAGAGGGGGGGGGGGGGGGGGCGGTGGGGGCGGGATCCAGTAGCTAAGACCCCAGCGTAAGACTGGCAGTGATCTTAGTTTTGTGTATTTCGTAACTACCCGCAAACCATCTCCCGCCACCACCCCCCACCCCCCACCCCACCCTGGCCCCCCACCGCCCACCCCCCCCAAAAAAAAAAAAAGAATTGCCACCAGAAGGTCCTTATCCATAAGGGTACCGATATAATCATCGCCTACAACACGGTAATTACCACAACATGAGGACCTTTTAGGAAGGAAGATGATTTCTGAGAGTAGTTTACTAGGAGTTCCGATGTCACAACCCTTAGGCCGAAGCCATCTTACTTAAAACCTGACTTAAAACCCATCATTCTCAAATGAGTTTGGGATGCCGTCCGTGGGTCTTGATGTCCGAATGGTGCTTGAGGGCCCGAGGTGGTGGTTGGGGAGGGGGGTGTTAATGTAGTGGTAGATACCCAGTGGAGGAGAGGAACCAATGAGAGGAACCTCTAATATCAGCGATGTTTCTGTTGTCAGGGTTGTTGAGGATCGTGTGAACAGATCGAGATTTGGTGGCCATTGCTTTCTTTGACCAGAGAGGCAAGATAATGACAGTTGTGATGTTTCTTGTCTTTCCATTACGAGGATAAATTTACTGGCTGCTCTATGAGCAAGAGCCCGTGCTGGCATAATAATAATAATAATAATAATAATAATAATAATAATATCTTTATTACAGCTCAGGGCCATATACATGGAATATACAAAATACAGACAGTAACATACACAATCTAGATACATGAGACAACATAAAAAAATGAATAAACGGCATTATCCACACAATAGCTGAGGTAGTATAAAAGATAGTAATCATAATACTGGTATTAACAGTAATAATATTGGATACAAAGAAAATGCACTGAGAGTTATAATAGTTAGTGCACAGATTATATAACTTAAATTTCAGCTAGAGACCTTAAGTGTTTATAGTAGTCAGGCTAAATATGATAATTGAGTGTAGAAGAGGGTCAGCTTAATCTAAAACAAACAATGAGGGTAAATTTGTATAGAGAGTCTAGGCTTAGGGACCATGATTATGTCAAAAAAGTGTCTAGATCTGATTTCAGCCCAAAAAAACCAAGGTCTGATTTAAACGCCCGTCTTGAAAACAATATCTAGTATTGAGGAATTAGTCTCTCTCTCTCTCTCTCTCTCTCTCTCTCTCTCTCTCTCTCTGCCGTCTTCCGTCTCTTGCGAGAGTAAATCTGTATTCACAGGCTAAGGAAGTGTCCATATCTGATATCAGCCCAAATGTCCAGGTCTGATTTCATCACTGGTGTCCAAATTTTTTTCAGCCCTATTATCAGGTTTTGATTTCAGCTCAAATGTCAAGATCTGATTTCAATCCGAAGTCAAGATCTGATGTCAACTCAAATGTCAAGATCAGACTTCAGTCCAAACTCAAAAACTGATTTCAGCTCAAATGTCAAGAACTGACTTCAGTCCAAAGTCAAGATGTGACTTCAACCCAGATGTCAAGATCTGACTTCTGCCCAGATGTCAAGAAGTGATTTCAGCTCATATGTCAAGATCTGATGTCAACTGAAATGCTAAGATCAGACTTCAGCCCAAATGGCAAGATCTGACTTTAAAGGAAAAAAAAAAAAAAAAACTAGAAAGGATTGAGAGTGAGAAAGTCATTAGAATCTCTCTCTCTCTCTCTCTCTCTCTCTCTCTCTCTCTGTGCCAGCTGATTGAATCCCTCTGTTGCCAAAATAAAGCGGCAACGACGAAGGCCGAGAAATTAGACTTTGGACCGCTTGAGAAATGGACACGGCAGATGTCTTCAAAGGGCCGGGCTTCATGACGGGGGGGGGGGGGGGGAATAAGGATTTGGGGGAGGGGATATAGCGTTGCAACGCGCAACAATGCAACAACAGCACCACCACACGTAGAGAGAGAGAGAGAGAGAGAGAGAGAGCCGGGTCAACGCCATTACCAGCTATCATATTGGGCAGAGCTAATCTGGGGTAATTTTATGACCTCGCAGTCCCCAAACGAATTACCTACTTAACGCTGGCTTTAATTATAGGCCCAAGGAAGGGTTTAGGGGAAGGGGGGTGGGGGGGGGGGAGATAAGGGAGGAGGGAGGGAGAGATAGGTAGGGGGAAGAGCCGGCGTTGTAAAAGCGGTGTTACACGGGGAAGACAACAATAAGCATAAGAGAAAAGAGGCAATTGACGGTTTTGCCAGTTCCACGGCACCGAAGGCAACGGACCCCCAGACCATATCACTCAACGCTAACGTTACGACCAGTAAATAACAAGGTTGCGGACTATTGTTTGTTCATGCAAATGAGAAGTGCAGAGAGAGAGAGAGAGAGAGAGAGAGAGAGTCTGACTTCAGTTACGGCATATGAGAAGAGTAGATGTGAACAAATTCTTTCGTCGGTTTTGAACGAGAGAGAGAGAGAGAGAGAGAGAGAGAGAGAGAGAGAGAGAGAGAGAGAGAGAGTCAGACTTCAGTCATTGCATATGAGAAGAGTAGATGTGAACGAATTCTTTATTCGGTTTTGAACGAAGAGAGAGAGAGAGAGAGAGAGAGAGAGAGAGAGCGAGAGTCTGACTTCAGTCACTGCATATGAGAAGAATAGACGTGAACAAATTCTTTCGTCGGTTTTGAACGAGAGAGAGAGAGAGAGAGAGAGAGAGAGTCAGACTTCAGTCACTACATATGAGAAGAAGAAATGTGAACAAATCCTTTAGTCGGTTTTGAACGCTTGAAGCGCCGAGAGAGAGAGAGAGAGAGAGAGAGAGAGAGAGAGTCTGATTTCAGTCATTGCATATGAGAAGAGTAGATGTGAACGAATTCTTTATTCGGTTTTGAACGAGAGAGAGAGAGAGAGAGAGAGAGAGAGAGAGAGAGAGAGAGAGTCTGACTTCAGTCACTGCATATGAGAAGAATAGACGTGAACAAATTCTTTCGTCGGTTTTGAACGCTGTTGCTGAATGGATCGTTGTTGTTTTATTTATTGAAGAATCTCATAAAAATTAATGATTTATGTCCTTCATTAACGATTAAAAAAAAAAAACTGAGGTTTATTAACCAACAATATTCATGCTTCGATTTCTGACCGTTAATAAAGATTTGAAAATTTAGGCCTAATAACCAATTACTTTCATGTCGCGAAAATTGATTTCAGTAAAAATATCAGATTGTTGTAAGAACATCTATCTATCAATATCATCGCTACATGGAGTAATGAAACACATCCTAGCTTTCACATATGTGTAACAGTGAGTCTGAGGATATTAAACCCTATATTCAGACTTGCCCTTATCGAATCCTGGGTACCTCTTTGACCAATACCCATTATTTCAGTACGCAGAATGATATGGTACATAAACCCACACACAGGGACGGTGCGTAACGTCCCAACGGGCAGGACTTGGTGTCTCGACCCTCATGAATATTACGCGGATTATTAACTCTATTCCATAATCGATGTTAATTTCTTTTGCTATGCACATGCTCATAATCACCAATATTCTTATCAGTCTCCAAAGTTATATCTTCAATAGCATTGATATTTTCAAGGTCGTTCTTGAATCTCATGACCAGTCTTTATCTTTATTGTTATTTGTTTCTGTTGTTATTTAGAACTTTATTCCATCATTAGCGTAGTTTTGTGGCCAATGATTTAATTACTGAGCGTACAGTTACAATGAGATTTGAAGTGGTGTATATTACTATTCATAACAGATGCGCATACATATAGAACAAGGCAGAAATGCACCCGAAACGTAAAACTAAAAGAGTTCAAAAAAAAAAAAAAAAAAAAAAAAAAAGAGAGAAAAGATAGAAGAAAAATTAACAAGGACATAAATAAACATAGATAAGTTAATCCGCGTATAAGCTTAAGTACGTAAACAGTAGTATAAGGTGAGAAAAAATATATAAAAAAATGTATGCATAATTAACACTATAAAAGAGTAAAAAGTAAATAATAATAATAATAATAATATATATGAAGGTAGGAGACCCTCTCTCAAACATGTTTTGTTAAAGATGATGGCAGCATCAGTGGAATTGATTTTATATATGATCTTTTCAATTCTTCTTATTATTCTCTTCTCATCAGGCTGATATTTGCTAATAGCTGGCCGATGTTCATATCTCGGTGAAAGAAATGTTTTCTAAAAATAAGAATTTATTGTTATGATAACAAAGGTGGTTAACAAATCTTAGTCTAAGGCGTAACGGAATTCCAACGTTTTCCAACCGTATCATCGGTTCATTTTCAAGGAAAGGTGAGCTTGAACTGATTGGAATGGGGTCGTTCGGCGGTATTTATTGTGTCCCAGGTGCTCTGTCTGATGGGCGCTGCATTTTCATTGGCTGAACAGAGGATTAAGTCCCTGAGTCAAGCCGTCTTGCAGAGGTGGAAGCTCGCACTGCTCTTCTCGTGCGGACGCTGGAGACTGGGAGCGTAGTATTGGGAAGGTCATTGCCGATAGACGGGGGCACCTGATTGGCCCGTTCGATCGGCTCTATGGTGCTGGCGGGCGGCGCCCTTCGTGCCACCGTCGGGAGGAGTGAAGTCTCTTGGGTTTGTGTGTTGAGGCTGGGTCTCTCCTTCCGATGTGTAGGCCTCCAAGAGGCGGAGGCGACGGTGGTCTGCTGCCTTATCGATAATTCTGATATTAGGAATAATGTCATTCCTAGTTATCCTGGTATTGTGGACGTTTTTTTGGCATGATTATGGATGGCGCCTTCCTGAGCGTGGCAGGATATCCTCTTCGAAAATCGCATAGTCGTCATACCAATGTAAGCGCCGGGGCATTCCCGGACAGGGCATTTGTACTGGTAGACAACGTTAGTTTTCTTGAGAGGGTCCTGCAACCACGGGGGCTGGATTGTTTTTCATAATCAGGCCACTGGTCTTCTTGCTCTTGTAGTAAATTATTAGTTTCACTTTTTTCGTAGGGTCCGTGGGGGAGACGTTCCTTTCTATGATGGTACGAAGGGCTCGCTCGTCCTCTTTGTATTTCTTATGAAATACTCCCTTGTAAAAGAGAGTGACGTCTTCAAGGGCGGCGGGACGAGGCTCCTGCTGATACCACTTATCGATGTTTCTGCGAATGCATTTAGTGATGTCCCGGTTGGAATACCCGTTGTTAATTAAAACTTGGGCAACACGTTCTAATTCAGTGTGCGTGTCCTTCCACGTAGAGCAGTGTGAGAGAGCTCTCCTGATGAAAGGCGCTGATCGCAGTGCGCTTGTATCTCTCTGGACACTCGCTCTCGCCGTTCAGGCACATGCCCAGGTTCGTGGGTTTCGTATACACCCCTGTGTTACGAAGCGCTCCTCTGTTGCGCCCGACGAGGACGTCAAGGAAGGGGAGGCGACGGTCACGCAATGGTTCGATGGTGAAGTTGAGTCTGCTGTAGTCGTGGAAGGCTTGTCGCAGGCGCTCTATTCTTCCACCGTGCTGGCGCTGATGAAAGTGTCGTCAATATACCGGACGTACATAGACGGCTTCTCGATGTTGGCGAATACCCGACGTTCCACTAGGAATGACATTATTCCTAATATCAGAATTATCGATAAGGCAGCAGACCACCGTCGCACCTCCGCCTATTGGAGGCCCCATACACATCGGGGAACGGAGAGACACCCAGCCTCAACAACCACCCCCAAGGAGGAACTTCACTCCTCCCGACGGTGGCACGAAGGGCGCCGCCCGCCAGCACCATAGAGCCGATCGAACGGGCCAATCAGGTGCCCCCGTCTATCGGCAATGACCTTCCCAATACTACGCTCCCAGTCTCCAGCGTCCGCACGAGAAGAGCAGTGCGAGCTTCCACCTCTGCAAGACGGCTTGACTCAGGGACTTAATCCTCTGTTCAGCCAATGAAAATGCAGCGCCCATCAGACAGAGCACCTGGGACACAATAAATACCGCCGAACGACCCCATTCCAATCAGGTTACGTAATTTCGTGCACAGGCGCGTGACGTAACTCTCGTCATTTTAAACCTATAATTTTTACAAGTATGGCCTCTAAGAGACCCCTTTCGCCCGGTAATCCCAGGGAGGACCCGCCCTTGGAGGACGAGCAAGGCTTCGCCACCGTAAGGAAGAAGAAGAAGAAGAAACAGAAGAAGACTTTGCCACCAACTTCGACCAACAATAACCTGATCCCTACGAATTCAGCACCAAATACGGCGAGTTTTGCGGAATTTCCGGCACTTCCCAAGTTCAAAGCTGTTGTTATCGAGGGCCAGACTTCATATGCTGCAGTCAGGGCCCTCGAGAAAAAATATCCAGAAGCCAACCTCATAGCCAGACCGAATTTAAGGGGAGAATTCATAATTACTCCCAAGGACCAAAAAGCTGCTGAACTACTGAGGAAAGACAACCTGTGCCACCTTCTTGATCCTGCTTCAAAAATAAGCAAGGGGATGATATGCAAAGTCCCCAAATACATAACTATCGAAAGAGTCCTCGAGGTTCCCAACATCATGGAAGCCAAGAGATGTACTGCAAAAGATGGACAGGAAACTCTTAAGATAGAAGCGACCTTCAAGGGCCAAATTCCAGCCAGGGTCAGCCTTGGGATTCTTGGCACTTATGAGACAGAAGCCTTCGTACCAGAGCCTCTGAGATGCTTCAAGTGTCAGAGGTATGGACACCACAAGAACGAATGCAAATCAGAACACATCTGTGGAGTGTGCAGTGCGAAACACGAGACAGAAGTGTGCTTGAAAAAGTACAAGGAAAAGGGCCACACAGTTGCCCGATGCCCTAACTGCAGCCAGCAACATCATGCTTGGTTTAAGGGATGCCCAGTCAGACTGCAGAGGATTTGGAAGGCGAAGGGCATCCCTCCTCCACCTGCAAGACTCGGCAAACCATCACCGACCAGGAAACCTCCCAGCAACCCCAGGTTCGATCCTAGAACGAACCTACCTCCTGTACCACAAACCACCCAACCTTCCTCCCAACCTCCTCGATCCCGGCATTTACATCCCCACCCCCTACCCCTCCTCTCCATATCGCCAAACTCCCGCCCCTACCTCCTCCCCCTACTCCCCCAACCCCTCAGGTTACCCCCCCAACCCCTGCATCGCCGAAGACGTCGATTCCTGCTCGTGCCGAAGCAGGAACCCAGACAGAAGACGCAGTTGAAGAAGAAATGCAGACCGAGACACCGACTGTAGCTCCTGTTTTGTTTAAAGAAGCAGGAACACAAACAGAGGAGTTTGCAGCTAAGCAAAACAGCGAAACTCAGACCTGCAAACAAGAAAATAGAACTGCAAACGTCGGCAACGAATACTTCCTCGTAGGAGAATATCAGATCAGGAAGTTCCTGCTGACCTATGAGGAGTTTGAGGCATTTTTAAATAGAGCCATCTCCAATAACGACAGTGACAGTGGTCATCAGCTGTTCTCTGAGCTCGTCCACGCTCTGTTGGACCTAGAGATCAGTCTCCCAGATGACCTCCTGTTAGAAGATTTCAGATACAGATCTCAAACATAAAGATCGCAGCTATATGAAAAGTGCTGTTTATAGCATTAACTGCTTTTTCTTTTACTAAACAATCCTCCTTTTCCCCCTCCGTTTTTCGGCCGCCTCACGTATAACGACCGAATATTCAACTGTCACTCTAACTACCGCTTAAGCTGTCGCTTATTTTTGTTATCCTGTTTCTAAAACTGATAATATTTCGTTTTTCCTTCGTCGTTTCCCTATTGCTAAACGATCGACGCTCTCTGCCCTTTTTTTTTCTCGTAAAGTGAAATATGGTACTTGAACTCCATAGAGTTGCGCTTTTTTTCCGTTTTTCTACGACTATAAATTTTTTCGATTTCATTACTGGCTATCTCTGACTCGCCAGGACTCGCTACTATCGATCTTTATCTTCTACTAATGGGTACCTTAGGGTTTAAAGGGGTTTGTAACCTTGCCTATTCACTTTTCCTTTCACTTTTGAATCCATACCATTCCACCTGCACATTCCATAGAAATCATAAATAAAAAGATCGCCTCATATCCTTAAATCACCAATGCACCTAAAAATAATTCAAATGACCTACGGGCTGCTACATTAGCTAAAGCCCGTGCTGGCATAAAGCCAGCTTAATACTCCAACAAACAACAACCCATTCCAACCAACACACTCTCTGCCAGAGTGAGAGACAGAGAATGTCTTGGACACTAGTCTCCAGCGACGACGCCGACTTCCACTGGCCGCCTTTGGACGCTCCTTCCTCTTGCCTCTGCGAGGCAGAGGAGGACCCTCCAAGCCCTCCAGCTCCTGAAGAAGCAATTTCTGCGCCGCCAAGCCCTTGTGTCTCAGAATCTGACACGATTGCCGACGAATGGTCGACAGTTCGCCGACAGAAGAAGGCCAGGAGGAGGTTCCAGACGGGTGGGGATGGGGGAGCCCCCACTCCAAGCAGCCGCTCCTACCACTGCTCCTACTACTGCTCCTACTACTACTCCTACTACTACTCCTACTACTTCTGCTGGAACGGAACTTCCTAAGTTTCGAGTCACAGCAAGTGCTGAAAAGTCTGCTTACTTATTAATAGCAGACTTGGAAGCCAAGTATAAGCATTTAAAAATGACTGTAAACCAAACAGGAAGCAGATTTGATCATTTCTCCAAAAGACCGAGAAACAGCCGAGTTCCTGAAGAAGAACACTACTTTCCAGTTCCTTGATCCAAATGAACGGATCAAGAAGGCTGTGATTTGCAAGTTCCCGACCTGCCTGCCCCTAGAACCGATCCTTCAGCTGCAGAACGTCGTGGAGGCCCGGAGATGTATCGGAAAATCGGGAGAACCGACGAAAAAGGTCATTGCCACTTTCAAGGGACATATCCCAAGTCATGTTTCCCTCGGAGTATGGGGAAATTTCCCCACAGAAGCCTTCACACCTGAGCCCCTACGATGCTTCAAATGCCAAAAGTTTGGGCATCACAGCAGCCGCTGCAAAGGACAAGAGAAGTGTGGGATATGCAGCCAGCCACACCCCACCAAACAATGCCTTGACAACTACAAGAAAGGTGAAGAAGTGACCAGCAAATGCCCGAATTGTTCCAGCCAACATCATGCCTGGAACAAGCGCTGCACTGCAAGATTGGAGCGAGTTGCGAGGATGAAAGGCATTCCTCCCCCCAAGGAGCCGACTCTGAAGCCATCTAAACAAGAGACATCGAAGCCACAGCAAATACCCACTGCACCACAGCAACAACTGCCGCCAAAACCACATAGACAACGTCGTACTCCAAGAAAGAAAGTCGACTACACACCGAAACCAAGAGTACCTGCGCCATTACCTTCACCAAATCCCATCCCACCTCCTCCAAAAACCGACCCTCTCCCTTCCCTCACCTGTTCCCCAACTCCAACTCCTTCCTCCTCCAGAGTTCCAGCCAGTGCCAGCAGAGAGAGAGATGAAACAGCCAGTGACTGTGTTACAATCACAGTAGAAGGGATACTTATTCTCTTCGAGAAGTTGACAGGGAAACCTGTCGACAGGAAGGCACTGCTGGAAGTCATACAACCACACCTCTTACAAAATCCTCATTCAAAAGCAACTGCTGTTCGATTCGAATAAGCAGCTAAAATTCAATATGACATAGGAAATTTTTATTTCCACAAGAGAGAATGATGAATTCTTTGGAGTATTCTCCAAAAGAGTTTCTTGCTTTTTCTTGAGCTAAAATATTTCCATTTCCTTCCTGATTTTCTAACACTCAATCAGGACTCTCTGCTGTAAAACTTTCTCTCATACTGATGGGTACCGTAAGGTTTAATGGGGTTTGTAACCCTGCCTGTCCTTTTCTTCCTTTCATTTATAACCACCATCATTTCTCATTCCAGATCACATCTACTGGTACGGGCTGCTCATAGAGCAAGAGCCCGTGCTGGCATTTATGCCAGCTTAACCTTCAACAACAACAACATTCCACCGCAGTTGCTGCTCGGCCTCCGTAGCAGTAACATCTCTTCTGAGACCTTCTCTGGCGAACGTGAGCGACAGCGAGCGATAGCGCCATCCCAGTCGACGATAGCGGCGAGATTTCCAGCGATTTTCGGCGGAACTTTCGGCGATTGACGACGACACCGAGAATTATTACTTCTGAGAGAGCTCTCTCACATTTTATAAGGAAAATTCATATGACATCTTTCTCTCTCAAATAATTTTCCATTACTAACAGTCTCTCCTGCCTAAAATTCGGTAGCCGTTGGGTCTGAAAACTCCGATTGAAGCAGGGTCAAAGGGACAAAAACTTTCTACTCTCGCAAATCCTTATTGCAAGTAGCACAGGAACGATATGCTGGTGTCTCCCATAAACCAGGTTTAGGCCCTTCAGGCAATAATAAAAAATAGAACAACACACACATACACATACATTCTCTCTCTCTCTCTCTCTCCTCTCCTCTCTCTCTCTCTCTCTCTCTCCTCCCCTCACAGATAGACGAAGACGAATGCAGCCATGGACCAAGTAACCCAGCCCACACCCACCACTGCAGAAGCACCTGAGAACCGGAAACGGACAACGTCTTCTTCTTCCTCTTTTTCAGATGCCCCTGAAGCAGTTAGACCTCGCCTAGACTCCTCCACCTCCGAAGAAGAATCCACCACAGCCACTCAAGAGGACAAGGAAAACCCCCCTGCCATGGACACAGATGATGGTTTCCAGCTTTGTCACCAGGAACAAACGCAAACAAGGACCACCAGCAGCACCTTCACCCTCACATGGAAAATACTGATAACTCCTCCAACAGGAACCAGTGCATATGAATTCGTAAGGACCTCGAAAAGAAGGGTAAGTTGTTCAAGGTAAGACCCACCACCAGGGAGAACTGTTTGCAATACCCTCAGACCTGAATACAAATGAATATATGAAGAATAATCCTGCCAGCTTTAAATTCCTCAATCCTGACGACAAACCCTGCAGATTTATATTATGCCATTACCCTCTGCAATTTGAAACCAAGGTTATTCTGGAAAATCCCAGGGTAATCAAAGCAGAGAGATGCCATACAAAAGGACCCAAACCCCCAGCCAACCCGCAAAGTCCTAGTAGAATGGAAAGGAACTCAGCCTAAGTCACTGAACCTTGGCATGTGGGGCTCCTTCCCCACCATGGACTTCACACCAGAACCTCTGAGGTGCTTTAACTGTCAGAGGTACGGACACCATAGCAGTGCCTGCACCGCCCCAAAGCCATTTGGTGTATGTAGTGGGAGACATCCCACAAAACTCTGCACAGACAAATTTAAGAATGGACAAGAAACAAATGCCAGATGCCCCCATCATGCAAGGGGAACCACCATGCGTGGAACAGAAAATGCCCGATAAGGCTACAGAAGATAGACACTCTTAAAGGAATCACACTCGGAGCCTCCCTGGACACACACACACAGACCAGACCACAACACACAACAGCAGCTCCCACCACCCAGCAGGGACCAAAGTCCTTTGCTGCTGCTGTTAGGGGGTCGCAACAAGCCAAAAACACACAGACACACCCCCAGCATAAGACACAGTCCTATGCTGCTGCAGCTGGAGGGCCTAGACCCAACAGGACTCAAAGTCAGCCTCAAACTCAGAAAAAGGAACACAAAACACTCCCCAAACCACACCCAGACCAACACACACCAACGAAACAAATAACAAACACTAGAAGGAAAATCAGCTTCTCAGAATCGGCCAAGCCGACCAACACCTTACATCCTAACCTCTCCTGTTCCCGAAACCGACAAATCCTCCTCACTCCAAATCCTAAAACTAGCTCCACTGTTTCCTGGAGCTCCCCAAAGCCATAATAAACCCAGTCTCCCCTCCTCCATCCCACCCAACCAAAACAAACCAAACAGGTTTGAAGTTCGCCCAGAACTAAAACAAGACAAATATATCGCACAGACTCAAGACCTCACAAATCTACTGGTGCAAATGCTATTCAAGTTGCAGAACTAACAGGATCAACTTCTCAGAGGAAATAGCCAAAGAAGTCGTTGAAAAGTGCATAAGAACGTCCAGAGGACTCTTTGCATCACCATGCCTACACTAATAAACAACAACAGTGCAAATGGCACTACAAATACACCCGGTGGTCAGTTTCATTCCAAGTAATAGTACCAGGTACATCTCCAGTGCCAGGGCCCAACCTCAGAGTTGGTAGTCAAGGCACATCAAGTGCAAATGACGAACTAGGAAACAACAACAACACAAATGACTGCAGAGACACAGACACAATAAAAGTCCTCCAGTGGAACATACTAAGTGCAAACAATAAATACGCATTCCTGCAAGCACACACAACGACATCATAATGTTACAAGAAACACTTGTAAGGGAAAATGCCAAATTTTCATTTAAAGGGTACAAAGTGTACAAAACACCATACACAGACACTAAAAGAGGACTAATCACCCTAGTTAAAAACACAATCCCCTCAAAGAAGGTAGACAACATCCCTTGCGGAGATGATGTAGAATCACTCAGCGTAAAACTCACACTTGCAAACACAACACTGACGGTACACAACATATACAGGGCTCGGGACAACACATTCGAAGGGGAAGCACTCTTCAGTGCAGCGACACAGGAAAACACACTAATTGGAGGAGACTTCAATGCACATCACCCAAGCCTGAACTCTACACAACAAACAAACACAACTGGAAGACATCTACACCAGTTATCATGTGAATTCCCAGAGGTGTGCCTTTTAAACAGTGGAGAGCCAACTCACCTAAAAGGAGGAAGACTAGATCTTACCTTCACTAACTCCGCCCTAAAGGAGCAAGCAACATGGAAGCTGCACGAGACCCTCACAAGCGACCACATTAGCCATTGACATTGGCCTACGGCTCAAAAAGCTGCCCCCCATACCACCGCCACCAGAAAGATGGAACCCCAAGTTTGCAAACTGGGCTACATTTGAAGCCATAATGACGAGATGGGCGAGGAACTACCTTGAAAACCCATGCAAACGATATAGAACTCTTCTATGAAGAGTTCATCAGCAAACTCAGAGAGGCAGCAAACATGTCCATGCCAAAGATCAAACGATCCAAGATCGATCACAAAGATGCATGGTACTACTGTGAAAGGGTCAAAGAACTCAATGCCAGAGTAAACAGAGTGCGGAAACTCTTCAGACGGGAACCATCTGAGGAGATGCACAGACTTCTCAGAGAGGTAATAGCCCATGCAACTGAAGAGACAAAAGAAATTAAACAACAGGCATGGTATGACTGGTGTGCAAACATCAGCAGACAAACTCCAGTAACCCAGATCTGGAGATTCCTTGCAAAAATTGCAGGGAAAGGAAGAACAGCGCAAAGCATCCACCCCAACCCACAAGAAGAAGCTGACAATATAGCCAGAAACTTTGCAGAAAGGACAAAATCCCACAACCTTCCCAAACAACACGGGAAAAAAATAAATGAAATCTCCCCAGCAAGATGGAGGGAAATCAATACTGCCTGCAACACACCTGATACACAGACACACCCTTCACTATGGAAGAACTAAACAGTGCACTCAGCAAGGGGAAAAGAGACACAGCCCCTGGAGCAGATGCAATCACTTACAGCATGCTGAGACACATGGGAGACCCTGCCAAACAGGTATATCTACTCCTGGTAAACAGGACATATGCAGAGCACACCAGGCCAAAGAAATGGCAACAGCAAGACACACAACCAATACCTAAGCCAAAAGAGGAAGGCGCATATAGGCCGATATCCCTCATCAGCTGCACTGAAAAGGTTGCAGAAAGAATGGTTCTGAACAGACTACTATGGAAAGCAGGGCCCCTACATCATAGGCTCTATGCCTATAGGGAAGGAGTAGGCACCCATGAGTGCCTTACAGATGTGCTAAGTGCCATAAATGGCAGAAAATCCATAGTGGTCTTCTTAGATCTAGAAAAGGCATATGAATTAGCCAATGCAGCAACCATCCTCTCCTCCCTAGTCAGAAAGAGGATCAAGGCAACCTGCTTACATGGACAAAAGGATACATGCAAGACAGAGAAGCAAGAGTAGTGTTCCAAGGCAGAATGTCAGAATACTACTCTCTTGAAAACGGCACTCCACAGGGGGGCATTCTAAGCCCCTTCTTATTCAATGTCCTTATGGAAAATGTAGCCTGTCTCGAGCTACCACAAGGAGTAGAGGTCTTCATATATGCTGACGATGTTTGCATCGTCAGCTCTGGCCCTCAAAGACAGCTCCAAAAGATGCAAGAAGCCTTGCAAAACCTGAAGACAAGTGCACACAACTGGGACTCAAAATCAACAGAAATAAGACAAAAGCCATGGCAATAAAACATGATCAAAATCCACCCAACCTTCTACTGAAAGGAGACGTCATAGACTGAGAGTCTGCATTGCAGATTCACTATCTCCTGAGAAGCAAATACAGCTCCTCCAAGCCAAAACAAAAATAGGGCTTAATGCCCTAAAGAAAATCACATCATTGCAAGAAGGTGCGACATACCATCTGCTCAGGAGGTTCTACATACAAACCATCAGAGCACAAGTAGAATACGCAGCACCAGTCCTGACAAATCTCAGAAAGGATCAACAGCAGAGGCTGGAAGTCATCCAAAACAACGCAATGAGACTTATACTTGGAGCCCCAATGTGGACAAGAATTTGTCTCTTGAGGGCAGAGACACAACTGCAGTCTCTCAAGCACAGGATAGGCCAAAGAAATATTGCCATTCTGTGCAAAACCATCAGAAACGACAGAAATGGACCACACAAAAACAAAATGCAAGCGTGTATAAACTTGCACGAAGAACTAGACCCGCCAAAAACCTATGCGGGCAGTATACTCCAGACACTGAGAGAACTGGGTATGCAGGACACAGTGAAACACATAACAAAGGATGTCCCACCTGAGGGATACCAAAAACCACCTCCCTGGGTCGAAGACCCAATCCGGTATAACTTCACAATACTACCGGCAAACAAAGCACTGTGCACAGCAGGCACCCCAAATAAGCAACAAATGAAAACTGCAGCAGAAGAAGCAATCGGGAACACAGCAGCTGAAAAAATATATTACACTGATGGCTCAGTTGACACAGAAGCTCCAGCAACTGCAGCAGCAGTGGCTGCCCAAGACTTCAAAGGAAGCTGGAGGCTATCCAACAATGCCTCCATACTACAAGCGGAACTAATGGCAATCTTAAAAGCCTTAGAAAATTCCAATTTAAAAGAAGGACACACAACAGTGCATATTGACTCCAAAGGAGCAATACTCGCTATCAAAGCGACAAATCCAAAAGAAAATGTGACACTGATAACAGCCATTAAAAGTCATTGGCCAATTCAATTAACATCAAGCTGCTGGCAGGAGAGTCACACTAAACTGGATACCCAGCCATGTGGGAATCCAGGGAAATGATGAAGCTGACTTCCTTGCCAAAAGTGCCCTCAGCTGCAGTACAGTAAGCATAAAAGTGCAACCATCCATAACACACCTAAAGGAAATGGCAAAAAGCTATGCCAAACTCCAAGAAGAGAGTGAAGTACGACGTCACTACCTACAAGAGTCAAGGACGTCCAAGTGGTATGTGGATGTCACAAATCTAACGCCGCATGACATCACAAAACAAACCACTAGAAAACTCTCAGTCATCACACAGATTAAGGCTAGGATACCTCTGCACCTGGCAAATGATAGGAAATGAGGGCAGGTTTATGTCAGTACTGTGACCGAGAGGCAATCCAGCCCCTCGAACACTACCTACTAGACTGCCCAGAGACACAATCTTACAGATCAAACCTAACTGAAATAGAGCTGACACCGGCACAGATCACCAGACACATCTTAAATAACATAGGGACATATGGGAATCTCCTAATGTCTCACCCACCTCCCAGGTAAAAGGATGAATCACACGGCATTTCTCCATAGACACATGGGAATCTCCTAGTGTCTTGTAAACAAAAAAACAATGAAAGCCACACAAAGCACAAACCCTCTACTTCACTGGTTGCAATGGGAGTCATAAACATCTTTGGGAGCATATGTATAAGTGTGAGTATGCATGAACATGTATATATACTATAATACTTGCTTAATGTTGGTTTGATATATATTGCAATATTTTCAGATGCTACACACATGTATATATATTGCGCCTAAAATGTTTATAGGTAACGCCTTCTTTCCCTCAAACTAAAACTCGCTTCCTTCTTCCTACTCAGCACTCTTCAGCTAAGCTGAGTCTCACTGCTATAAAACTTTCTCTCCTACTGATGGGTACCGTAAGGTTCAAAGGGGTTGCAATCCTGCCTGTCACCCTATCTCCTTTCCAAAACTAACCGCCAAAGCACTGTTTTTTGTATCTTTACAGATATTCCAGTTACGGGCTGCTCTAGGAGCAAGAGCCCGTGCCAGCACAAGGCTGGCTTAATCTCCAACAACAACAACCCATTCCAATCAGTTCAAGCTCACCTTTCCTTGAAAATGAACCGATGATACGGTTGGAAACGTTGGAATTCCGTTACGCCCTTAGACTAAGATTTGTTAACCACCTTTGTTATCATAACAATAAATTCTTATTTTTAGAAAACATTTCTTTCACCGAGATATGAACATCGGCCAGCTATTAGCAAATATCAGCCCTGATGAGAAGAGAATAATAAGAAGAATTGAAAAGATCATATATAAAATCAATTCCACTGATGCTGCCATCATCTTTAACAAAACAATAATAATAATAATAATAATAATGATAATAATAATAATCTTAATAATAAAATAATAATTATTATTATTATTTATTATTATATTATTATTATCATTTATAATGGCCTGATTAAGAAGTTGCTCGTTAAACTCAACAATTGTATCAATAACTTGTAATAACTTTTACCAATAACACTAGTTAATGATATTATTGTGGAGTTGCAATGATCAACAGTTATTATTATTATTATTATTATTATTATTATTATTATTATTATTATTATTATTATCCATCACAGCCCTCTAATTCGACCGGTGGGTGGGTATTTATAGTGTGGGGTTCCGGGTTGCATCCTGCCTCCTTAGGAGTCCATCACTTTTCTTACTATGTGCGCCGTTTCTAGGATCACACTCTTCTGCATCAGTCCTGGGGCTACTTCAGCCTCTAGTTTTTCTAGATTCCTTTTCAGGGATCTTGGGATCGTGCCTAGTGTTCCTATGATTATGGGTACAGTTACCACTGGCATATCTCATATCTTTCTTATTTCTATTTTCAGGTCCTGATACTTATCCATTTTTTCCCTCTCTTTCTCTTCAACTCTGGTGTCCCATGGTATTGCGACATCAATGAGTGATACTTTCTTCTTGATTTTGTCAATCAACGTCACGTCTGGTCTATTTGCACGTATCACCCTATCTGTTCTGATACCATAGTCCCAGAGGATCTTTGCCTGATCGTTTTCTATCACTCCTTCAGGTTGGTGTTCGTACCACTTATTACTGCAAGGTAGCTGGTGTTTCTTGCACAGGCTCCAGTGGAGGGCTATTATTATTATTATTATTATTATTATTATTATTATTATTATTATTATTATTACTACTACTACTACTACTACTACTACTACTACTACTACTACTACACGTACCCGCATCTACTCACCATCCATAGAGAGGATAAAACAAATAACAAATACATCCCCAAAAGCTGAAAATAAATAAACAAATATAAGCCAAGTAGAAAAAATGAGAGTCTATTTAAACCTGTGTACCCCAACAAACCTCTAAAATGGACAGGCAGCGTAATTGCATGTAAGGCAGGCCATTTAACATACCCTCCTGTCATGCCATACGCAGTTAAATGTTCAACAGACATAGTCCGAGATTCTCAACACTGATTCTGAATGAGTTCTATGATTCTAGTATCGGTGTCCTCATAGAACTTAAGTAGGGGCGGTGTGAAGTGTTAATAGTAAAGCTGCCACTTTGGGTATTGTATTATGTGTCGCATTCATCATATAGACTACAATACGTTGGAGATATGGACCATGTATATATGTGTGTAAATATAAGTATATAATATATATATATATATATATATAGATAGTATATATATATATATATATATATCATATATATATAGATATATATAATATATATATATATATATATATATATATACTATATATATATATATGTGTGTGTGTGTGTGTGTGTGTGTGTATGTGTGTGTGTATTGCTATTAACTATAAACGCATACGCAAAGCTTGTTCAAAAGTTCCTTGTAAAATCTCTCTCTCTCTATCTCTCTCTCTCTCTCTCTATCTCTCTCTCTCTCTCTCTCTCTCAACAAAATAAAGGGTACGATAAGTATGAAAACACACGCCAAGCCAGTTCCAAACCCCATGTTGTATAGATGGCATATCCTAAATAAGAAAAAAAGACAAATAAAAAAATAAGAAATAAATAATAAAAGACACGGTAGGCATAAAATATATACTTTGAGCTGGCTCTCCGTATCCATTGTTGGCAACCAGATTTCATAATTTACATCGGCAATAACTACAGCTATATAATGACTGTAACTGTAAACATAACTCAGGCCATTAGTTATGGCCGTAACTTACAGCGCAAACGCTCGTAAGGGATAGAGTCAGGAAGTGCCCATTCATAATGGTCGTACGTAAGTTTACGTCTTGTAAGTAGCTCTCTCTCTCTCTCTCTCTCTCTCTCTCTCTCTCTCTCTCTCGGCTTAATTCGCTAGAGTACTTGTAACTTTTCCGGGCGTACATTGAGCGTGCAAGGCCGCACAACACTCTCCGGAAGTTTTTATGGATCCAAAATTGACGCCAGTCTTGTACATATATTATTTTTTCTATCTTCCTTTCAGATGTGGGATGGTTTAATTTTCTCTAGAGTTGCTCCGGACGCAATGACACGGACTCTCTCTCTCTCTCTCTCTCTCTCTCTCTCTCTCTCTCTCTCACTGCCCTTCGTTCGTTTTTTTGCTGGGTAAGCTAATCCTTAAATTTGGTCTCTCATTTAATCCTATATTCAGTGTCTTTCAAGTTTAGCTTAGGGATGGAAATCCAGGCAGTCGAAATTATTATAATTATTATATTTGTAGGAGTTTTGTTTGTGTTGATACAATTGTTGGTGCTGTAGATAATGCAGGTGA
>NC_087217.1:50753908-50771408 GCF_015104395.2 Macrobrachium nipponense | reverse complement strand
CATACATACATACATGCATACATGCATACAGAGACGAGGAGGTACTCCATCATGGATGGATTGTTTTTCTTCTTCTTCTTCTTCTTCTTCTTCTTCTTCTTCTTATCGAATCGTTCCGATGTTCCCAATAACACGATCTGGGCTCTTGAGAAGAACCTGACTTTTCGGTTTATCTGTTTTGATACGTCTATTTGCTCATCACCTCTCTCCACTTGTCTCGTGATTTACGGGGCCATAAGACTCAGAGAGAGAGAGAGAGAGAGAGAGAGAGAGAGAGAGAGAGAGAGAGAGAGGAGTTTTATCGTACTTTTCTCGTCCTCTTTATCTCTTGGATGGTCTATTTTCTCAACACCTCTCTCCACTTGTCTTACGATTTACGGCCGTAAGCTTTAGCGAGAGAGAGAGAGAGAGAGAGAGAGAGAGAGAGAGAGAGAGAGAGATAGAGGCCCACAACGAGGAGAAGCAACATTACGAGGTTTTGGTAGAGAAAGAAAGAGAGAGACACACAATGGGAAGAAACGCCAGCACGTGTTTTGAGAGAGATAGAGAGACTGAATAACTATGAAAATGAGAAGATCAGAACCTGAATGTTCAGTGAGTCTCAGTGCTGGAAAAGAGAGAGAGAGAGAGAGAGAGAGACGAAATAACTATGAAAATGAGGAGAAAAACAGCACCTGCACATTCAGTAAGTCTGGCTTTTGGGAAAGGAAGAAGAGAGAGAGAGAGAGAGAGAGAGAGAGAGAGAGGCTCTCAAGTTTTATCTTTACTCCTCCAAAGGTCTTTATCTAGCGGAACGTTCGTAAAGTCGTGATTGAAAGCCTTCGATTGGCTAGCTGCAAAATGGCTTGATTGTGGCTAGGACAGACTGGCTTCTCTCTCTTTGCCCCGGCACGCTTTGACTGAGAGACCTCCCCCTCCTAACCCCCTACCCCCACCCACTCTCTCTTTCTCTCTCTCTCTCCTTATCTTTATCGGCTGTGGTTTTAATTCCTCTCCGGTTCAAGTTCGGTGTCAAGCGGAATCTCCCCCACTTCATGTTTTACTCTTGGGGGCTTCGTTCTGCATGGACCGATCCCCCCCAAAAGCTCCCTCCACCCCACACTCTCACCCCCACCCCCCCAACCATTCCTCCCCCCAACCAATCTCCCCCCACGCGCATCTTAGGCGCTGTTGTGTGTCAAAACAAGATGCTCGAGTCTTGTCAAATGAAGTTTGAGTCCGTCGAAGGTAAATGGAAATATTGTTCGTTCGGTGTCTCTGCTTTTATTTATCATCCTCCGTCGAGTGTTGTTCATCTACGGTTTTCACGAAAGGGAAAACTAGTGATATCCTTTAACGTTTGTACTTTAAATGCGAAGACTTCAAAATATACTTTATTTTTTGTTTATACAGTACGGAGAATGAATAGGTTATACATATCAAGAGAATTATCACTGGAAAATATCCAACAATTAGAGACGTAATAACTTCATCGAATAGGTGATTTAATCTTTCTTAGACTTTTAGTTATTGCTACAGAAGCAAACGCGATTACTGTCTTATTTATTTGCATTATGTAAATATATATATGTGTGTGTGTGTGTACGTATGTGCGTTTAAATGTATCACAGTGCACCGCAATTACTCACAGTGCAAGCACGATGAAATATACAGGAAATGCCAAATAATTTTCCAGGGAAAAATGATTAAATTCTTTGAAGATTTCCGTGCTCATGCTCTCAATTTTACAATGGGGATGAAACTATACGCAGAACACTTCCACGACATTAGCTTGTTTTTAAACCTGTGCAGAAAGCTCATCAAAAAGGCTTGGAGGTCCCTACTCACAGTTTTTCACAGCCACCTCTCGCTCTTCCTAGAAATGAAAACCCTGCGTATCTATACTCAGAAACCTCTTCTTTAAACTCAAATATCTCACTCCACTCGCTCATAAAATAATTTTGTTTCATGTACCCAGAAGGTTAGACATTGATAGAACCAAAATTTGTTGGTTGGAAGAGAGAGAGAGAGAGAGAGAGAGAGAGAGAGAGAGAGAGAGAGAGAGAGGAGGAGGAGGAGGAGGAGGAGGAGAAAAGTATTTGAACCTAGACACCGAATCCTACAACCTTACTATTTCAACATCTGTCTCCATTAACTTATCGTAAACCCTTACCAGCACACCCGGCAGTGCCAACCCGACCTAACCCAACCCACAACCCCCTCCCTCTTCCCCTCCCTCCCCTCCCTTCCCCCGCTACGTCACCTTCTTTATCCGCCATGTCTATGTTGCAACCTATCAACTCTTGACCAAGACCGTGCAACGGCGTCAATGATGGATGTAGTCCTTCAGATTGAGCTAGTAAACATCTCTGTATATCATGTCGAGAGTCTGCCGGTGCTTGTAAAAGGGGGACGGTGGGGGGGGGGGGGGTGTTGAGGACGGGGGGAGGGGTAGATAACGTTGAAGAAGGGGGTGGTAAGGAGAAGGGGGCGAAAGGCAGGAAAGGTGGGGGTGGGGTGGAGGGGGGGGGATTCAAAGCAACTGCTCCTGCCTTCAGAGTCGCTGGTTTGCGTTCTGTGTTTACATTCTGGGAGGTGCCAGATGCGCGGTTATGTCAGTTCTGGCGATGCTCGTGTAGTGGGGGAAAGGCGTGGTGTTCCTTAATGAAAGAAATCTGTAGGGGTATTTTTAGGCCTTGCGTGGAAATGGTGTAGTGGTTGTTAAGCAAGCTTCGCGAGGAATGGGACGAGACCTGGACGTTGTACTTTTGCTTTTTTCCAGTTTCTTTCTTTCGCTTCTCTTTAATCTAGTATCCTAGACTCTAGTACGAGATGACGAGATTTTTATGAGCGTAGATAAGCTTACTGGCCTCACTCTTCTTTCACCCATCTTACCTATCAGCTAAAAAAAAAAAAAAAAAAAACACGGCATCATCATTGTTTTGAAATTATCTGATCCTTTGGTGTAACAAGTATTATTTAAATTAGTACAATCTTTCTCTATCAGAAAAAAAAATTTTTCTTTAAACAATTTAGCATCCCATGACATGGGTCATTAGATACAAAGATCTTGAGGTTATTTAACCTCTCAAATAAATTATTTGCGTTCTATATGATTAAAATGGCAAAGCATCCTTCTCCCTTCTCTATTCTGAAGAATATTTACCGTAAATCAATTTGAATTCAAATTCTTTAACTAGGAAAATTTTTATAGTGTGGGGATCCCGGTTGCATCCTACCTCCTAAAGAGTCCTTCACTTTTCTTACTGCGTGCGCTGTTGCTAGTAGCACACCCTTCTGCATGAGTCATGGAGCTACTTCGGCACTTAGTTTTTCCAGGTTCCTTTTCAGGGATCTTGGGATCGTGCCTAGTGTACCTATGATTATGGGCACAATATCCACTGGCATATCCCATATCCTTCTTATTTCTGTGCTCAAGTCTTAATACATGTCAATTTTTTCTTTCTTATTATTATTATTATTAGTATTATTATTACTATTTTAAAGAGGAAACACTTACAGACAGAGTCAACAGATTATAGATAACCCCGTTAAGCCTCCAAATGGAAATCACCATACAAGAGAGAGAGATGAGACAGAGAGAGAGAGGAGAGAGAGAGAGAGAGAGAGAGAGATTTCGTCGTCTAACGATTTGAAACATTTCATTACACCGACATTGAGTATATATAATATATATATATATATATATATATATATATATATATATATATATATATATATATATATACGTATATATATACGTACATATAGGAAAAGGTGAAAAGTAAATATTTACGAGGGAGTAGACAATAAAACCAATACACCTGAATTTCAGGAAACGTGAGTAGAAAACAGGAGCGAGTTAGCCCCTCGCATAGTTATCTGGTTAGAGAAGTCCACAACTCCACCAGTCAAACTATTCCACATTCTTCTACTCACTCAAGAGAACACATTCATAATCTCTAATTCAGTCGCTAAAGCATGAAGCTTATTTTTGTCAAGGCTACTGAGATCACAATGATCTCATAAGTGACCTTACCTAAAAGGTATTGAATGCTGTATCTACATTATATTCGGAGCCCTTTGGCAATCTCAGGTCTTGTTACCTGTAAAGAGCAGAAGCCACAAAGCTTCCCAGCATTTTCGGAACAATAAAACCCATGTCTGTAAACACCCCCTTGTTTCTTTAGCAACGTCGTCAACAGATTCCTTTCTCGTCACTGGTATTAACGTCTTTCAATCAACAACCCCCTTCCTCCTCCCTCCAGCATCAATCCTTGGAGCGGGGGGTAGGGGGGAGATCTCCCCCACAAACTCCCCTGCGCATCAGCAAAGAGGGTGTTGCACCTTCCCACAGCCAAGCGTCAACATCGCTCCCATGCTGACGTTCAGACTCCATTAAGGAGATGTCAAACACCTCCCTTCAGATGAGACATGGGGGTCTATAAGGCGGTGATTCAGGCCAGGGCTAAACTGTTCCTTTAATGTGTTGATGCACGGTTTGAATTATAAGGTTCTTATAGACTCCGGCGCCCCCTGACAGATGTGTCGTTATTTGAATTTGTTTGACTGAGCTTTTCGCGCGCGTTTTTTTTTTTTTTTTTTGTTTTTTTTTTTTTTTTAGGTTGGGGAGGGGAGGGGGGGGGACCGTTTCTGTTGGATGTGTCATGCTTAAGCTGCTGTATATTTATCCAGCTTGTTTACTTTTCGGTATCCAGCTGTAAATGCTCAAGGGAGTGATCGAGTGTCTCCCACGCGAAGTGGGGGAAAAATATCTATGACGGCTGAAGCATGAAAAAATAAATATATTTCAACAACAAATATACTTAAACGTGATATCCTGATTAGGAGGAAATATGTGTACGTGGTAAAGACATCTGAGGAAATCACCCAGCATACTATTAGAAAATTCTCTCTCTCTCTCTCTCTCTCTCTCTCTCTCTCTCTCAGCATGGGGCACAACAACAAAATTCCCAAATCACAGCCGTCATTATTATCAATCAATCAACATATTTTACCAGACAACTCGACAATTCTAAATATTGAAGAAATCCCGGTGACTGACAGCTTAATTTACCTATCGATTATAGACGATTTCAACAACGCTTGATGACGGATGTTAAGCGAGAGAGAGAGAGAGAGAGAGAGAGAGAGAGAGAGAGAGAGAGAGAGACAGACAGACAGACAACAGACAGACAGAGAGTATTTGAATTATAAATTCAAAATGTGAAAGGAAGGAAGAGGCTAAGTTCTATAAATCTTGCTTCTAAATATAAAAAAAAATACAAAATATTACAATAATATAAGATATTCATCTATAGAACATGACAAAGAAATATCAGTTAGGATTTTGAGAGTATTTCTCAATCTCACAGTCAGTTATTTTGTTTTTCATTCTTTATTATATCTTCTAAGGTCTGTTGCAATTTTTAAATTGCTCAGTTATTAAAACTTCAAAATGTATATAACTGTTAGGTTTAGTTCCTACAAAACCTCAAGAATATTCAAGTTCCTCAAGAACCTTTCGTGTACTGAGGTTGAGTTTCTTTGAAACCTCACGGGAATTAGGTTCAATATCAACGATTTGTTCCTTCAGAATCTCACGAGTATGTAGGTTCAATCTCTTCAGAACCTCTCGAGTACTGAGGCTTAGTTCCTTCGAAACCTCACAAGAATTTAGGTTTCGTTACTTCAGAACCAAATGAGTACCCAGCGTTGTTTTCTTCACAACTTCAGAACTATTTACTTCAAGTTCTTTCAGAACCTGTCAAGTACTTGATTTTAGTTTCCTTAGAACTTCACAAGTATTTGGGTTCAGTTCCTTTATGAACCTAAGGAGTATTAAAGTTTCGCTCCTTCAGGACCTATCTCGCCAGTAATAAGCTTTAGTTGTTCCAGAACCTGCGAGTATTTGAGTTTAACAATGTAGTCCTTGCCTCTGATATGCATCTAATTCTAAACACATTTTTAGTAAAAACTGTGAAAGTTAACAATGTCACTTTTTCTAAAACATTGGATATATATTTATTTATTTATTTATTTATTTATTTATTCATTCATTCATTCATTCATTTATTTACCTTTATATATATATATATATATATATATATATATATATATATATATAATGATTTACTATATTCATATGACGTCTTGGTAAAAAATCAAAAGGCATTCAGTGAATTTATCACTTACAAGCTCTTATGCAGCAAAATCTATATTAGTCAAAGAAAGAGAGAGAGAGAGAGAAAGCATCCGAAAGTAACTCAATAATCACCACAACCGATGTGAACCCTCATTATTAAAAGAGAGAGAGAGAGAGAGAGAGAGAGAGAGAGAGAGAGAGAGAGAGAGAGAGAGAAGTGAACACTCATTATTAATATAAGACCGATCCTTCACGCTTGAGCGGCGGCGATCGTCAGCGTTATAACCTTGCAGGTCTCGTAATCGAGACCGGGCAGCTTTCGGATGGTAGGCGATCAGATCCGCTCAATATTGGTAGGTGATGATCATGAGATTTCTGAAACTGAAGCAATTTCTATCTTATTTTTTATTATTATTTTTTATTTTATTTTACAGCAGATACAAATTGTTGCAGATGATTGGGGGGCGAGTTTTTTTTTTTTATGGGGGATTCGGGAGGGGAAGGGGGCTTGGAAGGGGATGGGGAGGGCGTAAGGGGGAGTGGGAAGAAGGGGTCTTTGGGGAGGAGGGTAGGGGAATGGAATGGGAGTGGGGAATTACCTTCGTCTGATTCCGTTACTTGGGAAGCTAGTAAAATCAGAAGTCTCAGAATTAAGAGAGAGAGAGAGAGAGAGAGAGAGAGAGAGAGAGAGAGAGAGAGCGAGACTGGTTTCATAACTGACTGCAAGATAAAGTAGCAGCAGCAATTGATTGATGATAATAACCGTCGACTTTAATGGCAGTTGATGGTTCCCTGGGAAGCAGCAGCAGCAGTAGCAGTAGTAGTAGTAGTAGTAGTAGTAGTAGTGATGTTCAGCCCCTGAGAGAGAGAGAGAGAGAGAGAGAGAGAGAGAGAGAGAAAGAGAGAAAGTCTCGAGTCAGCTTACGACGCCATTATGAGGTCATTTGGGTTGACATTACGACGGAACTTTCTCGCCTGGGCAGCAGCAGCAGCACGAATTCAGAAGCTCATGATTCGCTCGTTCTCGATCGAGTTCTGTCAGAGAGATATTTTTCAACAACAGGAAACTGTTTGAAGATTTTTCGTCTTCTTCTTCTTTTCTTCTTCTTCTTCTTCTTCTTCTTCTTCTTCTTTCTCTTTTAACTCTGCTCTACACAATCCGTGACGAAGGTTATCCTCGTGAGGGGAATTGAATTTGAAATGAATAGGAAGAAGAAGAAGAAGAAGATTTGATTTGATGTGATTTACTAAAGATTATCTGGCGTCACAGCCGTTCAGGAAGAAGAAGAAGAAGAAGAAGAAGAATTTCGTAACAATGGGAGACTAATTGAGTGTTATTTTTTTTTCATTCTCCCCTACACAATCCGTAATGGTAAACATTTTCGTGATGGGAGCTGAGTTTCAAATGAAGAAGGAGAAGAAGAAGACGAAGAAGAAGAAGAATTTTAAAACAACGGAAGACTATTTGGAGTTTTTTTTTTTCAATTCTCCCCTACACAATCCGGAATAGTAAATATCAACTTAAAAAGAAGAAGATGAAGGAGGAGGAGGAGGAGGAGGAGGAGGAGAATAAATAGAAGAAGAAGAAGAATTTGGACGCGACGTATAAACTCCTAATTGAAACCTGATGGGAGACGTAGACTGAAGATTTTAATTCCTCCATAAACTTGTCCGGAACCTTGGCTCCAGTCGGCCCTCCCCCTAATAAGGCCGACGGCCAATTAAAGGAACCTCCATTCTTCTTCATATTTTATTCCCGGTAATTTCATTTGCTCCGCGATGACTTTCATAACCTGACAATAATATGATAGCGAGCTTCTGGCTCCATTAGATCACTATCATTACTGCCAATACGTTGTTTATGTTTTGAAATATCACGACGTAGTTAAGTGTGCAATATCTCTCTACTAGAGGTTCGAGTCATGACGACTGACTGGCCTACAAGAAGCGTTCGGGCCATAGGCGATCACTTTAACATTTTGAAATTCATAGCAATCAGCAATATCTTCGTAAGGCCTCAAGGACACACACCACCGAGCAAATATCTATCTGTCCGTTCGCTGCCGGTCCGAATCCACTGAACCGTGAAGCAGCATTTCGTCCGTGGGGTGCTTTTAAAACCTGATTGCATCCATGCAAATGTACATACAAACGTATATATTCCGTGGAAGTCGACCAGATATAACGCGCCTGAAAATAGCCGACTAATAGCTTTTAAAGTCTGTACAAACAGCTCTATAAATCACCCCTCCCCTGTGTAACAGTGTACATTTAAGAGGCCCAGTCATATTCGCTGGAGTATAAATGAAAAGGTCACCACGACGATAAGATCACGGCTATCAGAAAAAGGGTGTGGTCTCTCTCTCTCTCTCTCTCTCTCTCTCTCTCTCTCTGTCGATTCGGTAGAAGGTCCCCACGACGTTTACGATTATATCCAACGAGTTTTAAGAAAGCTGTGCAACGTCTTGTTTCTATTAGAAAGCTCGATCGTACATTAAACCTTTACCGATCACTGTCATTTATCACCATTACCGACTCACTCGCGGTCATTTCTTTCTTTTTTTTTCCCCTCCAATCTCCGTTGAGAAATGGAGTTAATGTGTTGTACGTATATCACATTTTTTTTTTTTTTGACCCTGAAGTGAAGATAGGCTATTTGCGTCGTGGTTCGGTAATAAGCGAACAATGATGGGTCAAGGAATGGTCTGTTTTTATTGGAGCGTCTGGCTCCCAGCAGTTCTAAATTATGATGGAAACTGAACCGACACATCCAGAGCATTACTTGAGAGCATTACTGTGAACTGTGTGAAAGTCGTCCGGCTAAGTGTTCGAGTAGAAAAATCCCGGAGAATAAAATTTAGAAAACGCTGCTTGATTTGTTTTTATATAGATAAACTAATAACCAAAAAGTTTGATTTAGCAAAAAAAATAAAACTAAAATAAAAAAAAAGTGGAAAATGGGAAAACCGGAGAACGAGATTTCGAAAACGCTGCTTGATATTCTTTATATATATATATATTATATATATATATATATATATATAAATATATATATATATATATATATATATATATATATATATTAGAAAAACTAATAACTAAAAAGTTTGATTTGGCAAAAACTGGAAGAAAAAAAAATGAAAAATGTGAAAAACCGGAGATTGATATTTCGTAAACGCTGCTTGATTTTGATTTTTATATAGAGGAAAAACGAATAACCAAAAAGTCTAATTTAGCTAAAAAAAGAAAAAGAAAACTGAAAAATGGGAAAAACAGAAAAAAATGAAACTTCGAAAGCGCTGCTTGATTTCTTTTTATATAGTAAAAACTAATAACCAAAATGTTTGATTTAGCAAAAACTAAAGAAAAAAAAAAAAATAGAAAATGCCAAAATAGGACGGCAGTTTGCAGTCATATTTATTGTTGAAGTGAATCTAATGACGAGGCCACTTGTCTATAAAGCTATAAATGTTTTTTTTTTTTTTTTTTATTTAGATACCACTTTCAATGATTTTATAATAATATATCTTTAAACATACGTACTATAAAACCACAAGTTCCAGGATTAGGACAGAGATCACAAACAGTTCCGAGACATTACTTTAAATGAAGATAAGACTTCAGGTCACGATTTAAACTTTGATAGTCACATTTGCGTTTTTATTTAACGTTATTAAATTTACTGTTTAGAGAGCAAGAGGAAACGAAAGAGGATTAAACACTTTAACGGATCCAACAGTCCCATGTGAGTCACAAAACACCTTCGCCAAATGGATATCCTTTAACTTTCCATCTGCATACAGCTTCGTTGAAGACAAAAAAACACCCTTAAACTCTTCGATAGTTTTCTTGATTTTGTGGCCTCTTGCTTTTATGTTATCTCTTATCCCTTCTCTCTTTCTCCTTTTGATGTCTCCTTTTCCACTTAACCCCTTTCCTTTGTTCCTTCTTATGTGCACCTTTCCTTAATCCTGATGAACCTCATATCTAAGTGTGTATTTACAAAATCGTGCAACGCAAGGGTCATAAGGCTAGCCATGAATATATTTCCTTACTTAGATATGAAAGTAAATCACAATAATTTGAATTTTTCCTTTTATTATTATTATTATTATTATTATTATTATTATTATTATTATTATTATTATTATTATTATTATTATTATTATTATTATTATTATTATTATTATTATTATTATTATTATATTCCAGTGCATGCAGACATTTGCACTCAAAGCTTATCAACTTGGAACAAAATAATCTTGCACTAAATACAACGACCATACTTTAAAAACATATATAAAAATAACGGAAGAGAAAAATAAATAAGATACTTAAACAAATAATTCAATATTTGCACAAACAACATTTTAGGGGAAAAAATTAAAGACAAAAGTACACAGAAGTTTAAAGTATAATCCCATCCCAAGCCAATGACTGCTTCGGCAACTTAATTGCAAAAACACCGACAGACAATTGCTATTGTTCCTCCAAACGGAATGAAAATTGACGTTATCAAATGAATAAATTCATTATTCAGACATGGGAGCACTTACAGCATATGCTCCCACAGCCCACTGGTGTCCCGAGAGAGAGAGAGAGAGAGAGAGAGAGAGAGAGAGGAGAAAGAGAGAGAGAGAGAAGCAAAAAAGAAAATAAAGAAAAATAGAAAAAAAAGAGCCCGTGAAATCTCATGACGTTTACACAGCTAAATTGGTTTTTATTCGGTCGTCCTGATGACAGAGGGCGACCAGAAGAAATGCTCTGACGTATACTACTTGGGCGTTGACCTCCCTGTGTCAGCAACTGGTTGATGAGGTCACCCAAGGTTTATAGCGTCTCTCTCTCTCTCTCTCTCTCTCTCTCTCTCTCTCTTGCTATCAATTATCTGTTTATTTTTGGTGCAACAAGTCTAGCTTTATGACACTAATGTCTTACATTTAGTCTCTCTCTGTCTCTGTCTCTCTCCCTCTCTCTCTCTCTCTCCATGATCTGTTTAATTTTGGTACGAGTCACTTAGGTTTTCAATACCTATGTCTTATATTTAGTATCTCTCTCTCTCTCTCTCTCTCTCTCTCTCTCTCTCTCTCTCCATGATCTGTTTAATTTTGGTGCAAGTAATTTAGCTTTTCAATACTTATGTCTTATATTTAGTCTCTCTCTCTCTCTCCTCTCTCTCTCTCTCTCTCTCTCTCTCCGTGATAAGGCTTATTTTTGATGCAGGGTATCATCTTTTACATCTTAAATTTAGTCCTTTTCCCTTTCTCTCTCCATGATAATGTTTATTTTTGATTCAGCATATCATCATTTATATCTTAGATTCAGTTCTCTCTCTCTCTCTCTCTCTCTCTCCCCACCCCAACCCCACCCCGAAAATATCATCTGATCGTGTGATACAAGCCTTGCCTACTGCCTTTGACATTCAGCTGATGATAAAGGTTGTTTTGGCTCTTCCCATTTGGCCTGTTGACTTTCACAAACATCTGACGTTGTCGGATGACGCTGGACTCAATTAGAACCTCGAAGCAACAAGGTTTCAGGGGGACCAACACTTTGTCTTTCTTTTCTTAGGACTTGAACACGTCTTCTTGGGCGTCTGTTTTTTTTTTCTCCTCCTTCTTCTTACAGGGATATGGCGTTTGCAAGCAGGTAATTTTTAATCCAAGGTGTTCAGTTTTTATGTATTTTTATTTATTTATTTATTTAAGTGATGGTCTTTATACTTTTTAATGTTAGTTTTCACTGCTGATGTCTTATGGTTGTAGGCTTTGTATGTGTTCATATATATATATATATAAATATATATATATATATATATATATATATATATATATATAATATATATATATATAGAGAGAGAGAGAGAGAGAGAGAGAGAGAGAGAGAGAGAGAGAGAGAGAGGTTAAAAATCTATGGAGCACATAGTGAAGGCCTGACGCTTAACATAAAACAAAAGTTTAAACATCATAGGGATTGAATGACAAACCTTGGTTTACTCTAATCTATTAGAGTTTCCGAATGGTTTACTTCTCTGTCAAGTTCAACTGGCTCGAGTTCGAGCACGGTTTTCGAGCCCAGGTTTCGAGCACAGGCTTCAACCCCATGTTTCGAGCACTGATTTCAGCCACAAGTTTCGAGTTCAGATTTCGACCTCAGTTTTTGACCACAGTGTTGAACAGCAGAGATTTCGACTACAGTTTTCGACCACTGTTTTCGACTGGAGGCTTCGAGCACACGTTTCGACCAAAGTGTTCGGGCACAGTTTTCGAGTTTTCAACCACAAGTTCCGGCCACAATTTTCAATGACAATTTTCGAGAACAGGTATCGACCACAGTTCTCGACCCCATTGTTCGCCCTTCGTTAATCACCCAACCCCGTTAATCACCATTCGTTAATCCCCCTTCATTAATCACACTTGTTAACCACCATTCGTTATTCATCGTTCGTTAATCATCCTTTGTTATTCGCCCTTCGTTAATCATCCTCCGTTAATCACTCTTATTAATCATCCATCATTATCGTCCTTCGTTAATCCCTCTACGTTAATCACACTTATTAACCACCATTCGCTAATCATCGTTAGTTCATCATCCTTCGTTAATCATCTTTCTTTAATCATCCACCATTAATCACTTTTCATTAATCATCCATCATTATCATCCGTCGTTAATCACTCTGCTTTAATCACACTTTGTTAACCACCATTCGTTATTCATCTTTCGTTAATCATCCTTCGTTATTCGTCCTTCGTTACTAGCCCATCATTAATCATCCTCCGTTAATCATTGTTCATGGTTCATCCATCATTATCATCCTTCGTTAATCCCCCTTCGTTAACCACCATTTGTTAATCATCGTTCTTTAATCATCCTTCGTTAATCTTCCTCCGTTAATCAGTCTTAATTAATCCTTCGTTAATCACTCTGCGTTAACCACCCGCAGTTAATCATCCTTCGTTAATCCCCCTCCGTGAATCAGGCAATTTCCATCCGAGCAGAAAAATCATTCTTTGTCCGCAATGTTAATCCGATAATCATCTCCCAAGATTTTACACATGAAGGTGATTTGCAACGAGACGAAATGGCGTCGATGATTATTCTGACGATTGATTCAGCCGTCCTTCCAATCACTTGGTCGAGTTCTCGGCAGCTGATTATATTATTATCCTCCGTTATTTGATCGCTCATTCTTGAAGTGAGGAAGAGGAAAATGAGGAAGAGGATGAGGAAGAGAAAGAGAAGTCGAGGACTGATGTTCAGTGTGGTTAGTAAAACTGAGCTATTTATAATCCTGATACTCGTTTAGTTTCGTTTTCAATGACTGGTATTAAGTTCTTCCATTTCCTACATATTTTTCTTTATTTCTAAATCAAATACTGTATTATTATTATTATAAATATTATTATTATTATTATTATTATTGATGTTCACGCCTCCTATTTATTAAACAGTACCTGAATTCGGCATCCGTCAATGGTCTTCTCCGGAGAATAATTGTATATTATTATTATTATTATTATTATTATTATTATTATTATTATTATTATTATTATTATTATTTCTTTTCAGTCGCGTTCCTTACTTTCGTCTAACGAGAGGGTGAAATTGCCAAATAATGTCTTCTGTATTGCTGCACAGAGCGAATTTATAATTTTTTTAAGTGACACAATTCAAAGTCGTTCAGTTTTCTGTTGTAAGTCGCTCTATAAAAGCCCTGTTATTCAGTATGAAACATATGTGATTACTGGTAACGGGAAGAAGAAGAAGACGAAGGAGAAGAAGGGGAGGAGGGGCAGGAGTAGGAATAGGAGGAAGAGGTAGAGGAGGAAGAGGAGGAGAAGTTTTATTTGATAATTGGCAACGAGAAGTATTCAGTGGAGGAAGAAAAAGAAGAAGAAGAAGAAGAAGAAGAAGAAGAGGAGGAGGAGGAGGAGGAGGAGGAGGAGAAGGTTATATGATAATTGGCAACGGAAGGTATTCAGTGGAGGAATAAAAAGAATAAAGAAGGAAATAAGAAAAAGAAGAATAAGGAGGAGGATGATGGAGGAAGTAAAGGAAGAAGAAGGAGGAGGAGGAGGAGGAGAAGGAGGAGGAGGAGAAGGAGGAGGAGGAGTGGAAAATGAAGTTCGTGTTCTCCAACAGTATAAACTTTTACCAATTTTATTACTCGTTCAAGCGTTTAAGATGGCAGTTACTGCCTGCCTTTTTTTTTATTATTTTTTATTTTTTTGCTCATTTCTGCTCGAATTCAGAAAAGAATTTGCACATTTTACACCCAAATGCGCTGTTTTGTTCTCCCTTTCCCCCAACCCCCTGACACCCAACCCAACCCCCCACTTTCGAACGACTTACTTTCCATTGCGAAAATGCAATTTACATACTGTGACCTGTTTTCCGTGATATGTGAGACAGATCTTTGGGTATAATGAGGCTACTTTTTCACCTCCATCCTTCTTCTTGCATTTTTGTTTTGGGTTGGGAGGACTTCTGTTGACTTGTACGTATATAAAACACTCACTATGTACACACACACACACACACACACACACACACACACACACACACACATATATATATATATATATATATATATATATATACATACATATACTATACATACATATATACATACATATTTGTAGTATTTATATTGTGGTGTGTATATATATATATATATATATATATATATATATATATATATATATATATATATATATGTGTGTGGTGTGTGTGTGTGTGTGTGTGTGGGTGTGTACGTGTACGACATTGTGTGTGTATGTGTGTGTGTGTGTGTGTGTGTACACGTGCAAGGATGACATTTTTTACTATCATCATACCATCATGCTAGGTTGTATAATAATGATATACGTATGCATGAACAAAAGTAAATGGCAACGTTCAAATAAATTTGTCAGTCTGTACTTAATGAACGTTTAAGCAGTTGGTGTCATTCCCATTAAATATGATAATAAATGTACGTATTGCAACCTCTCTGAAAGGTTAAAGAAAGGCAACGCTTATTTGGCATGAAAATGCTGTATGTAAGATAACCCCAGAACAGCTATTTACGACTGTGCTTTGGTAGCAGCAGTAATAAACTTTCAAGGAATATATATATATTTAACTTTCGAGCAATATTTTGAAATGCTTGAATCTGTATGATCGTCTTGGTATTGAGAAGTACTTGATAGTAGGTTAACTTTTGAGTTTTATTATTTTGCTTTCAGCTTATATATATATATATATATATATATATATATATATATATATATATTTATGAACAAAAGTAAATATAAATAAAATGAATAAATTATAAATAACAAAGATTCAAAAATAAAAATGATAATAATAAAGACAAAAAACAATCAAAGTAAAAATGAAAAATATAAAAGAATAATGTTTAAAATATGAATAATAAATAGAAAATGAAAATGATAAAATAATAATAACAATATGAATAATAGTAATAAAAAGTTACGTAAAATAATTAATAAATAGAAAAATGAAAAGGATAAAATAATAATAAAAATTTGAATAATAATGATAAAAAGTTATATAAAATAATAGAAAACTATAAAAAATAATAAAACAATTATAATGAAAAATTTATATATATATATATATATATATATATATAATATATATATATATATATATATATATATATATATATATCCTGTTTCATCTAATTTGAAATATTGTCTGTGGGGCTGCTTTCCTATCTTTGTAGACAAAGAGAAAGTAAGTGAACCCGAGTTTTTTTTTTCTTTTTATATCAGAGTTTTTCTATTTTTTGTGTTTAGACGCTGATTTTTGCAAATGAGCTCGTGTTTCTTTGCTTTAAGGTTCCAAGTCTTGCTTTTTTTTATTATTATTATTTTTAGTTCCATGAACACAGAGCACTATATGTGAGCTCGAATTATACCATAAGCCGGAAAAGAACACTTGTGAATTCATGTGTCCTTGTAGCGCTGAGCACGATTTCATTCCCTATACAAAAAGAACTCTATGTAGACTTTTTTTTTTATCGATCTTTAAACATATAACTCCGTAAAGGAACACATGTTAAAGGGTTTGCAGAATATAAGCATTCTATGCGATATCATATTGCTTTAACCGTGGGCAGTGTACAGTTTTTGAGCCTTCGTTTCTGTGTGTCTATATACAGAAAGTATTCAAAATAACCTCGTGTCTTTCTCTTGAGCAAGCATTTCTGTATGTCTGTATACAGAAAGCATTTTAAATGAATTCGAGCCTTTGTCTTGAGTATTAGTTTTTCCATGTCAGTATGTGAGCCTGAATTTATGTATGTCCGTATCTCGTGTCTTTGTCTCAAGTATTAGCGCATACGAGTATTTCTGTGTCTGTATACAGAAAGCATGCTAAATGGGTTCTTGTGTTTGTATTGAGCTCTAGTCAATATGCGACCCTGCGTTTCTGTATGTCTGTGTACAGAAAGCATTCTAACTAAGCACTTTGTGTTTTGCTGCGTTTCCACACATACATGTGAGCCTACATAGCTAAGTCTGTATACAGAAAACATTCCACCTTAGTCATCGACTGTGACTGTTTCCACGCCAACATGCTGACCTGCACTGCTGTATGTCTGTATGCAAAAGCATTATATATGACCTCTTGTCTGGCTGAGAATTACTGTCTGGCACAGCAAGCAGTTACCGCTCTCTCTCTCTCTCTCTCTCTTTCTCTCTCTCGAGGAAATTCCACCACCGTCGGAATAATTGAAAGCTAGCGGCAAATGGCATCGTTACGCCCCCATTATTATGTAATTACGAAGGGGGGGAATTAATATAAATCATGTTGTATTAGTTCCTGTCTAACCTATTCGGCTACCATAAATAATCCGGGAACTCTCGGCCAATAACCGTAATTACAGACGCGTCAGGCTGAAGCTACTCGGGTGTGAACCTAATCTATGACTATCCTGAAGTGCAAAAGAAAAAAAAAGTAAAAGAAAGAGAAGGTTAATGGTAATGAGTTTTTGCTTTTTAGAAAGGTATTTTGGTCTAAGAATGATGGGAGAATGCCCAATTACAGCAAATGGAGCGCTCAGTGTTTATATATCATTCTTACGGCTTAATACCTAAAATCTAATACTCTCCGAAGTTCCTAGTTTGATTTTTTTTTCTTTGACAAGCCGCTAGACAAGGGGACGAAGAAAATGATGCATTTCCTACTTGTAATAAATATCCTTACACATATTGGCTTAAATGCAAACCTTTTTTTTTTTTGTCTGTCTGAAGCAAAGTATTTATCTACATTTAGTTATCCAAAGCTGGATATTTAACCCTTATTTGTTTATGTAAATTAATCTCATAAGTATATTGATACATTAGCATAAATTTTTTGTGAAAGATT
>NC_087217.1:50718908-50738908 GCF_015104395.2 Macrobrachium nipponense | reverse complement strand
AGAACAGATTACCTTGGTTCTCTATCTTCCTTATGAGAGAAGTAAACTGATATATTTTGACCACGTAGAGAAGCCTATGTAATGTTCGTCATAAACTGCGTCAAATACTCCTTTTACAAGCAAGTCCACCATTTTTACTACCTACGTCATTGATAGAATATACAAGAAACTCCCAGATATTATTTAGCTAAGTTTCTTTAAGATTTTTTTCCGTTATTTCTGCGGGCAAGACATACGAGACACTGTTAATAGTAATTCGTTATTTTCTGTATTTTCTGATTCTTTTTTGTATGAGGTTGTAATTCCTTTGACAGATCGTAATAAAAAAACTCTAAGTACTAATTAATTATCTTTTTCTACGTCAGTTCATTTTCTTTTTATCTCTCGTTTTTATCATTCTTTCGTTGTTTTTCTCTTTCATTTGTATATGAGTTTCGAACTCGCTCGACAGAGCACATGCATAAAAACTCTTAGGTACTATTTCATTATCTTTCTTTATTCCATTTCATTTTCTTTGTATCTCTCGTTTTTATTAGGTTTTCGATATTTTTCTCTTTCATTTTTTCATGTGTATTGAATTCGCTCGACAGAGCACACGCATAAAAGCTCTTAAGTACTATTTCATTATCTTTCTTTATGTCATTGCATTCCCTTCTTATGTCTCGTTTTTATTAGTCCTTCTTTATCTTTCACTCACTTTTTTTGTATGTTTTTTTTTAATTCCCTAGATAGAGCACACTCAAATTAAAAATGGAATTACTATATCATTACCTCTCTCTATGTCATTACAGCCTCTTTTTATCTCTCGTTTTTTTCTGGCATAAAACAAAATGCTAAATAAACAAAACAAAACAAAAGAAAAAAGCAATAAAGAAGAAAACACGACAGAACACACACAAATATTCTAAGTACTATTTTATTACTTTTCTCTACGTCTTCTCATTCTCTTTTTGTTTCTCGTTTTTCTGACGTGGAACAAAAGGCTAAATAAACAAAACAAAAAAACAAAAGAAAAAGCAGTAAAGAAATTAAAACACGACAGAACACACAAATATTCTAAGTACTATTTTATTACCTTTCTCTATGTCTTTTCATTTTCTTTTTGTCTCTCGTTTTTCTGACGTGAAACAAACGTCAAATAAAAAAAGTTCCCCCCCCCCCAATCACACGCCCTTGTGCCAGGCACGCCCCACGTCCGTCGCAACGCTTAATAGCATTTTAATTCCTTTCCCTTTTTTTTTCTAAAGGGGAAAAAGACAATGCAAGACGCCGATTCCGGCGAATCACGCCCGTTAATCCACAGCTATAATGGCGTCTTATAATGGAGCATTATCAACGCAAAGGTGTTCCGCTCCAATTCCAACCCCCCCACCCCAACTCTCTCTCTTTTTTTTTTTTTTTTTTTTTTTTTTTTACCTGTAATTAAATCAACCTTTTCGAACGAAGTGAGGATACTACGCATTTCTGGCCTCATACAATTCTCCCCTTATTTTGATAATTTATTTTGATTTTTTTTCTCTATTTATTTATTAATTTGTTCATTCATATTTTTCAAATAATAACTTGTGTTGTCTCTCTGCATTTTCCATTACCTTCTGTTACTTCTTTCGTATGAGCACTACAATATTCTTTGGAAGCTTGAATTTCAAGTCAGTGGGACCATATGGGCCTTGTTCCATTTGAAATAGTTTGGCTTCTAATAATAAATAATTCCAAAATAAATACTAATAATAATAAGAAATAATAATAATTCAATTTAAGAATAATTCAATAATTAAAATAATAAAATAATAAATAATAATTATTTACAACAACCAAAATTCGGAGGGGAATTTAAGATGAGGGCGACTGACTGAATATTCAGTGACAATGAAACGGGAAAGGTTTCATAATATAATAATAAAAATACAGGTTTTATTGAAAATAATGGCTACTTCAGCAGCGTTTATTTTGTATAGAAGTTTCTCTATTCTTATTATTACTGACTTTTCTTCTGTACTCAAAGTGGCTATTAAAAAGCCATATTGGGGATCCATGTCCAAAACGTGGTATTTGTCAAATTGAATATATTGCACACATACAAGTACCACGTTTTTTACATGAATCCCCATTTGGCGTTTTAATAGCCAATTGAGAGTACAGAAGAAAAGTAAGTAATAAGAAGAACGGAGAAACTGCTATACAAAATAAACGCGGCTGAAATAGCTTTTATTTTCAATAAAAACCTGTATTAATGAAGGTCTTCTTCCACCAAATAATAATAATAATAATAATAATAATAATAATAATAATAATAATAATAATAATAATAATATAATAATAATAGATAATGTACGTCTGATATTTTCGTGACAATAAAACGGGGAAAACGTTTCCTTTCTTCCACTTTCCCATCATTAAAAATAGAAGTGTCGGTAATTACACGGCGATATCGATAAAATTAAGGGGGGCGGGGGGAATTCGCTCCTCGGCGATCGAATTGGCATTTTCGAAAGGTCAACGGGCAATAAATTACGATGCGTTTGCACAACGGAGGTGAGAACGGCTTCAAGGGTGAATTATTTCCTAAAAAAATAAGAAATAAAAAATTTAAAAAATCGTGAATCGAAATTCTGTTTTATGAAGCCAGGCGCAAAAAAAAAAAAAAAAACGGAAAAATATAATTTATTATCTTTTACGTGATATTCCCCGGATATCGAAGACTCAGTTCGAAAGGGGGGAATTGGAAGCCAAAAAATTAAACAAGAGAGTGAAAAATGTGAGAGAAAAAATAAAAATTATCATCAGTTACATTGATATTCCCCTGATATCATAGACTCATTTCGAAGGGGGATTGGGAAAGCGAAACCAAAAAAATGGGATGAAAGTATGAAAAATTGTGAGAGAACGCAGAAACAAGGAAAACAAAACCCCCCAAAAATTAAATAAAAGAGTGAAAAATGAGAGAGACAAGAATAAAAATGAGGGGAAAAAATACTAGGGGAGCCAGCGGTCACATCCTCGCCTAACGGTACGCCTGATGAGTTACAGGGTAATTACGGGAGATAATAGCCACACAAAACCTTACTTAGGAAGAGAACGGAAGGGCGAAATTCGCCGTTCAAATTCATTAGCGATGCCGAAGGAGAAAACGTGATAAGTCAAAGAATACGAGAAGGTGACTCTCTCTCTCTCTCTCTCTCTCTCTCTCTCTCTCTTTGTAGCAAGCAGGGAGAGGGAGGATAAGGATGGATGATGCTGGAATTATTATCTCTATTTATCTTACAAAAGCAAAGAATACGGCAAGGAAACTCTCTCTCTCTCTCTCTCTCTCTCTCTCTCTCTCTCTCTCTCCATGGCAAGGAGGGAAGAGAGAAGACAAGGAATTTTAAGAAAAAGTAGAGGGGGAATCATTTGTGAACTATCATCTCTATTTATTTTACAAAAAAAACATGAATTCGTCTGGGGAAATTCTCTCTCTCTCTCTCTCTCTCTCTCTCTCTCTCTCTCTCTCTCTCTCTCTCTTTTATAGCAAACAGCGAGAGGGAAGATGAGGATGAAAAATAAGAAGAATGGAATGGGAGGCTAGGGAAAAACACAATGCAGTCGTGGGTCACATTAAGACCTGCAAATCAATGGATGAAGCTAAGAACTAAGTCGATTATAACCTAAAATTTCGGTCAAAAAGTTTTGTATCACTTGCCCACTCTTCTTAATCCGTAAGGAATTTTAGGCTTCCGTGAACTTTGATTTGTAAACAGATTCTTTTTGTTTATTATTACCCAATAATGTCATATTTTGGTCTTCGTGCATGTGGGATTTCAGTCAATTTTTTTAAGATAAACTTGCATTTGACACTCACATATTTTCCAGTTTAGTAATCAGGTATATTACTTATGTAAATATGCATCCAAATGCACATTTGCATTCAGATAATTACCATAATCTTTATCATTTTATTTATTTATTTTTTGCAAGCCAACACAACTATAAACCCAAAATGCACCACTGCAGTGAAAATGCATGCCATGCGAAAGAGCACTGGAGCCTCTGTACCTGTATATGACTTCACCTCTTTGTAGAATTTTGGTGGCTAAGCATTTCTGTCCATCTTCATCAACGGAGACAAACAGCTCTCCCTTTTAAGCGAAGCTGATTTAGGGGTCAACGGTCTGTAAGAAAAATAATCTGTATTATAGGCTGCTTGCTATAGCGTTCTTTGAAAGCCTGTTCAGAAGAAGGAATCTTTTTCAGATTTTACCCTTTCTGGTTATATGCTCTTTCTAAATAAATAAGCGAATCATTTATATACCATTTATAAACCATTTTCTCTATTTTCATTAATTAATTAATTTATTTAATCAATTAATTAATTAATTTATTTATTTATTTAATATTTTTGTTATCCGTTTCTCTGGCTCAGTGATGCTTCTTTGTAACTGACCACAATTCATGTTGGGAAATATAAAAATGCTTAAATAAATAATATATAAAATCAATTCGCTTAATTCTGCCATTTTATATAACAGAATTTGTCTCAAAGAGGGTCTTCTACCAAAACAAAATAATAATAATAATAATAATAATAATAATAATAATAATAATAATAATAATAATAATAATAATAATAATAATGATCTTTATACGACGTATGGCATATACCAGTGCAGAATGGAAATGCATTGGAAACGAATAAGGTTACAAGTCAATAAAAATTTAACAATTTAGCTAATCAAACAAAAACTTCTTTCAGTTTTCTTCTGAAGATTGAAAAAGAAACCCACAAATTCAATTTGTAACTTGTTTACTTCTAAGTATTTACATTTAGTTTTACTCCACACTCGAGTACTTTCAGGCCACCCTTCTGTGGCCACATTCTCAACGAGATGTTGGGATGTTGCGTCTGGGTTCAAGGCCAGCAGTCTTCTGCTGGGCCTAGCAGAAGACTGCTGGGCCTGACCCAGGCTAACATCCCAACATCTCTTGAGAATGGGCCACAGAAGGGCCTGAAAGTACTCGAGTGTGGAGTAAAACTAAATGTAAATACTTAGAAGTAAACAAGTTACAAATTGAATTTGTGGGTTTCTTTTTCAATTTAGCAATAATAATAATAATAATAATAATAATAATAAAATAATAATAATAATAATAATAATAATAATAATAATGATAATGAACTAAGGTGCCGTATAATTCTGCTCACGCCACATACAAGTACAGAACAAAGTAAATTTGTAAGAAATGCGGTAGCAAGTCGACAACAAAAAATTTGGCATCTTAGTTCATAACGAAGATAATGATCTCAAGTCGATGATCTCATAATTGCAATGACGTGTAGAAAAAGAGAGAATTTTCCTCTGATAGAAAAAAAAAAAAGGTAATCACTCCACGAAGGAACCAACTAGACAAATTAGAGCCCCTCCCAGACCCTGATAAAAAGGGCATTCAGGACCCAATTCCTCCGAAATTGTTGATCCGGAGGAAGCAACAAATGGGCCACCTTTTGCCAACTGCCGACAGCTGCCCGGCCGTTTGTCAGGGGCAAATGAGAGAAAGTCGTTCTATCTTCCCCCTCCTCCCCAATCCCTACCCCTTCACCCTACCCAACCACTCCCTACCCCTTCCCCCTCCTCTTCCCCTTCCTTACTCCTTCCCCTTCCCCTTCTCATCCCTTCTCCTTCCTATCCCCTCTCCCCTCTCCCTTACTTCCCATTCCCCAACCCCTCTTCCCCACCCCTTCCCCTACCTCTTCCCACCCCCCTCCTCCCCACACCCTCCCCACCCACCCCCTAACCCTTCCACTTCCCTTCACTTGCCATACCCCAACCCCCTCTCTATACCCCTTCCTTCCCAACCGCCCTCCCATAACCCCTCTCCGCCCAAATCCTACCCCCCCCCTCCCCCCGTTCCAACTTCCCCTTAAGCCTCCTTCTTCCCTCTCCCCCTCCCCTCCCTACCCTTTCTCCTTCCGCCCTCCCAACCCTTCCCATTCCCCCTCCCCCTCCCCCTCCCCTCCATATCCTTCCCTACAACACCCTATTTCCTCCCCTCTCCCCACCGTACCCTTTCTCCTCCTTATCCCTCCCCCCTCACCCTACCCTTACTCCTCCCTCCCACTACTTTCCTCCCTCCCTCCCCATACTACCCCTTCTCCCTCCCCTCCCCCTTCCTTCAACCTGATGAGTGTAGACTGCGTGATTAGCTTTCAAGCTTCAAAGGAGGAGGGGGAGGTGAGAGGTCACTCGATAAACTTGCCCAGCGATTGGATGAAATGGCGTTGAGACAATAAACAAGGCTTCGAGGATGTCATATATCAAGGCTGAAGAAGAAGAAGAAAAAGTAGCGGTTTCCTTCATGATATGATGATCGAGGTAAACACAAGGGAGCTGATTTCGTTCCTAATAAAAAGAACTTTCCTAATAAAAAAATTTGTTAAATGTGGGTTTCTTAAATGGGCTTCATATTCCAACTGAATCCAGAATTCTAGGTTAAAATTTATGTTAAGTATTTAAGGATGATATTGGTAGCCCAAGATTTCAGTTCTAATTCCGGTCGGCGACCCAGTAATACCGGCTGACCACCGTGCCAGGAGTCGCACCAATTTCATACTATCCAGCAACTCTTTATAATTCCATTGCTTTCCCTACTTCACACACACACACACACACACAAATACAGGCACACACACACACTCACGTACACATACACATTTGTGTATATATATATATATATATAATATATATACATAATACTATATATATATACCTGATGTAATAATATGGAATATATATATATATATATCATATACTATAAGATATATTATATATATATATATATATATATATTATATATATATATATATATATATATATATATATATATATATATATAGATATATATATATATATATGCACATATATATATATATATATATATATATATATATATATAATACACATACACATTTGTGTATATATATATATATATAATACTATATATACACAAATGTGTATGTGTACGTGAGTGTGTATGTGTGTGTATGTGTGTGAAGTAGGGAAAGCAATGGAATTATTAAGAGTTGCTGTGTGTCAATCTTCATTATCTTCAAGATATTATAAATTAGTTTTCTTCCTTAGATATAAAGCTAAAGATAGGTTCATGGTTGGAATATAAAGTTCACCGAAAAATACATATGTAATTTCTGTGTTATACATACATACATACGAAAATATATATAAATAAAAATACATATGTATTTGTATGCATGTGTCATATCCCTATCACCTACGAACTTATATTTATTTTTACGTTTGGAAAAGAAGAAAAAATCAATTTGTAAATATGCAAGACCACCCCAACGCAGAATGATTGTTAAAATATTGAAGGACATAAATATTTACACCAAACAGAATATCATATGTCGATTCTAACAGTCACTGCGCATACTGTTGTTCATGAGATGATTTGCATAAAGAAAATGGATTTTTTCTTTCATATTTCGTCTTTTCTTGGATTTTCCATTGTTTATTTTATTCTTATTTTCACTCGATTTTTCTTTATTTTTATGGTTTTTCTTTATTTTCTATCTACTTTTCTTCTTACTTCTGTTTTTAGCCTTTAATAGTCCCATTTCTTCTACATCTTGTTCTTCTTGATTTTTTTTCTTTTCTCCTTCACTTTTTAGTTCTTTTACCCCTTTTCTCTCTCTCTCTCTCTCTCTCTCTCTCTCTCTCTCTCTCTCTCTCTCTAGTGCTATTCGTAATCTTCTCACTCTCTAGTGTATTCTTCCTTTCTCCATCTCGACTTCTTTCCTTCTCCACTGTTATACTTCACAATTTCCTCATTCTTTAGTGTTTTCTCCTTTTCTCTATCTTGTCATCTTCTTTCTCCTCCGCTTCTCTTCGCAATTTTTTCATTCATGAATAATTTTTCCTTTTCTCTATCTCCACATCCTTCTTTCTCCTTACCATCTTACCATCCCTTCCATCTCCATCTCTTAATTCCTACGACGCATCGTCGTGAATCTCCGTGAAAGTACGACCCTATCTCAGCATGGCACCGATGCAGATAAACATCATCGCTAAGAAAGTACGACCCTCACGCAGCGCGGCACCGATGCGGAGAAGCAGCATCGCTAATTGGCTGTAGTATGTGCGTTACATTCACCCACATTCATCTGTGATTAACTGAAGCTTAATGAAGTGTCATTATCATGGCGGAAGTGAAAGTGGCTGGCAATTCGCTGGTGATTAATGCAAAGTGACAGAGAGTGATTTTCTCATTTTCTCACGCGAATGACAGTTGCAGAATCGCCTGGTCGGTTGTCATTGAGAGGGAATGAAAGTATATAGTTGGGGAGATCTTTGGGGAAACGCTCATGGGAGACTTCTGAAACGTTAACTTTGCAATATGTGATGATATTGTTAACAAGAAATGCATTTCTGAATAGAAGCCTAAACGTTTTTCCTGAGATTCACGAAAATGTGGTTATTAAGAAATGTGCTCATAAGCAAAGGCCTAAACGTATTTTATTTCATTTTTGTTCTCTCAGTTTTTGCGAAAATACGGTTATTAAGAATTAAACTTAAATGTGTTTTTTTTAGTCATAAAGATACGATTATTGATAAATGTGCACATAATCTAAAGCCTAAGTTTTGCTCTGAGATTTACTTTAAAAGAAAATACTCTCCTGAATAAAAAAAAAAAGCTTAAACAGTTTTTTTATTTTTTTTATTTACGAAAGCATAATTATTAAGAAATGTGCTGCTAAATAGAGTAAATAACTTATCATTATTATTATTATTATTATTATTATTATTATTATTATTATTATTATTATACACACACGCATACACTTTACTGAACGCACTTTCAAACACACACCTTCAAACCAGGTATATACACTGACCTGTTCACACCCTCAAAAGACACCCCGCTCATACCTCCGAAGCGCATACACGTACTACCTATTTGCTGATGATAGCCCCCTTGTGTACACACAAAAGCATATGATTACCGGTATTAGTGCATGCACGCAAGCATGTCAGCCCGCTTCGTGGCCTTATGTTTTAAGGACCGTGTTTACGGTCCTCCTGTTTACATGAGGCGGATGTAATGATTGTCAGTTTGCAGGGCGGTTGAAGACTCTTGATAAATCCTGATGACTATGATGGAGGAACTACGGAATTTTTTTTTTTTTAATGTCGTAAACAGCTCGCAAACGGTGGCTTGTCATTACGGCGAGGAGGTGCTCAGAGAGAAGAGAGAGAGAGAGAGACGATAGGGAGAGAGAGAGAGAGAGAGAGGAGAGAGAGAGAGAGAGAGATGCTTTTATGATGGTTTGAAAGAAAATTGCATTATTGTAAATTTGTTGAGAGAGAGGGGAGAAAGAGAGGAGAGATTGCTAAAGGGAGAGAGAGAGAGAGAGAGAGAGAGAGAGAGAGAGAGATGCTTTTATGATGGTTGAAAGAAATTGCACTTATTGTAAATTTGTTGAGGAGAGAGAGAGAGAGAGAGAGAGAGAGAGAGAGAGAGAGAGAGAGAGAGAGAGAGAAAGTGGGGTAGGGGTAGGGGAAATGCTTTTATGATGATGTTTAACAAAAATAAAATTTTTATTGTCTTGCTAAAGAGAGAGAGAGAGAGAGAGAGAGAGAGAGAGAGAGAGAGAGAGAGAGAGATAAGGTAGAAAAAGGGATATGCTTTCATGATTGTTAAATGGAAAAGTACTTATAGTAATTTTGTTGAAGAGAGAGAGAGAGAGAGAGAGAGAGAGAGAGAGAGAGAGAGAGAGAGAAAAGGAGGAAATGTTTTTCTGATGTCTAACAAAAATAAAATTTTTATTGTTTGGCTGGAGAGGCGAGAGAGAGAGAGAGAGAGAGAGAGAGAGAGAGAAAAGAGGGAAATGTTTTTCTGATGTTTAACAAAAATAAAATTTTTATTGTCTTGCTAAAGAGAGAGAGAGAGACGAGAGAGAGAGAGAGAGAGAGAGAGAGAGAGTGGGGGGGGGGGAATGCTTTTATGATGATGTTTAGCAAAAATAAGATTTTTATTGTTTTGCTGGAGAGAGAGAGAGAGAGACCTTACCTTACAGACCTTACAGTTCGTTCGGGTTGCCCCAGGTCCCTCAGTGTGAGGCACCTCTAATGTCTACCAGAGAGTTGCTAGTACATCTTCCGGTATATTTTGTTTCATCTTCCAATCTTTGGATGGTCTGGGATGCAGTTTAGATATTTGTCGAGCTTATTCTTAAACACATCTACGCTCACTCCTGATATAAATTCCTCAAGATGAGCTGGCAACGCATTGAATAGACGCTGGCATTATCGATGCGTGGTGCGTAGTGGATTAATGTCCTGTGTGCTTTCCTTATTTTTCCTGGTATTGTTTTGGGCACTATTAATCTACCTCTGCTTGCTCTTTCTGATATTTTTAGTTCCATGATATTTTCTGTTATTCCTTCTATCTGTTTCCATGCCTGAATTATCATGTAGCGTTCTCTTCTCCTTTCTAGACTATATAATTTTAATGATTGTAGTCTTTCCCAGTAGTCAAGGCCGGTCCTTAACTTCTTCTATTCTAGCTTGTAAAGGACCATTGTACACTCTCTATTGTGCAATATCCTTTTGATAGTGTGGGTACCATATCATATTGCAATATTCAAGTGGACTACGAACATAGTTTTATAAAGCATAATCATGTGTTCAGCTTTTCTTGTTTTGAAGTGCCGTAACAACATTCCATTTTGCTTTACATTTTGCCAAAAGAATTGCTATTTGATCATTGATAACATGTTTCCTATTCATCATCACACCAAGGTCTTTAACTGCTCCTTATTTGTGATTGTCTCATTATTAGTCCCCTATATGCATATAGCTTTCTTCTCTGTGTCCATAATTTATTGATTCAAATTTATCAGAGTTTAATACCATCCGATTTTCCTCTGCCAATCAATATACTTTGTTAAGGTCTCTTTGTAGAGCGTTTCCTATCTTCATCACAAGGTTAATCTTACTTAATTCTTGTGTCATCTGCGAAAACTACTCAACTACCGAATCCTTAACATTACTGTCTTAGTCTTCAATCATAATAACAAACAGTAAGTTGCAGCTAACACCGACCTTGTGGCACCCCACCGGATATTACCTTGGTTTCATCCGATTTCTCATCGTTCGCAATAACTATCTGTTTTCTGTTGTGTAAAAATTCTTTTAACCATCTTCCTACTTTATCTACGATATTGTGTTTTCTAATTTCTTTGCTAATATATTATGGTCTACTTTGTCAAAAGCTTTTGCAAAGTCTAGATAAACCACATCTGTTTCATTTCCGCTTTCATATTTTTGAATATGTTCTCACGGTGGACTAACAGTTGGGTTTGTGTACTTTTTCCGGGTACGAAAACCGTGTTGTCCTATATTAAACAAATTATTTTTTTATTAAAATGTTTACATAATATTTTTCTTCATTACCCTTTCATACACTTTCATAATATGTGATGTTAGACTCACAGCTATAATTACTTGCCTCAAGTCTTGATCCACTTTTGAAAGTAGGGGTGATATATGCTAATTTGTGCTCATCATAAATCTTGCGCCTGTATCTACACTTTGTCTTAATGATATTGCAAGTGGCTTTGCGATAGAATGAACTACTTTCTTTAAACAAAATAGCAGGGATTCCATCAGGCCCTGCAGCAGCTCCATTTTTTAATTTCATTAATTGCCTGCACAATATCAGCTTCATTAATTTCTATGTCAGCTAAATAAAATTCACTATTTTCGTCCCTTACTTCTATATCATTATCTTCATTATCTATTCTATAGGGGTGAATTCTCTCTTATATCGTTCTGCCAGTATGTTGCAAATTTCCTTTTTTTCATTCGTTAATCTCCCTTCAATTCTCAGAGGGCCTATTTCTATTCTTCTTTTATTCATCTTCTTCGCATATGAGTATAATAGTTTGGGGTTTTGCTTGATATTAATAGGGTTTTTTTCTTCCAATTCCCGTTTTTCATTTTCTTTTGATTGATAATCTTTTGTTCTGCATTTTCTATCTTACTTTTTAGTTCTATAACTTTCCATGCATTTTTTTCTTTGCAAGACCTTTTTTCCACTTTTCTGATTTTCTGGAACAAGATCCTTCTGTCTCTTGTATGCATGAATGATGTTTGACTTTCTTCTTCGGTATATATTTATCCACTTTTTCTCTAATATTTTATTTTATAATATCTCCGTATTTACCTTATGTCATCGCTTACGCAAAATGTTATAACCCAATCTTTGTTTAATTCTTCATTTATTTCTGACCATTTTATATTTTTTACTGTAGAAGTTGTATTTTTCCATATCCTTCCCACTTTTTCATTTCTTGCTTATCTCTGTTTTCACTTGCTTTGGAATGAACTGTTAATTCTATGACATTATGGTCTGAAAATACTCGCATTATAAAACTATTATTTCTTTAACATAATTCATCTCGTTCACAAATACTAGGTCTAAAGTATTTTCCTTTCTTGTTGGCAGGTGATTTATTGTTGAATGTTGTATTCTAGTAGCATATCTAATAGCTTTTCGAATTGCCTCTTATCTTCTGCACTACTATTACTCTCTTTTTATATGTATAAGTACATCCACAATCTCCTATTCGTTCTTCCATTTTACGAAAGGAAAGTTGAAGTCACCAGATAGGAGAATAGTCCAGTCCTTGTGATTTCTACATATATCATCCAATTTTTCAATTATTAAGTCAAACTCTTTAGTATTAGGAGGTCTAATATACTATGTTCATTAATTTTTCAGATTCAAATTCTACCGCTATTAGTTCACATTCTGAGTTACTATATTTCTCATATATTTTTCCTTGTTTTTTTGTCTTTCCCATATATTGCGGTTCCCCCTTGATTCCTATTTTTTCTATCTGATCTATAAGTTTGGAACCCTTTTATTTGATCATCATTCCCAGTCTCTTGGGAATACCAGGTTCACTTATATTCATTATATCTATTTTCTTTTCAATTTGGGTTAGTTCTTCTAAGTACTCTATTTTCTTTTTGGAGTTACTCGTAACTAAACCCTGCGCATTCATCACTATGATGGTTTGCGTGGTTTTCTCCTTCATTTAATATTGGTAGTAATAAGGATTTTCCCATGTCTCTTTCCTGTTCTGGTATGTTGTTCTTTTTTTCATTTCCATGAAATTCTGACATTAAAAAATCCTACTTTTCCATAATATTTGATCTTCCGTTCATCATAATTATTCATTTTGTGTCTGAATCTGCAATTTTCTCCGTTTTCTGCAATATCCTCTTGCATAATAAATACAGTTATTATCCCTTGAGTAGAATTTTGGAGCTGATGCATTGAAATTTTTTTGGCTGACATCTCTGCATAATCTCATTGGTGGTTGCTTTTCTCTTTTACCTGATATTCTTAATTTCTCTCTTTATTTGTTTCTTTCTTATTTTGGATTTTATTACTTGGTTGGTTTATTTATTTGATTATGATTCATGGCTACAGGGTGCATATATTTGCATTTTTTGTCGAACTTACATCCTTTTCCTTCTTTTAGGTTTTTGCATATTTTTGGATGCAGATCTCTGCAATCATCCCCATATCCATCTAGGTATGCACATTTACCATATATTTAATAGTTGTGACATACCTTAGGGTGTTGTGAGTAAACATCTTTCTCCAAATCTGCAATTCCCTCTTTTCAAAAGGTTGCAGATTTTGTCTTCTTGTCTATTTTTTCCTCTTTCCCGTCATTGTGTAGATCTGGGTAGAGCCTCTTACGGGATTTGCTTTTCTGTTGCCATATCGTTAATTTATTTCTTCGTAGGTATGCTGCTTTATGCCTATATGTAGTATCAATGAGTATCTCTGCATCCATACTTTTATCTTGTTCTTTGTTTTCCCTTATTTTTTTCTGTCATTTCAGTTTTGTTTACTTCTCTTCCGTTTTCCTCTTCTTCTTCTTCTTCTTCCTCTTCCTCTTCTTCTTCATCCTCAACTATTTGTACATTCAATCTTGATTTAATAACATTGTCTATCCATGATAGACATGTTGACAAAAAATTCTTGTATCTTTTCTCATATCTTGCATTACCTCAGCACACTGTGGATGGGTCGGAATGTTGCATGCAGCACATTTTCTGATAGGTTTTGTGGTTGGATTGACTATGCTAATAACCAAACCTTACACCCAGTTTTGCATGCTTTTGGCATTCTTTTTCCAATGCGTCAATTAAGATATTCACAAGATTCACCTTATTCATTTTCTTTGTCGGAAATATGTTGGTTTATGTATATTTTCTTTATGAGTCTCTTGACCACTGGATTTTATTTGGAACTTCTTCAATTATTTTCAGATGTTTCATTAGATTTGTTTCAGTTTGAAGGATTATATCCTTCTAATATACTATGAATGCTTTTGTATCTTTTTGGTTAGGACTGTTGCTGATTTCATAGATGAGAAATGCAGTTCCCTTCCATGCTACCATCATCGTATTGCGAATCCGCCAAGCAAGCTAAATTACGCCATCTCTTCCCGCAGTTGGAACTTACTGCCATCTTGTTTTGATTTACGTATTACACTTGATAAACTAACTTAGAAAGACGCTTTTTTCCAATACTATTTTCACACTAATCTTATCACCGATAGTTCACGAACACTTCTAGATATTTCTCCAATTCTAGTCGTATGTTAAAACTGTGATATCTGTTGATTCATCTGACTTCACGCTGAGGGAAACGTCTCACCAAGCAAGATGGCTACTACGAGAGGAGAGAGAGAGAGAGAGAGAGAGAGAGAGAGAGAGAGAGAGATTCATCATGCAACTTGGGAAATTATGGCTCTCTCTCTCTCTCTCTTTCTGAGAGAGAGAGAGAGAGAGAGAGAGAGAGAGAGAGAGAGAGAGAGAGAGCTTGTATGGTGATGCTTATGGAAGTCATATTATGACGCACACTGGTTCCATTCTCTCTCTCTCTCTCTCTCTCTCTCTCTCTCTCTCTCTCTCTCTCTCTCTCCATGGAAAATTCACTGTTCACCTCTTGCAATGAAATGCAGGTAATAAGATTTATGTCTCTTACGCATTTGCCATCGTTCAAAAGTTCAGCGCAAGTCACGACCGGGTTGCTGGAAACTCCGGGTAAATTATTACTGCAAAAAAAAAAAAAAAAAAAAGGAAAAAATTATTTAATTCTCTCCTTACTGACTTATGTGGCCGCAAGACTGGAATTCAGGAAAATTTGCATAATGCAGATTGAAGACTACAAAAGCCGTATGTTATCATCAGCGTCAAAGGTCTTGAGTTTTATGGTTACAAAATGTAGTTAATTCTACATATTGATTTCCATGAATATTCGATAATAATCTGGAGATTTATCCAGTCTTTAATTTTATCACAAATTTCATGTAAATAACAAAATAATCGTTCGTTACCTGGACACTACAATACCTCAAATACTTAATACATACACACACACACACACACACACACACACACACACACACACACACACACACACATATATATATATACTATATATATATATATATATAGTATATATATATATATATATAGTATATATATATATATATATATATATATATATATAGATATATATATATATATATGTATAATATATATATATATATATATATATATATATATATCTATATATATATATATCTTTTTCTTCTTCTTTTAATCTTGTTGGTAAGTTTACCAATATCATAAGTAGTTCCACTTCAGAAGAGAGAGAGAGAGAGAGAGAGAGAGAGAGGGGGGGTTAAGTTGAATTATTTCTGACTTCTAAAGGGAGAGAGAGTTACAATGCTTAGGATGTTTCAAAGATTTAGTTATCCCTCCGAGGAGACATCGAGAAAGAGAGAGAGAGAGAGAGAGAGAGAGAGAGAGAGAGAGAGAGAGAAAGTATAGGTTACCAAAGCATCAAGACATCTTTAAATTTTCATTAACTTCGAAACACCTTCAAAGTTTCCCCCTCGCGAAAGACATTCATCACGCTGACAGCACATCCTCCAAAACACACACAAAGCCTTGTTACTCCCCAAGTAGGACCCTTTGAACTACTGGTTAGTTTACTGAGGCAATTATTGGCCCATTGTCTCCTCCTTGCCCTCCTCAATACGCGACTGATACGGGTACGCGGGTAAAAAAGGGCCAAAGAGGCATGCATACCTTCGTCGTAATGCCTCATCGAGAAGAATTAAGTAACAATACCCAGGCGGTGACACACAAAGTAAAGGAGTTTCCTGAGGCCTTCCAGAAGCAATGAGAGGGTCACAAAAAGTGAGGAGACTTGTGAGAAGCTTTTAAACCAGGTAAGAAAAGAAGCTCGTTTCGGCTTCAGCCGGATAACGAGAGTAATTAGGAATCGTTTCCTGTCGCGTCATCGTGCCCGGAACATTTTGGCTTCCGGGGCCAATGTTCTTGGGGGATTATGGAAGCTATATCGAGTTCCTCAGGGTCTTTTCCAGAAACCGAATTAGATAGATTCATAAATTTAATAAAAATTGGTATACTTAACGTGCTCTTATCTGCCATATACCACCTTTGTATGTGGCCCTGAGCTGAAATGCAAGATATTATTATTATTATTATTATTATTATTATTATTATTATTATTATTATTATTGTGGAGGAGGCCTTCAGTGAGGGCAGTAGCATTAAATATTATAGCTGTTTCAACGGCATTTGATGTATATAGAATCTTTTCCATTCTTCTTCTTATCTTTTTCTCATCGGCATGTAAACAACGTAACTTAATTCACTTACTTTTATACTCTCATAGATGACTACCTGTGCGCTGTCGACACGTTAGAGGAAATAAGCCTAAGACAACTGAAATCTTTTTATGTCCTTAGGAAGCCCGAAATACCAGCTATATGTTGATGAGAAAAGATAATAATAAGAATTGAGAAGATGCTATGGAAATTAAACGCTGTTGAAACAGCTATTGTTAATATATTATTATTATTATTATTATATTATTATTATTATTATTATTATATTATATTATTATTAATTAATTTTTTTTTTTTTTTTTTTTTTGCTCTATCAGTCCTCCAATTCGACTGGGTGGCGGTTATTTATAGTGGTGGGGTTCCGGGTTGCATCCTGCCTCCTTAGGAGTCCATCACTTTTCTTACTATATGCGCCGTTTCTAGGATCACACTCTTCTGCATGAGTCCTGGAGCTACTTCAGCGTCTAGTTTTTCTAGATTCCTTTTCAGGGATCTTGGGATCGTGCCTAGCGCTCCTATGATTATGGGTACGATTTCCACTGGCCATATCCCATATCCTTCTTATTTCTATTTTCAGATCTTGATACTTATCCATTTTGTTTTTCCCTCTCTTTTCTCTTCAACTCTGGTGTCCCATGGTATTGCGACATCAAATGAGTGATACTTTCTTCTTGACTTTGTCAATCAACGTCACGTCCTGGTCTATTTGCACGTATCAACCCTATCTGTTCTGATACCATAGTCCCCAAGAGGATCTTTGCTGTCTGTTTGCTATCACTCCCTCAGGTTGGTGCTCGTACCACTTATTACTGCAAGGTAGCTGAGGCTTCTTGCACAGGCTCCTGTGGAGGGCTTTTGCCACTGAATCATGCCTCTTTTTGTACTGGTTCTGTGCAAGTGCCGGGCATTCGCTTGCTATGTGGTTTATGGTTTCATTTTTCGTATTGCACTTCTACCATATGGGAGAGATGTTATTTCCGTCTATCGTTCTTTGAACATATTGGTTCTTAGGGCCTGATCTTGTGCCGCTATTATCATTCCTTCAGTTTCCTTCTTTAGCTCTCCCTCTCTACCATTGCCATGTGTCATCGCTGGCTAGTTCTTTAGTCTGTCTCATGTATTGTCCGTGCATTGGTTTGTTGTGCCCAGTCCTCTGTTCTGTTTGTCATTCTCCTGTCTCTTTATATTTATGGGTCTTCGTCTACTTTTTATTAGTCCTTCTTCCATGCACTCTTTAGCCACTCGTCTTCACTGGTTTTCAGATATTGCCCCCAGTGCTCTGTTCTCGATGTTGACGCAGTCCTCTATACTTAGTAATCCTCTCCCTCCTTCCTTTCGTGTTATGTATAGTCTGATCCAGTATTTGCTCTTGGGTGTATGTGCTTGTGCATTATCATATGTTTCCTGGTTTTCTGATCTATGCTGCTGAGTTCTGGCTTCGTCCATTCCACTATTCCTGCGCTGTATCTGATTACTGGCACTGCCCATGTGTTTATGGCTTTTATCATATTTCCGGCGTTGAGTTTTGACTTGAGTATCGCCTTGAGTCTCTGCATATATTCTTTCCTGATCGGGGTTGTCCTTCCATCTCTTGGTGTTTTATATCCCCTCCTTCCATTATTCCCGAGGTATTTGTATCCAGTCTCAATCTATGTGTTTGATGTTGCTCCCATCTGGTAGCTTTATCCCTTCAGTTCTCGTTACTTTGCCTTTTTGTATGTTGAATAAGGCGCATTTTTCTATTCCAAACTCCATTCTGATGTCCCCAGATACAATCCTTACAGTCTGGATTAGGGTATCTATTTCCTTGATGCTCTTACCATACAGCTTGATGTCGTCCATGAACATCAGATAATAATAATAATAATAAGAATTATTATTATTATTATTATTATTATTATTATTATTATTATTATTATTATTATTATTCAACAAGCATTACGCCATGGCAATTCATGATATCTGCTGTCAACCAAAATACGAGCCTTTAAATATGTTTTATTGTCAACGCCATTAAAATCTTCGTCGACAATGTATCCTTTATGGACATTCTGTCCCTCTCTCCTAAAAAGAAAAAAAATAATAATTCAAAGGTGTTAATGAGATCTACATTTGTCAACAGCCAACTATTTTGAACAGGGTTAAGTGTGACTCACATAAAAAAAAAAGGAAAGTTTATTCAAAAGTCATCTTTATGACCGAATTAATTATGTTAGCCCGCTGTCAAATTTAACATGTCGCTAATGAGAAGCTTATGCCATTTTAATCAGTTATTTTGAGTAATGATTCAGAATTTGGCAGAATTTTTCAGCAGCTTTTGACCTCTGAAGTTTGTAGTGCTGACTGTCAGCCAAGTCACTCATTATATGAATTTTCCTTCTAAAAATCACAGAGTGATTTAGAGAAACTTGTCTATGGCGTAACAAAAACATACCCTTATAGGTAATTTGTAGGTTCATTCTTCTGTCTTATTATCCAATGTATTTCATTGCCTTGAGAGGCAGATGAATTTGTTCATAAACTATAGTTCTTCAATTCTTTCTCTTCAAATAGCATATGGGAACTAAGACAAAAGGAAAGCAAGAGGAGTTAATAATAATTTGGTGGTTTCTAATTGACATTTATTTTAACTAAGGTTAATGATACCAAAAAAAAAAAGAAAAAAAAAAAAATAGGAGTCCAAGTAAATCGTGATACTGGAATGACATTAATACGCTCTTCAGCTTTTATTGCCACTAAATAAACCAAGGTTTATTATCAGGAAACGAAAGTTCATTTATTTATCAACATCTTTCAGCCCCTCGATTATTTCATTGATTTTATGGTCCCTGCCAGTAGGAAAAAATATCATCTCAAGCATAGTTTTCGTCTCGAGAGAGAGAGAGAGAAAGAGAGAGAGAGAGAGAGGCCCAGGGGCAGAAGGACACCTCCACCACCTCCTCCTCCACCACCGCCGTCGTCAGGAAATTTCGAAGGAGCTCCCACTCACCTAATTCTTTGCCCGTGAAGTAATGGCACTCCGTCGTTAAGGAAAGGGCGTAAAGAGACTTTCACTCGGATGGAAAAGTCTCAGTATCTGTAAATCTTGGAGACTTAAGTGCATTGTGCTAGTCTCTCTCTCTCTCTCTCTCTCTCTCTCACCCTTTTTCTACTCTTGTTCTTGCCCTTCGTGCTAGTCTTGATATCTTCCTCCAGTTTTCTGAATCTCTCTCTCTCTGTCTCTCTCTCTCTCTCTCTTCCTTCTCCTCTTGCTGCT
>NC_087217.1:50701408-50716408 GCF_015104395.2 Macrobrachium nipponense | reverse complement strand
GTTAAGTCGCTCAACAGCGCCGGCCATTCTCAATCAGCGACGTTTACTAAAGGAGTAGTAATATTATGTATTCCTTGACTCCCTTCCGACGTGATCATCAACGAGGTCTCCGCTTATATGGAGTCTGATGCTGGCCGTAAAAAAAAAAGGGGGGGGGGGGGAGGGGCGGGCGGGGTGGGGTGGCGAGCATCCGTAAAAGAGCTTCATCGTTCCGCTGGGCCTTAATATACACGGCGATTACGTTCCTCGTAAAAGATGTGGCAAAATCTCTCTCTCTCTCTCTCTCTCTCTCTCTCTCTCTCTCTCTCTCTCTCTCTCTTAATTTTTCGCAGCTCGTCTCTCTCCCTCTCTCCTCACCTTCCTCTATTTTTCTCTCAATATTTCTCTCTCTCTATCTCTCTCCTCATCTTTCTCAATATTTTCTCTCTCTCTCTCTCTCTCTCTCTCTCTCTCTCTCTCTATCAGTCTTTTTCTCTATCGCTCTCTCTCTCTCCCTACCTCTCGCTGTCTGTTTTTCTATTCCAATCTCTTTGTCTGTCTGTCTGTCTGTCTATCTCTCTCTGTCAAACTTCCTCTTCTCTCTCTCTCTCTCTCTCTCTCTCTCTCTCTCTCTCTCTCCTCTGTGCCCTTTCGCAAACGCTTCACTCCGGCTTTCAGCATTATCGTCCTCATTTCCTCTTTATTGCCACTTATCGGCCACTTATCACTCCTTCCTCCTTCCCCTTTTATCACAGTACCGCACTTACCCTGGATTATCGCAGTGTTTTACGGCCCAGATAAGTCGCCCGAACATTTTATAGGATCATCTGGCTGTGTTGTGCGATCATCCATGCCTGCTCTCTGCCGCTGCTACTGATATCCTCCGGTATCCTGGATCTCTCTCTCTCTCTCTCTCTCTCTCTCTCTCTCTCTCTCTCTCTCTCTTTCTTCATTCTTGAACTCAATCTCCATCACAGGCTACTCATGTCGTGATATCCTTTGGTTTTCTCTCCTCACTATCTCTCTGTCTCTGTCTCTCTCTTTGTGCACTCTCTCTCTCTCTCTCTCTCTCTCTCTCTCTCTCTCTCTCTTCTCTTTTCCTAGATCCTCGTGCTACTCTTGATTTCGTCCAGTTTTCTGGATCTCTCTCTCTCTCTCTCTCTCTCTCTCTCTTCCTCCTCTTCCTCCATTTCTTCTTCCCTCTCGTCATCATCTATTTCATATCACCACTTTGATTTTTTTATGCTTTCGAATAAACTTACACTATTATATTTACATTTTTCCAGTGTATCTGGATACCACTTTGACATGTCTGCCCTTCGTTATTTCCGATCTGGTAGGTGATTAAGTTAACGCAACAACACAGTGCGGAAAACAACAATAGAACACTGGTTACAACACGCAAAACAACAAAATCAGTTGTATACTTAATTAAAGAGTTTGCATCACAACACATACACCAAATAAAACACTAGAAACGTCAAAATAACATCGAAAGACAAAATAACAGAAAACGAGACAATAAAAACAACCAAAAAAACTTGCAAAACAACAAAACCAGTAGTCTTCTAAATAGGATTACATCGCGCATAAAACAAAAACAACGCTAAAAACGTCCAAACAACATAAGAGGACAAAAACAACAGAAAACGATACAATAAAAACAGCAAAATAAAAAAACGCTAAACAACGAAAACAGTAGTATTCTTAAAAGGATCACATCGCACATAAAACAAACACAACACTAGAAACGTCCAAATAGCATAAATAGGCAAAAACAACAGAAAACGAGACAATAAGAAAAATAACAAAAACTCCAGCTACGAATAAATCCAAATTTAACCACCGCCATGAAATAACCCATTCCGGAGACAAAGTAACAAACGACCAAGGCCTTATTTCAAAGATAAGGCGCCATTCATAACTATTCTTTCATTTCCGTCGGCCCTGATCCTGAAATACGGACTCGGCTTCCTTCTCGGGGGACACCCCCTTCCGAATTTACGAGAGGTCCTGCGGAAAGACCGCATTGGTGTCAAACGCCCTTTGATGCGGTCGTGTTATCCGGCCCGTAATGGATATTAAATTCGGGCCGTCCATTTGGCATCGCTGTTTTGGAGAGGGCGTCGTAGGACCCCCTCGCACCCCTCCCTCCTCTTTCCCTCATCCTCCCCTGCTCCAACCCCCCAGATACAACCCCCTTTTCCGCCCCTCCCCCCCAACCACAATAAGGAAGTTTTAGTCAACAAAACTCTAATGTGGAAACGAACGATGATAATTGCTTAGTACAATCATACCCCTTCCATCGTGCCCCATCACCCACTACCCCATGCCCCCAGTTACCACCCTCCCCTTTCACACCCTAAATTACTACCCCTTCCCCCCCACCTCTCTCCCCCCCCCCCCACACACACACGCGAAGGAAAATTTAGTTGATAAAACCGAGGGAACGCGAATCCTCAAACAGCAATGAGAATTTGTCGAAAATCCTACCATACTTTCCCCCACTGGATCCCCTTCCCCATTCAAAGCTGCACTCCCCCTTCCCCCCCCCCCCTCACAAAGGACGTTTTTATTAGACCAAAACCTGAATGTTGAAAACACGCGATAATAATCCAATGCAAAAAGAAGCAACAATCGCTGATTAATGAGGCTTCTATGATTTTATTGTGATTTTCTCTTGTACTTAGGCAGTCTATCTCACTTATGACTTAAATGAATAGAAAATACCGATGGATTTCACACGCATTCTCTTGAGTATTTTAGTATTTTACTTAAATCTTGATTATTCAGAATATTTCAACCTCAAATTTCTTGTGGTAAATTGTGACACTCCTACATGTTAAATTCGGGTAGAAATCTGCTTCAAATTCAGGCGAATATAACAAAAACAAAATAGATGGTCACAATTGAAATAACGCGACAAATACAACAGTTAAATGAAATATTCATGATAACATAACCTTTTCACACACACACACACACACACACACACACATCATATATATATATATATATATATATATATATATATATATATATATATATATATATATATATATATATATATATATATATATATATATATATATGTGTGTGTGTGTGTGTGTGTGTATATATACATGTATATATGTGTGTGTGTGTGTGTTAAGCTGCAATATCATTTAATATCTAATTCGTCCCTCCCTCGGAATTAAATATTTTCATGTATGTTAACCGAAGGGAGATTTTTCATTTCGTAAGAAATTCGTTGAGCCCATGAGCCGACGAATTTCTAACCAACCAAAAAATTCTCCATTGGTTAACATTATATGAAAATATATTCATTCAGAGGAGAGCGAATTAGATATTAAAGGACATGTGTAGCTTCATGCGAGTATATGAATCACGGGCATATGATGAAATCCATATATATATATATATATATATATATATATTATATTATATATACATATATATGTGTGTGTGTGTGTGTGTGTGTGTGTGTGTGTCTGTGTGTGTCTTTTTTCGATCTGAATCCACTGGGGGTATACAGAGGTCTTCATTATCAATTCACTGACGAATTTTCTACCCTGAGTTTTTTTAGCCGAGTGAAAAACAATGATAGATAGATAAATAGATAGATAGATAGATAGGTAGATAGATAGTTAGATAGATAGATAGATAGACAATCTCAAGAACCTCTAAGAAAAGGGGGGTTGGGTGGCAAAGGGAAAGGCAAACCCAGCCCAAAACGAAATGCAGTATTAGCGTCAGCCGAAGAGTTGCCCCGTGTAGATCACTGTCACGAAGTACACAATCCTTACACAACGTCCTAATCAAATATGGTGTGCAGTGCCCTTGTTCCCCGTATTTGCAATTCATGAGCATAATTGACAAGATGATATAATGGCCCTCCCCCACCATACCCTTCCTCGAATCAATCTCTAACCCCCTTCTCCTATTCTTCCTCGTTCCCGGCCCCCTCTCACTATCTTTGCTTTTCTCACTCCTTCACCTACCATTCCTCACCTCATTCCTCATCCCTCTCATACCCTTCTTCACTCCCCTACCCTTCCTCTCTTCCCTCCCCCTCCCCCTACCCCCTATCCTCCTCTCCTCCCTCCTTCCCACTACCCCTACCCTTTCTCTCCTCACCTCTCCTCCCTATCCTTGCCCTTCCTCTCCTCATCCCTCACCCCTCCCTCTCTCCCCTTAACCTTCCTCTCCTCACCCGTCCCCATCACCCTCACCCTTCCTTTCCCCTCCCCACCCGTCTCCTCCCAACCCCTACCATTTCTAACTATTCATCCCCCCACCTCCCCCCCCCCCCCACACACACACTTTTGCATTTGCTCTGCTCAACATTTGCAACGAGATGAAGGGAGACTCAAGATGTTTTGGTGATAGATTTTTATTTCATCTATTATACTTATCATTTAATTTTTATTTATTATATTTTAATTTAATTGGCTTTTTCGCTAGACCTGACTCTTTTATTTTCTACCATTATTTATTTATTTTCTTGCTCACAGGGGTTTTCTGTCATAGTTCTATTTTTTTTTTTTTTTACTTCCTCTGAAACATTCCCATTGTATCCCTGGGAATTTTTCTTGTCATGGAAATCATAAAACTTAAAGGTATTTTACCAAATATGTTCTTTTTTTTCTCGTATATAGTGAGATTCAATTTTAGGTATTTTAATTTATTTCTTTTTTTTATTTTTGTAAGGATTTGTTTCACTGCATATAGCCATTTTCACTGAATTTAAGTTAGTTTTTATTTTTATTTTTTTTTTTACTCTCCTGCCCTTTTTCATTCCTCTTAGTGTTACATATCTTTTTATCCTCGAGTTCTTAATATACAGAAATTTATATATAATTCATTTATTACTTGAGAGTTGGGATTAGTAAATAAAAAATAAAGATTGGTAAATAAAAAATAAAGATTGGTTCATGACTTAAAGTCAATATGCATAGTATGCGAGAAAATACTTTGAACCTCCTGAAGATATTTATCTAAATTAATCATAATTTTTATTTGTATATTGTTCAAAGTGTATATTTATTGATTTAATTCTCTTTCGGCTCTGAACGTAAACTGATAAAATGTCCAAACATTACAATTATTCGTGTTGGTTTTAACATGAGTGTTCACGTTCATATATAGACATTATAGTTATATAGGCCTAGAAATATACGGCTCATATTGAAATAAAGTGTTTTATTATTATTGTTATTATTTGAAGGTAGGAGACCCTCTCTTAAACATGTTTTGTTAAAGATGATGGCAGCATCAGTGGAATTGATTTTATATATGGTCTTTTCAATTCTTCTTATTATTCTCTTCTCATCAGGGCTGATATTTGCTAATAGCTGGCCGATGTTCATATCTTGGTTGAACAGAAATGTTTTCTAAAAATACTAATTTATTGTTATGATAACAAAGTGATTAACAAATCTTAGTATAATTCCAACGTTTCCAACCGTATCATCGTTCATTTTCAAGGAAAGGTGAGCGTGAACTGATTGGAATGGGGTCGTTCGGCGGTATTTATTGTGTCCCAGGTGCTCTGTCTGATAGGCGCTGCGTTTTCGTTGGCTGAACAGAGGATTAAGCCCTGAGTCAAGCCGTCTTGCAGAGGTGGAAGCTCGCACTGCTCTTCGCGTGCGGACGCTGGAGACTGGGAGCATAGTATTGGGCAGGGGCACCTGATTGGTCCGTTCGATCGGCTCTATGTGCCGGCGGGCAGCGCCCTACGTGCCACCGTCGGGAGGAGTGAAGTCTCTTGAGTGGTGTTAAGGCTGGGTCTCTCCTTCCCGATGTGTAGGGCCTCTAAGAGGCGGAGGCGACGGTGGTCTGCTGCCTTATCGATAATACCAATATTAGGAATAATGTCCTTCCGAGTTATCCTGGTATTGTGGACGTTTTTGGCATGATTATGGATGGCGCCTTCCTGAGCGTGGCAGGATATCCTCTTGGAAAATCGCATCGTTTGTCATACCAATGTAGGCGCCCGGGCATTCCGGACAGGGCATTTGTATTGGTAGACAACGTTAGTTTTCTTGAGAGGGTCCTGCATCACAGGGCTGGGTTGTTTTCATAATCAGGCCACTGGTCTTCTTGCTTTTTATAGTAAATGATCAATTTACTTTTTTCGCAGGGTCCGTGGGAGACATTCCTTTCGATGATGTTACGAAGGGCTCGTTCATCCTCTTGTATTTCTTGTGAAATACTCCCTTGTAAAAGAGAGTGACGTCTTCAAGGGCGACGGGCGAGGCTCCTGCTGGTACCACTTATCGATGTTTCTGCGAATGGCTTTTTCGATGTCCCGGTTGGAATACCCGTTGTTAATTAGAACTTGGGCAACACGTTCTAATTCAGTGTGCGTGTATTCCACGAAGAGCAGTGTGAGAGAGCTCTCTTGATGAAGGCGCTGATTGCAGTGCGTTTGTATCTCTCTGGACACTCGCTCTCGCCGTTCAGGCACATGCCCAGGTTCGTGGGTTTCGTATACACTTGTGTTACGAAGCGTTCTTCTTGTTGCCCGACGAGAACGTCAAGGAAGGGGAGGCGACGGTCACGGCAATGCTCGATGGTGAAGTTGAGTCTGCTGTGGTCGTGGAAGGCTTGTCGCAGGCGCTCTATTCTTCCACCGTGTTGGCACTGATGAAGGTGTCGTCAATATATCGGACGTACATAGACGGTTTCTCGATGGTGGCGAATACCCGACGTTCCACAGTACCCATGTAGAAGTTCGCGAAAAGTACTCCGAGGGGAGAAACCCATCGCTACGCCGTCTTTTTGCGTGTACATATGGCCTCTGTGGGTGGAGAAAGGGGCCCTTTTCGTACATATTTCAAGGAGTTTTTGGAGGGCATGCTCAGGGATGTTTAATGGGGGCGTGGAGTCGTCTCTGTATACACGATCCAAAATTATCTGGATTGTTTCATCCACGGGGACGTTCGTGAACAGGGACTCCACGTCCATCGATGCAATAACTCCTCCGGACGGTGTCGTTTTCAGGGCTTCTATAAACTCGGCAGAGGACTTCAAACTGTGGTCATCTGGAACGTAAGGAGTCAAAATAGCATTCAATTTCTCGCAAGCTGGTATGTAGGAGCGGGAATTTGGCTAATGATGGGGCGTAACGGGTTCCTGGTTTATGGGTTTTTAACATTCCCGTATATATAAGCCGATCGTAGGGACTACGACCTTGGCTATATATACGGGAATGTTAAAACCCATAAACCAGGGAACCCGTTACGCCCCATCATTAGCCAAATTCCCGCTCCTACATACCAGCTTGCGAAGAAATTGAATGCTATTTGACTCCTTACGTTCCAGATGACCACAGTTTGAAGTCCTCTGCCGAGTTTATAGAAGCCCTGAAAAACGACACCGTCCGGAGGAGTTATTGCAATCGATGGACGTGGAGTCCCTGTTCACGAACGTCCCCTCCCCGGGATGAAACAATCCAGATAATTCTGGACGTGTATACAGAGACGACTCCCACGCCCCCATTAAAACATCCCTGAGCATGCCCTCCAAAAACTCCTTGAAATATGTACGAAAAGGGCCCCTTTCTCCACCCACAGAGGCCATATGTACACGCAAAAAGACGGCGTAGGCGTAGCGATGGGTTCATCCCTCGGAGTACTTTTCGCGAACTTCTACATGGGTACTTGTGGAACGTCGGGTATTCGCCACCATCGAGAAACCGTCTATGTACGTCCGATATATTGACGACACCTTCATCAGTGCCAACACGGTGGAAGAAATAGAGCGCCTGCGACAAGCCTTCCACGACCACAGCAGACTCAACTTCACCATTGAGCATTGCCGTGACCGTCGCCATCCCCTTCCTTGACGTTCTCGTCGGGCAACAAGAAGAACGCTTCGTAACACAAGTGTATACGAAACCCACGAACCTGGGCATGTGCCTGAAACGGCGAGAGCGAGTGTCCAGAGAGATACAAACGCACTGCAATCAGCGCCTTCATCAAGAGAGCTCTCTCACACTGCTCTTCGTGGAAGGACACGCACACTGAATTAGAACGTGTGCCCAAGTTCTAATTAACAACGGGTATTCCAACCGGGACATCGAAAAAGCCATTCGCAGAAACATCGATAAGTGGTACCAGCAGGAGCCTCGCCCGTCGCCCTTGAAGACGTCACTCTCTTTACAACAGTAGTTTCACAAGAAATACAAAGAGGATGAACGAGCCCTTCGTAACATCATCGAAAGGAATGTCTCCCCCACGGACCCTGCGAAAAAAAGTAAAATTGATCATTTACTATAAAAGCAAGAAGACCAGTGGCCTGATATGAAAAACAACCCAGCCCCTGTGATGCAGGACCCTCTCAAGAAAAACTAACGTTGTCTACCAATACAAATGCCTGTCCGGGAATGCCCCGGCGCCTACATTGGTATGACAACGATGCGATTTTCCAAGAGGATATCCTGCCACGCTCAGGAAGGCGCCATCCATAATCATGCCAAAAAACGTCCACAATACCAGGATAACTCGGAAGGACATTATTCCTAATATTGGTATTATCGTAAGGCAGCAGACCACCGTCGCCTCCGCCTCTAGAGGCCCTACACATCAGGAAGGAGAGACCCAGCCTTAACACCACTCAAGAGACTTCACTCTCCCGACGGTGGCACGTAGGGCGCTGCCCGCCGGCACCATAGAGCCGATCGAACGGACCAATCAGGTGCCCCTGCCCAATACTATGCTCCCAGTCTCCAGCGTCCGCACGCGAAGAGCAGTGCGAGCTTCCACCTCTGCAAGACGGCTTGACTCAGGGACTTAATCCTCTGTTCAGCCAATGAAAACGCAGCGCCTATCAGACAGAGCACCTGGGAGGAAACAATAAATACCGCCGAACGACCCCATTCCAAACCCTGCCAAACAGGTATATCTACTCCTGGTAAACAGGACATATGCAGAGCACACCAGGCCAAAGAAATGCAACAGCAAGACCACACAACAATACCTAAGCCAAAAGAGGAAGGCGCATATAGGCCGATATCCCTCATCAGCTGCACTGAAAAGGTTGCAGAAGAATGGTTCTGAACAGACTACTATGGAAAGCAGGGCCCCTACATCATAGGCTCTATGCCTATAGGGAAGGAGTAGGCACCATGAGTGCCTTACAGATGTGCTAAGTGCCAGAAATGGCAGAAAATGCATAGTGGTGTTCTGAGATCTAGAAAAGGCATATGAATTAGCCAATGCAGCAACCATCCTCTCCTCCCTAGTCAGAAAGAGGATCAAGGGCAACTGCTTACATGGACAAAAGGATACATGCAAGACAGAGAAGCAAGAGTAGTGTTCCAAGGCAGAATGTCAGAATACTACTCTCTTGAAAACGGCACTCCACAGGGGGGCATTCTAAGCCCCTTCTATTCAATGTCCTTATGGAAATGTAGCCTGTCTCGAGCTACCACAAGGAGTAGAGGTCTTCATATATGCTGACGATGTTTGCATCGTCAGCTCCGGCCCTCAAAGACAGCTCCAAAAGATGCAAGAAGCCTTGCAAAAACTTGAGGACAAGTGCACACAACTGGGACTCAAAATCAACAGAAATAAGACAAAAAGCCATGGCAATAAAACATGATCAAAATCCACCCAACCTTCTACTGAAAGGAGACGTCATAGACTGGGTGGATAGCTACACATATCTGGGAGTCTGCATTGCAGATTCACTATCTCCTGAGAAGCAAATACAGCTCCTCCAAGCCAAAACAAAAATAGGGCTTAATGCCCTAAAGAAAATCACATCATTGCAAGAAGGTGCGACATACCATCTGCTCAGGAGGTTCTACATACAAACCATCAGAGCACAAGTAGAATACGCAGCACCAGTCCTGACAAATCTCAGAAAGAATCAACAGCAGAGGCTGGAAGTCATCCAAACAACGCAATGAGACTTATACTTGGAGCCCCAATAATGGACAAGAAGTTTGTCTCTTGAGGGCAGAGACACAACTGCAGTCTCTCAAGCACAGGATAGCCAAAGAAAATATTGCCATTCTGTGCAAAACCATCCAGAAACGACAGAAAATGGACCACACAAAAACAAAATGCAAGCGTGTATAAACTTGCACGAAGAAACTAGACCCGCCAAAAACCTATGCGGGCAGTATACTCCAGACACTGAGAGAACTGGGTATGCAGGACACAGTGACATAACAAAAGGATGTCCCACCCCCTGAGGGATACCAAAAAACCACCTCCCTGGGTCGAAGACCCAATCCGGTATAACTTCACAATACTACCGGCAAACAAGCCACTGTGCACAAGCAGCACAAATGAAAACTGCAGCAGAAGAAGGGGCAATCGGGGGGAACACAGCAGCTGAAAACATATATTACACTGATGGCTCAGTTGACACAGAAGCTCCAGCAACGCAGCAGCAGTGGCTGCCCAAGACTTCAAAGGAAGCTGGAGGCTATCCAACAATGCCTCCATACTACAAGCAGAACTAATGGCAATCTTTAAAAAGCCTTAGAAAATTCCAATTTAAAAGAAGGACCCCCACACAACAGTGCATATTGACTCCAAAGGAGCAATACTCGCTATCAAAGCGACAAATCCAAAAGAAAAATGTGACACTGATAAACAGCCATAAAATCATTGGGCCAATTCACATCAAGCTGCTGGCAGGAGAGTCACACTAAACTGGATACCCAGCCATGTTTTTGGGAATCCAGGGAAATGATGAAGCTGACTTTTCCTTGCAAAAGTGCCCCTCAGCTGCAGTACAGTAAGCATAAAAGTGCAACCATCCATAACACACCTAAAGGAAATGGCAAAAAAGCTATGCCAAACTCCAAGAAGAGAGTGAAGTACGACGTCACTACCTACAAAGAGTCAAGGACGTCCAAGTGGTATGTGGATGTCACAAATTAACGCCGCATGACATCACAAAAAACAAACCACTAGAAAACTCTCAGTCATCACACACAGATTAAGGCTAGGATACCTCTGCACCTGGCAAATGATAGGAAATGAGGGCAGGTTATGTCAGTACTGTGACCGAGAGGCAATCCAGCCCCATCGAAAACACTACCTACTAGACTTGCCCAGAGACACAATTCTTACAAGATCAAACCTAACTGAAATAGAGCGACACCGCACAGATACCAGGGGACACATCTTAAATAACATAGGGACATAAGGGAATCTCCTAATGTCTTCACCCACCTCCCAGGTAAAAGGATGAATCACACGGCATTTTCTCCATAGACACATGGAATAATCCTAGTGTCTTGTAAACAAAAAAAAAAACAATGAAAAGCCACACAAAGCACAAACCCTCTACTTCACTGGTTGCAATGGGAGTTCATAAAACATCTTTGGGAGCATATGTATAAGTGTGAGTATGCATGAACATGTATATATACTATAATACTTGCTTAATGTTGGAGTTTTTTGATATATATTGCAATATTTTCAGATGCTACACACATGTATATATATTGCGCCTAAAAATGGTTATAGGTAAAACGCCTTCTTCCCTCAAACTAAAACTCGCTTCCTTCTTCCTACTCAGCACTCTTCAGCTGGCTGAGTCTCACTGCTATAAAACTTTCTCTCCTACTGATGGGTTACCGTAAGGTTCAAAGGGGTTGCAATCCTGCCTGTCACCCATATTTCCTTTCCAAAACTAACCGCCAAAGCACTGTTTTTTGTATCTTTACAGATATTCCAGTTACGGGCTGCTCTAGGAGCAAGAGCCCGTGCCAGCACAAGGCTGGCTTAATCTCCAACCAACAACAAACCCATTCCAATCAGTTCACGCTCACCTTTCCTTGAAAATGAACGATGATACGGTTGGAAACGTGGAATTCCATTACTAAGATTTGTTAATCACTTTTGTTATCATAACAATAAATTAGTATTTTAGAAAACATTTCTTTAACCAAGATTATGAACATCGGCCAGCTATTAGCAAATATCAGCCCTGATGAAGGAAGAGAATAATAAGAAGAATTGAAAAGACCATATAATAAAATCAATTCCACTGATGCTGCCCATCATCTTTAACAAAACATTATTATATTATTATTATTATTATTATTATTACTTATATTATTATTGATTATCATTATTATTATTATATAGGGCATAAAGATAAATGGGCCCCATGCTGAAATAAAGCGTTTTTTATTGATTATTCATTATTATTATTATATAGGTATAAAAATATCTGCCTTATACTGAAATAAAACTGTTTTATTATTATTATTTTATTATTATATTATTATTATTATTATTATTATTATTATTATTATAGTATAACACTACCAATTCCTTTCAAGCAGATTTTTTATCTCTTTGAAATCATGGTCGATTTAATAAAAAAAAAAAAGGTGAATTATATATTTCCAATATCAAAAATTTTCATTTCACAAAACTGCAAGGAAGTTCAGGCCCCCCAAAACCGTTTAATAACGTAACGGAACAAAAATGAGAAAAGTCTATCGATAATTGCAATCTAAAAAAAAAAAAGAATATGATTATCAGTCCCATTAGCAAGAGATGACAAAGAGAAAACGTAACGGACGAGAAACTGCGTGAAATGGTGAAACGAACTGAAGACAAGATTGTAAATATGCAATTAATTTTATTGGCCTCATAATTTCGCTCAGATTGCAATGTCACTGGATGCTTTGCAACAAACAATGGACGTTCCAGTAAACGTTATCATTATTGTTCATTAGGTGCCTACTGGAAGATGACCCTTGGCTGAGGTGAAAGTCGAGTTTTCGAAAACTGGCTGTCACTCGAAGAGGTCCACCATCAACTCCCAATTCATTGAAAACTCCCACTCCCTTTCAACACTCAATCCCCTCCCCCTTCCCCCTCCACCCAATCAACCAAGAGAACCACTCCCCCTCCCCTTCCCCCGAAAACAGGCAATCACTCGAAGAGGTCCACCATCAACTCCCAATTCATTGAAAACTCCCACTCCCTTTCAACAATCCATACCCTCCCCCTTCCCCCCTCCACCCATTCAACTCAGGGATCACTCTCCCCACCCCTGCACCACAGCCTCACCTCCCCTCCCCATCCTGAAATAATCCTTAACCGAATCCGACTGACTGGATACTTCCGCCGGTGGGTTCCTAGACGGGGCTGAAGACGCCTTCGCGCTAAAGGTAAACAGAGGATTGGTCGTCAAGGGCCCTTGAAGTCTCCTCCAGATCTCCTCCAGGTGTTCTCAAGGCGCCCTCCAAGTCCCCTCTCCAAGTCACCTCAAGACTTGCTTGGGCGTCCCTCCCCTCTCTTTCTCTCTCTCTCTCTCTCTCTCTCTCTCTCTCTCTGCTGCTGCGAGTTGTTCCGGCGCCGCCCTCGCCCATCTCGCGCCCACCCTTCTCATCCTTCGAGAAGTTTCTCGATGGCTCTTAGCGAAGCCCTTTGAGACCGAATGGTTTTAGATGGAAGGAGAAGTTGGTTGGTGATTGTGAAGAAGAAGAAGAGAAGAACTCACTCTCTCTCTCTCTCTCTCTCTCTAACAACTTAGGTGAGATATCCGATTCTTATTCTTGTTATCTCTATAAATAGTGTCGAGTGGGGAGGAACACCAGCAGCATTCCTCATAAGAAAAATAAAAAAAAATGAAAAAAAGACACGACACAAAACAGCTTTTCAATGCGCCTATACAACGGAGAATGTTTGTCCCCTTTGGAGGCCGTGTTTGTGGAAGAAGTTTGCTCGTGGGGAGGCGTGAAAGGCGCTCCTAATTTTGAGTAGGAGGAGGGAGGAAAAGAGGGGTTGATGGGAATGGGGGAGCAGCGTATTATGGCCTGCAATCGAGGTGGACAAACACACATCATCTTATCCTTATACGTCGTCTGACGACATAAATGTAAATGACTTTTCGTCCGGGAGATAATATTGTTTTAATTGCGGTTTGATGGTCACCCGCGGGTTAACCAAGCAAGAGAAGCGGCAATTAGGCATCTTAATTAGTTCTTAGTTGATAAAGATTGTCCTTCAGAAATTGGGTGAAAAATAAAAGAGGCGGAATATAAAAAAAAAGTAAATCAACAGGCAGAATTAAGGAGTAAAAGGAAAAAAAAGTTCGAGCAGAAAAAGCAAAAATGGGAGAGAGAGCGTCCACACGAAGTTCCTCTCTCTCTCTCTCTCTCTCTCTCCCTTCCCTCGGCTGGACCATCACTCAGGCTTAGCCCGACTGGAGGAGGAGGAGGAGGAGGAGGAGGGTGTGCGTGGCACTCGAGTGGGACCGAGAGCAGCCCAAGGAGCACTTCACGTCTTGTCCCCGTTGTCCAGACTCACCCTCCATGACGCCCAATGGCACTCACCGCCCGCAGAGGCTATTCAGGATGCTCGCTCTCCGGCTCAACACTGGGGGGTGTTATTTTAGGACACAAAGGGCGGCTCTCTCTCTCTCTCTCTCCTGTCCGGACATTCTTGTCGGGCTTTGAATATGAAGAAGGAGGAGGAGGAGGAGGAGGAGGAGGAGGAGGAAAGCCAAGGCTTGTTATTATTAGGGTCGTCTTCTAAAGATGGTAGTTTGGAGTGAATGATGTCCAGGAGTTTGGGCGAAGTTTCTCCCTTTTTATATTTTATTTTATTTTTTATTTATTTTATTTCTAATTCGGTTGATGAGTTTGAAAATCAAAGAAGATGTGTTTGAGTTGTATTGTGTAATGTGTGTATGTGAGTTGCGAATATGAGGTCGTAATTAGTTTCTGGACGTGATATTTGACGCACACAAAGTACATACTATATATATATAATATATATATATATATATATATATATATATATATATATATATATATATATATATATAGTAGTAAATGGTGTTTACCATAAATGACAGTACCTACATATTAACATATGAACTTTGTTAACTATTTGACAAAAATATTTTTGATTCTTTAAACACAATGTCCATCAAACACCAAAGTTCTTTAATGTTTCTTCTTTGCCTCCTTAAGCGTGTTGTCGTTTTATTTTTCTTTGTAATGTCTAAACACGAACCTTGTTGACAATAAAC
>NC_087217.1:50693908-50696408 GCF_015104395.2 Macrobrachium nipponense | reverse complement strand
TTCGCGAAAGCTAGTTTTTAGAAACAAGTTTCAAAGTTCGCGAAAGTAAGTTTATCGAAACAAGTTTCAAAGTTCGCGAAAGTTAGTTAATCGAAACAAGTTTCAAAGTTCGCGAAAGCTAGTTTTTAGAAACAAGTATCAAAATTTGCGAAAGATAGTTTTTAGAAACAAGTTTCAAAGTTCCAAACAATTATTTTTAGAGAAGAAGTTTCAAAGCTCCCGTGTCTTAATTTAAAAAAAAACTTATCAAAGTTCTCGATACTAATCTTCAGAAATTAGTTTAAAGTTCTTTAGCACTGTTATTTAGAAGCTAGCCGGCTATAAAGTACTCTGCCACTAACTTGAGAAACGACCCTTTAAAAAAGATTTTAGGCACTAACCACGCTTTAGGAACCAAGTTTAAAAAGTACTTGCACCAATTTTCATAAACCATCTTCAAAGTTCTTTGACATTAGTCTTAAGGAACCAGCCTGAAAAAAACATCTCCCCTACAGCAGGAAGGGCTTAGGTATTCAGTGTGGAATGTTGGTAAATGCTTACAGATTTATGACAACTATAAATGCTTACTTTTAAAATGTTAGCTGAAATCTTTGGATTAGGGAACAACATTGTAGACAAAAACCTATAGCTACAATTAAACCAAGACTATACATTACTTTCTGGCCAAAAAGAAATGAGGAATGATTGAACCTAAAGATTTGTACTGATGTTAAAGTTTTATGGTTTCTGATATGCGATTCCTTTAGAAACGAAAAACATTCTGCTTTCCATTAGTTCTATGCAAAAAGTAAACAATAGTTCATTTTTAATTTTCTCTGTTAGTGTGGTTTAATCTATAATTGGTGTGGTCTCGTGCTTGCAGAGATAGGTAACTAAATCATAAGATTCTTCTCTAATGGAGTATAATCAGACTATATGCAAGACTAATAGACATTCACAAAAAAAGAAAAACGTGAAAAGAAGGAATTAGTTCATTGTTCCTAAAATCAAAGGAAGGCTCCCAAACATCATGTGCGGTTTCATAAAAAAATAAAATAAAATGGAAAAAGTGTTAGCCATGAATTCGTATTTTTTTACTACCGAGAGAAAAAAGGTGTATCATGATTATATATTTATAATGAGACCAAAACTGGTTAACATACTTTAATTAGTTTTTGTTTTGAAAATAATATTATTCCATCGTTATGAAAATCAACAACGGAAAGAACACCCAGAAAAAGTAATTATCGATCATTAACAAAAAAATCAGACTTTGGAGCGAGATGACAGATAATGATGATAAAGCGAAGGATGAGCTGAATAAGCTGAGGGGTAAAAAAAAAATAGAAAAAAAATTGGAAATGAGAAATCCAACCAATTTTCACTTCATATTTCCAAACGGACTGTAATCAATACCTCGGACGTAATCTGATCTATGTTATTCTAAGATGAAAGCAAAATCTGACGGCCAAATAGCTCCGGTGGAAAATGAAGACTGACAGGCAAATAACTCTCGCTTCTAAAGCTGGCTTCGAGGTAGGGTGGGGTTGGGGGCTGGGGTGGGTGGAGATTTCATTAGCGCTGTTTTTGATGCGATGCAAAACATGACAGGTAATGATAGGCTAATAATCGACGAGCTCCGTAGAGAGACAGAGAAGAAATGACACGGCGATGTGACCTGTGTATGTTACTGAATTCGTCGAAATGAGAGGGTGAGGGGAGGAAGTCTGTGATGACTTCAAAGTTGCAACGGCTCCGGCGAGAATTCGAAATCCTCAGCGGAGTCCTGTGGAGTCCTGAGGTACACGAGATTTGTTATGGATTCGTCAGACCCGCCCCTATCCCTCCTATCCCTTTCCTATCATCCTCAGTGCTCCTACACCCCTAGCTCCCCCCACCCCTCCCTGCTTGCCCCCCCCCCACCCCCCCCCCCCCCTAAAAAAAAATTACCAAATCTGACAACGGACAAACAACAGCCGCCCGTGACATCAGGGTAAGCGCTGTTGTTGTTGCGCCTCCGTCGTGTTTATTCCTGACATCAGGCGTTTGTGATTGAAGTTTAGATGTTGTTTACACTCGCCTACGTCGGATATGCCATGAACTCATTGCCTGCAAAGTGCTTGCGACCGACAGAAAGAGAGAGAGAGAAAGAGAGAGAGAGCGGTTGCTTGCATCTGCGGCGGCGAGGGGATCGATGTGACGATCCCTCTTAATCCCCGGGTCCTCGCTCGCATGATTGGGCCTCGTATGCACGGGTCGTGCATAAACACTCTGGCGCATAATCTCCGGCGAGTGCATGCATGGGAGTCTGTGTGTGCATTCGTCGTGGAGGAAAGAGAGAGAGAGGGAGGAAGGAGGAGGGAGGGAGTGATAGAGAGATGCGGGTAAGGGATAAATGGATAAGGGCTTCAGGAGACTATTCCGAAGGACGGTACGAGGCCAGGAGATGTAGTAGTATATTATATCTGCAGCTTCTCCGAGGCGCCCTTTGAGACTGCGTGAGCTTTTTATGCCCCGCTCA
>NC_087217.1:50676408-50683908 GCF_015104395.2 Macrobrachium nipponense | reverse complement strand
GTTATTTGGATAAAGAAAGCCTTGAACTGATAACGAATCACTTGAACCGAATGAAAGCGAGAATAGTCTGAGTGCTTCAGTTAATCAGCATAACAGCTAATCGGATTCAGTTACCACCGGTTTCAATTTTCAGTACCATTTGCCCATCTTATTAACAGCTCACAGCTTGCTTTTAGCTGGAAGTTGCAATGGATTCCCAGCTAGTTATTGAAGGTTGAAATTAGTAAAACAAATAAAAATAAAAATTATTAATTTTATTTAATTTCCAATGATAATTCAGTTTTAGGGAGAGCAGACAACCATAGATTTTAATTGGGGAACTTAAAAAATAATTCTAATATGAACATTCTTGTATTTAACTAATTCAAGGTACTCAAAAATTAGTCAAATAACAGCCTTGGTGATTTTTTTCACAATTGAAAATTTATGAAGTTTTTTCCTTTTTACATATTTTTTATTTATTGTAAGAAATAAGAAATATTGTAAGAAACTACCAAGGAAGTTGTGTTTTTTAAGGAAATTTAAACTTTTAAATGGCTTCGAACTTGGACCGGCTGTTATGTTGGTTGGGGATAAAAATCATTTCTCCAATTAAGAATAATGGTATAATAACTCATTCCATCTATATTATGAAGTATTTTTATATTTTAATTATGGTATTCAACCACGAAATTGAACCATAGCTTAATCACAAAGTTTAGAATTATATTTTTATTTCAATACTTTTGGAATTTTTTCTTAAATTTAAACTAAGTTAATGGATGCTAAACTTGAACTGGCTGTTAGTTATTTGGGGGTAAAAATCCCTTCTAATTAAGAATTGGTTAAAAAAATTCAACCCTCCTACTCTGAGGAGTATTTTTGTATTTTACAATTCATGAATGAAATTAAATAGGAGCGTTAAGCAGTTCAGAATTATTCGCCAAAGCTGTCGGATAATTCGTATAGATCTCGGGTTTACGTCATTTGATCACAAAGGTAAGTTTCGGTACACTGCAGAAGGGGTGGGTTATAGAAGTATAAGAATGAAGAGCTTAGTTGATATGGCCAATTTTGTAAACTCGGCAGTCTAAGTAACTGTACTTACTTTTCCTTTTTAACCTTGTAAGTGGTTTCCCTCGCTTGGTGGTCAACAGAGTAAGCGATTTCCAAAGAGGTACCACTAGACTAGAGGCCCGTCCACACGACGTTTCTCGCAGTTTCTCCGCTTCTGACGTCACATCGGACAAAGTTCGTCGACCAAAGCTCGACAGTGTGGACGGGGCCTAAGCCTATCTTGGATTGTGATTGACAGAGCTATCAATAGATTGAATGTAAACGGGATAAAGGTGCAAATTAAAAATTACTAAATTAGTTTAACCCCAAGGACATAGCTTTTTGCTTTTTAAACATTTTGGTAGATACATATGAATTCAAGATTGGTAAACAGCAGACTCATGATACTGATAGAATAGCTCGTGACGGAAGTAAAATTAATTGATAGTCTCGGTGATTTGAGCTATCTAGATTTTCGTACTTTTGAATACGTGGGATGGGTTTTGGCTAAGTTAAGGTGCGTCCACACGGTCGAACAATGTCCGAAGGACAAACTTTATCATATCATAGGCGAAGCAGGATGACGTCATAAGCGTTGAAAAGATGGAAGTAGATCTGGCAACAAACAGTGGTACCAGATGAGGTTGTATACCACTGCTTTTACTCTGTTCACAAGGCAAGGACTGACAGACAAATGTTAATTGGACACTGTTTGACCGTGTGGACTAACCTTTACGCTAATCACTAATCTCCATTTGATTTCCATTTAGAATGTAAGGTTTTTTAGTGACAGGGTTAACCAAAAAAGAAAGGGAAATTACAAAAGCATTTCGGTTATTTATTATTAAATGAAGTTCATCCGGCGTATATAAAGAGTTTAATCTTATATGCGCATGTATAGGTATAGATAGATTATGGTGAATGTTCATTTACAGTTAGATAAATCTAATTATGGGTCTAGTGATGAGTATATATCTGATATAGTTGACCTTCGTATCCAGACAAGATTTCTGGAGGTGAGGTTTTCAAAGAGTTTCTTCCCCCGATTAAGGCACAGCTGGACAGAATTGCTTAAAATAGAATGCAATAGAATATTATATATCGAAGACTTCATTCTGATTGACTGTTTATGTAGAGGTTGTTTATAACATTCGCTTGTATTAAGAATAGGCTGAAAATGAAGCTTAAGGCTATAATCGATTGATTAGTTACCCACGTGTTATATGGTGGTATAGTTCATGTCTGTAAAGATAGGGTAACTTCTGAATAGGATAAATATTAGAATAATACCGCCACTACGAGTGTTTGTATTAAAAGACATTTCTATTGTAATTTTTGGTGTTTAAATTTTAAATTACTCAATAAGAATTAAGCTTGTTTGGTGTCCATAAACACACACATACACAAACATAACTACAAGGGTATATATATATATATTTATATAATATATAGAGATATATATACATATGATAGATATATATATATATTATTTATATATAATTATATATATATATATATATATATATATATATAGATATACAAACATTAATATATATAAATATATATATATATATATATAATATATATATATATAGATATACATACATAATATATATCTATATATAAATATATATATATATATAGATATTATTACTATATATATATATAGATATAACATATATATAGATATACATATATATAGATTATATATATATATATATATACTTCTAGGGCACAATTTTTTCACGGATACAACATTCATTGAATAGAAATGGCTTTCTTCACTGTAACCAGCCTTTTTTGAAATTGCTTCATATTTTCTTATATTTTCTTTATTCCTTGTTCAGGGTACTAAAGGACACATAAGGGGTTCTGCATTACTCAGTATTTTTACACGCGACAGCTGTTTCGCAACCTATACGTATTGAGTTTTCAATGGTACTGATACAAATATGTTGTTGTTTAAGATTAAGCTGGCCTTGTGCCAGCACGGGCTCTTGCTCATAGAGCAGCCCGTAATACAAATATGAGCCTACATGCGTTTTGTGACGTCATGAGGACGGAAAGGTAGTACAATTGCCACGATACCTAGTTTTAAGTATTAACAAAAAGACTATAGTTGGAACATAAAATAAGACATAAATAAATATGTTAACAACAGAAATTATATAAAAAAAGTTGAAAGTAAGTTTATTATATACACATTATACATAAATATATATAATTACTATATGTTTAATTCACTGAATGTCAGTGTGCGCTCCTGTCCGCGTGTGGGGGTTTTGTCCCACGCGGATGAAGGTCTGCCTCCTACACGAGGGCAAGGAACGGTCTGCCTCACGTTGGATGTTAAGGCTGGGAACGTTGCATTGCGATGCTGACTGCTTCTGATATCAATAAACGATTGTAGTTGCCTTCCTTGTGTATTATTTTGGTGTGTGAGAAGTTCTTGTAATGATGGTTTTTTATTGTGGGTATCCACAAAGTGCTGATGAATGGCTCCTTGGTTTCTGTGGGCCTGCATGCGACGTTTGAGTGTGGTGGTTGTGTGTCCGATATAGCATTTTTGGGGGACTGACAATTGCTCGTCAGCACAAACAAATTTGTATACTATATCAGATTTAACCTTTCTCCGTCGATGGGGCCCGTACTATTTTTCATTACCAAGAGCCGTAAGGTTTTGGTTTGCAGTAAATCCTCCTTGCTGTTATTTTGTTATATGGCGCTAGGGGGGTGGTTCCTCTTCGCAGTATACCAAGGATGGCTTTCTTTCATCTTCGTGGTGTTTGTTTGTATGGTATCTGATGGTATATCACTATTTCTTTGTCTTTGTCTTGTGTGTTGTCCTCGGGGTCGGATTATGGAAAGCCTCTAATCTCTTTTTGACAACTGCTGGATCATGTCGTCTGGATATCCGTTATTTGTGAGCAGCTGTTGAACTCTGTTGATTTCTTCGTTAGTCGCTTTCCACGTGGAACAGTGTGTTATGGCACGTTTTATTGTATGCATTTACCACAGATCGTTTATATGCATCAGGGCATTCTCCTCTAGCATTTAAGCATCTTCCAGCGTCTGTCTTTTTAGTGTATACGGTGGTATTTGTATTTGTTGTTCTTTTGGGTCACAAGTACGTCCAAGAAAGGGAGCATCTTCTCATCACTTCTTTCTACCGTAAAATTTAATGTAGAATTTGCTTGGAGTTTATTTACTAATTCTTCTAAGTCATTGTCGCCCTTTGTTGTGATAAAGATATCATCGATATATCTCCCATAGATTCTGGGTTTGGGTGTTCTTCAAATGTGACCTCTTCTGTGTGTGCCATGTATGCGTTTGCGAAAAGAACCCCGAGGGGGGAACCCATTGCCACGCCGTCCTTTTGTCGATATATTTCGCCCCTATGTTGAGAGGAATGGGGCTTCCTTTGTACATGCTTCCAGCATCTCTTTTAAGATTTTTTCCGGGGATCGGTAATGGTGGTTTCTCAGAGCGGTATATCTTGTCCATGATGATTTGTATTGTTTCGTCCACTGGTACGTTTAGTAAATAAACTTTCAACGTCCAGGATGCTATGTCTTCGTCGGGTGCGGTGTCCTTGCAGTAGGTCGATGAATTCCGTCGATGATTTCAGCGAGAACGTTGAGGGAATGTAACGGCGTTATAATTTCGTTCAATTTCTTAGCCACTTTATACATGGGGGATGTCATTTGGGATATAATGGGCCGTAGCGGTTTCCCTGTTTGTGAATCTTGACTGTGCCGTAGCAGTATCCGGGTGCAAAGTCTCCGATGATTTTTGGAAAGCTTACGTTCTCTGCTCTTTGTTCGCTTTTTCAGTTAGTCATCATTTTCTTTTTGAGGTCATTGTTGGGTCTTTTTTAAGTGGCTGAAACTTATTATTATCACTTAGTATATTATCCATTTTGGTGTCGTATTCATCTCTATTCATTATGACGTACACTGCGGTTTTATCTCCTTTGCGTATTATTATGGTTTCGTTTTCTCTCAGTTCTTTTGCTGCTTTTTTTAACTGTGGACTGACTATGCGACTAAAGTAGTTACCACGTGTTCTATTGGCCTCACCCAGTAATTCAGCGATGCACTCTTGTTTAAGTTCGATTTTGCGTTCTTCTTTCAGTCGCAGTAGTTTATCGATTAATACTTCTGTATTAATCCTCTTGGATTCAGGGTGTGGTTTTTCGTATGTAATGGCAGTTCAGGCCTAGATTTAGCAACTGCTTTTGGTGTTCACTCAACTCTATTCCTGATAGGTTTCAGCCACTTAAAAAAGACCCAACAAATGACCTCAAAAAGAAAATGATGAGACTAACAGAAAAAGCGAACAAAGAGCAGAGAACAGTAAGCTTTCCAAAAATCATCGGAGACTTTGCACCCGGATACTGCTACGGCACAGTCAAGATTCACAAACAGGGAAACCCGCTACGGCCCATTATATCCCAAATGACATCCCCCATGTATAAAGTGGCTAAGAAATTGAACGAAATTATAACGCCGTACATTCCCTCAACGTTCTCGCTGAAATCATCGACGGAATTCATCGACCTACTGCAAGACACCGCACCCGACGAAGACATAGCATCCCTGGACGTTGAAAGTTTATTTACTAACGTACCAGTGGACGAAACAATACAAATCATCATGGACAAGATATACCGCTCTGAGAAACCACCATTACGATCCCCGAAAAAATCTTAAAAGAGATGCTGGAAGCATGTACAAAGGAAGCCCCATTCCTCTCACATAGGGGCGAAATATATCGACAAAAGGACGCGTGGCAATGGGTTCCCCCTCGGGGTTCTTTCGCAACGCATACATGGCACACACAGAAGAGGTCACATTTGAAGAACACCCAAAACCCAGAATCTATGGGAGATATATCGATGATATCTTTATCACAACAAAGGGCGACAATGACTTAGAAGAATTAGTAAATAAACTCCAAGCAAATTCTACATTAAATTTTACGGTAGAAAGAAGTGATGAGAAGATGCTCCCTTTCTTGGACGTACTTGTGACCCAAAAGAACAACAAATACAATACCACCGTATACACTAAAAAGACAGACGCTGGAAGATGCTTAAATGCTAGAGGAGAATGCCCTGATGCATATAAACGATCTGTGGTAAATGCATACATAAAACGTGCCATAACACACTGTTCCACGTGGAAAGCGACTAACGAAGAAATCAACAGAGTTCAACAGCTGCTCACAAATAACGGATATCCAGACGACATGATCCAGCAAGTTGTCAAAAAGAGATTAGAGGCTTTCCATAATCCGACCCCGAGGAACAACACACAAGACAAAGACAAAGAAATAGTGATATACCATCAGATACCATACAACAAACACCACGAAGATGAAAGGAAAGCATCCTTGGTATACTGCGAAGAGGAACCACCCCCCTAGCGCCATATAACAAAATAACAGCAAGGATTTACTGCAAACCAAACCTTACGGCCTCTTTGGTAATGAAAAATAGTACGGCCCCATCGACGGAGAAAGAGGTTAAATCTGATATAGTATACAAATTTGTCTGTGCTGACGAGCAATGTCAGTCCCCCAAAAATGCTATATCGGACACACAACCACCACACTCAAACGTCGCATGCAGGCCCACAGAAACCAAGGAGCCATTCATCAGCACTTTGTGGGATACCCACAATAAAAAACCATCATTACAAGAACTTCTCACAAACACCAAAATAATACACAAGGAAGGCAACTACAATCGTTTATTGATATCAGAAGCAGTCAGCATCGCAATGCAACGTCCCCAGCCTTAAACATCCAACGTGAGGCAGACCGTTCCTTGCCCTCGTGTAGGAGGCAGACCTTCATCCGCGTGGGACAAAACCCCCACACGCGGACAGGAGCGCACACTGAATTCACGTGAATTAAACATATATGTAATTAATATATATTTATGTATAATGTGTATATAATAACTTACTTTCAACTTTTTTTATATAATTTCTGTTGTTAACATATTTATTTATGTCTTATTTTATGTTCCACTATAGTCTTTTGTTAATACTTAAAACTAGGTATCTGGCAATTGTACTACCTTTCCGTCCTCATGACGTCACAAAACGCATGTAGGCTCATATTTGTATTTTACGGGCTGCTCTGTGAGCAAGAGCCCGTGCTGGCACAAGGCCAGCTTAATCTTAAACAACATATTTTGTATCAGTACGCTTGAAAACGTCAATACGTATAGGTTGACGAAACAGCTGTCGCGTGTAAAAATACTGGAGTAAATGGAAGAACCCCATTATGTGTCCATTAGTACCCTGAACAATGAAGTAAAGAAAATAATTAGAAAATATGAAGCAATTTCAAAAAAGCTGGTTAACAGTGAGAAAGCCATTCTATTCAATGAATATATATATATATATATATATATATATATATATATATATATATATATATATATATATATATATA
>NC_087217.1:50651408-50666408 GCF_015104395.2 Macrobrachium nipponense | reverse complement strand
ACTGATCATCGTAAGGGAATACTTAAGACTACTAGAAACTAATCTTGACTACTTAATATAAGTATGAAGACAAAATACTGATAATCATGACGGAATACTTAAGACTACTTCAAGCTAATTAAACTTTCTGCAAGTATCAATACAAAATACTGGTTATCATAAAGGAATACTTAAGACTACTACAAACTAACTTTGACTACTTGATATAAGTATGAAGACAAAATACTGATTATCATGACGGAACAAGCTAGTTAAACTACTTTCTATAAGTATCAAGACGATATACTGATTACCATGACGGAATACTTAAGACTGCTACAAACTAACTTTAACTACTTAATATAAGTATCAAGACAAAATACTGATTATCATGACGGAATACTTAAGACTACTACAAACTAATTAAACTATTCTCTATAAGTGTCACAAGATGATACATTTTATCATGAGGGAATGCTTGAGACTGCTACCATATAAACTTTAGCTATTTTCTATAAGTATCATGACAAAACTTTGATTATCATGAAGGAATACTTAAGACTACTGCAGACAAATTAAACTACTTTCCATAAGCATCAAGACAAAATACAGATTATCGTAAAGGAATACTTAAGATTACTGCTAGCTAATTAAACAACTTTTCATTAGTATTATGACAAAACTTTGATTGACGTGTGAGAATACTTAAGACTACTACAAACTAATTAACAACTTTTCATAAGTATTATCACAAAACTTTGATTGACATGTGAGAATACTTAAGACTACTACCAGCTAATTAAACAACTCTTCATAAGTATTATGACAAAACTTTGATTGACGCGTGAGAATACTTAAGACCACTACGAAATAATTAAATTACTTCCCATAAGCCTCAAGGAAAAAAAGCTGATTATAATTATCAAGGGAATGCCTGAGACATTCTAAATTCATAACCGTACCAGAAGAACAAGTCCCCTTGGTGAAAATAAACATTGCCATCAAAAATATTTTGACAAACTCATTATCAATTACTACGACCTCCGCGGACTTCATACCTCATTTACAATTAATGACACGTCTCCGGAGCTCATTATACATCACTTATTATACACATCGAGACAATTACGGTCGCATTTAGATGTATTTCTTTTTTTCTCTGGAGGTAATTGAGGCGGCATTGCATAAATCTAGATAATCGTCTCTGATTTATGGTGCCATTATCCCAACAGAACAGACCACAATGATCGATAGAATTTACCTTTCAGAAGTGATGCGGTTTCGCCACCTAGCGTTACTAACGTTCATCATAGAACATCTGCTTCGGTATTTATCCGTTTATTGTTGTTGTCAGATTGTGTTTTGGTTGTCGTGAATTTTATTCGCAATTTTTTATTTTTTATTCTTTTTTTAGTAAGCTAGATTTTACCAGATTTAACGCTTTGTTTACGAAGTCCGTCAGAAATCTTGAAAATTTTGCTTTTGTAGAACAGTTTTATGGAAAATGGAAGTTTTTATAAAATCTGGCAGAATATTCTTAAGAAAGTGGTTTTCACTTTTGGAATCAATCTTTAACATCGACATTTCTATAAAGCATATTTTAGAGTAATTTTATAAATATCCAATGAATATAAAAAAAAATGGTTAGAAACTTCATGCTAAACCGAGTTGTTTTAACGATAACATATCTAAGAACAATGAATATTAAGCGAATATCGAGAACTTCTCAAATATTAAAATTGCATAATGACATTTGTACTATCGTCATTATTGAATCATTATAATTTATTTTCTGAAATCAATTAACAGAAATTGTCTGAAAACTTTCCTAAAAAAAAAAAAAAGGCCAGCTGTCAAATCCAACGGAAATATTAACAAAAATTCATGGGATGCTTATTATAAGAAAGCTTCTCTGTCATCTGCATGAAGCATTTAATATCAATAAAGTTTGGAAGGTCATGGCGCATAAGACCGATAAGTGCATTCATTCACTGATAATATATATGTAATATATATTATATATATATATAATAATTATAATATATATATATATATTATTATATATATATATGGTAGTATGTATGTATATATGTATATATATATATAATATTATATAAATATATATATATATATATATATATATATATATATATATATATATATATATATTCATATATATATCCTCAATGACGGTGCAATGAAATGTTCAATCGATATACGACGAAGTCTCTCTCTCTCTCTCTCTCTCTCTTCTCTCTCTCTCTCTCTCTCTCTCTCTTGCTTATTAAACACAACGTTCTCAACAGGATGTTTCTCAGCGTTCGTCGGGAATGCACCGATGTTTCAATATATGTTTCTTTTGTTCAAGCATTCAAGCAGTCATGTCCTGTCAATGACTCCTTGAGGGAGTGCTGATGTAAGCCCTGTTTGTTTACAATGAGATCTCGGATGAACTTTGCTTAGTGTTTCAGTTGTTCGACTGAATTTCAATATACCTTTAGGAATGTTTTTGTTGTTTTAGAGAATTTCAATTTGCTTTCACGTTTTTTTAATTTCTATTTTTATTTAGCAGGAATTTATTGTCTATTGAATGAAGTAGGTAGGAAACATTGCTTAAAGTTTGGGCTGGCTTAGTAAATTTCAATCTACTTTTACGAAAAGTCTGTTACGTGTTGTTTAAATGAATTTCTATTACTTTCACGCATATTTGTTTATATGCCAGGTTGTAGGAGTTGTCTATTGAGGAAATGTATAGGAAACTTTGCTTTAGTTTTCTGTTGTTGAAGTGAATTTCAGAATACCTTCATGAATGACCGTTATCTGTTGTTTAAGTAAATTTCAATTTATTTTTACGAATGTTAGTTATATAGCAGGGAAAAAGACTTGTTTATTGAGGAAAATATGTGGGGAACTTTGATTGGATTTTGTAAGTGCATTTCAAAATACTGTTGGTAAAGTCTGGTATATGTTGTTTAACTGAATTTAAATTATTTTTACGAGTTCTCGATATATAGCAGAATATAGGAGTTGTTTATTGAGGAAAGTGGGTAGGAACTTTGATTGAATTTGGTTTTGTTCTACGAAACTCGGCTTAAATTTTGGGTTGTTTCACGAAAGTTTGCTAAAATATTTGGTTGTTTTATGGAAGTTTGCATTTTTTTTTCTTATAAAACCCGGCTTAGATTTTGCGTTTTTTAAGTAAATTTAAATTTTCTTAGAATTGTTTGTTATGTAGCAGGAAATAAGAGTTGCTTGTTGAGGAAGATGATTTTATGTATATTTATGTTGTTTAATGCGGAAGATTGGCAGGTAATTTTGTAGAAAACGTGTATATATATATATATATATATATATATATATATATATATATATATATATATATATAGATATAAGAATATATATATATACATACATACATACATACATATATATATAGTATATATATACATATATATAGATATATACTATATATACTATATATATATATATATATATATATATATATATATATATATATATATATATATATATATATATATATATGTATATATATCGTGTGTGTCGATATCTGTACACAGTCACTGACAAAACGAAACGAGTGCATAATAGAAGCCCTAATTATATTTTACACCATTTCATAACAATTAATCAAACAGCTGCCGGATACGCTATGATTCACGTACACGAACGTAATAAAACGAACGATAAAAAAAGCAAGAAAAATAAATAAAAAGCAACGGAGAGAGGAGATAGAGAGATCATTTACATTCCGACCTGTCATTTCCTCGACCATAAAACATCATCACACAGGGTGGGGGGGACACGCTAATTGCGTAGGCTCATTAGAGGTTTAATTATATGCTAATCATTAACATTAGTAATGGCATATGTCACTCATTAGCGTGGCTCCCTGATTATTATGACAGTAATACACATATTCGGAGTCGCTGTCAATCATACAGGCGTTCCTTGGATTCAAAGCATAACGAGTATACAGGTGGGGACGTGGAATAAATTACCTTCCCGGCGCGTAATTAGGGGATTCTAAAAACGTCAGCGCGATTTTGGGATGACGAACGTCAGCACGTCACCGCCGCTAAGGCGTGTTTCTGTAATTAGACGTATGTATGTATATATATATATATATAATATATATATATATATATATATATATATATAGTTTATATATATATATATATTATCCATACAATCGTATATATTTTGGGATGACGACGTCAGCACGTACCGCTACTAAGGTGTGTTCTGTAATGAGACGTATTGTATGTATATATTATAATATATATATATATATATATATATATATATATATATATATATATATATATATATATATATTATATATATATATATATATATATATGTATATATTATATAAAACTCGTAAAAAATGTTCTGTACAACAAAATTCCATCTAATAAAAGGAGCCCATAAAACGCCAAAATATAAAAAGTAAGTACTATATTTCAGAGACTGCTGTCTCTACCTGGAGAGAGAGACAGCAGAGTCGGTAAAATAGGACTTACTTTCTGTATTTTGGCGTTTTTATGGGCTCCTTTTATGTATATATATATTATATATATATAATATATATATATATATACGTATATATAATATATATATATATATATATATATATATATATATATATTCTTTAATTCAGCTGAAAGCCCTTGCGGACATCAGCCTTCAGAGAGAGGTAGGGGGGAGGGGGGAAGAGGATAGAGAGAGAGAGAGGAGAGGGAGGAGAGAGAGAGAGAGAGAAGTTATAGGAGACGGTGATAAATATGTAAATATCAAAGAATACTGTATATATATATATATATATATATATATATACTATATATATATATATATATTTATAGCATGCGTGTGTGTGTGCTTGTGTGTGTGTGTGTGTACTGGAATACTTTGTCGCTTTATGTAGAAAATATTGCTCTTTTGTTCAACAGTTCACTGCTAATATCCATTCAACAATTGCAACAACGGAAGCTATCGAACTAAACAAAGAATAAAGACATATCGCCATCTAGTTATGACTCCTTTGTTACAGAATTAACGGACACTAAACTGTAATCCCCTTCTCCAGAATTCAAAGTAGACTTAATCGTATTACAGCCATTGCATTTAGAACCTTCATCTGCGTATCGCTTTTTTATGCTCTATATATATTAAAACATAGATAGCTAGTTATTCAATGTCAAAGCTCTCTCTCTCTCTCTCTCCTCTCTCTCTCTACTCCTCTCTCTCTCTTTCTCGTCTTTTTTCCCCTTGAGTTGATAGTTTAGAAGCTTCATTTGGACAATTTTCTGTTTTATGAATACACTGAATACAGTTATTCATTTCTCTCTCTCTCTCTCTCTCTCTCTCTCTCTCTCTCTCTTCTCTCTCTCTCTCACACACACACACACACACACACACGTTTTTGTTCCGCCTGGAGTTAAAAGTTGAGAAGCTTCATTTGGACAATTTTCTATTTTATAAACATGCAGAATACAGTTTTTTTTTTTATTTCAAACGTTCTCTCTCTCTCTCTCTCTCTCTCTCTCTCTGTTCCACCTTCGAGTTACGAGATCAGGCGATGAGGTAAACCAGAAAGTTAATCCATCGCCCCCGATGGATTATGGATTAGCTCCAGCTTAAAGGAGGGAGAGGAGGAGGAGGACCTAGGATAGGAAGGGGAGTAGGAGAGGGAGGAGGATAGGAGGGACGGTGGGGGAGGGTAGGGTGGGAGGACGAAAGGATAACCGCCTAATCCTGCGAAAGTGGAAGGAGGAAGTTACGCGAGACAATTAATCCTCGGTCAAAGACAGTGAAACTCCTCGGGAGATTACTTAAGGCCGATTACTTGGACTTGATTAAGTTACCTCGGGAGCCGGGCGAAGCCCTGGAGAACAACTTTTTTTTTTGTTTTTTTTTTTTTTTTTTTTTTTTTCATCCTCGGACGAGATAAGTGACTCCGGAGGACGTATTGTGTGATGCTGTGTCACTTAAAGTGTTCGGTTACTGAATGCACGATCGATAGAGACGCGGGGAAGGAAGGGGGGTGTGGTGGTTGGCGGGGATTGGGGTGTTGGGGGGAGGTATAAACTGTTACCGTATACTTGCATTAGGAAAGGGTGTATTAGGTCAGACTCGCTTGACAAGTGGCGCTCTGTAACTGACCTGCAATACGCCATCTGCATAATAGTCTATTCCTCTCGTCTATATCTTTTGTATGAGAGAGACAGGGAGAAAGGTAATTATACACACACATACACACACACATATATATATATATATATATATATATATATATATATATATATATATATTGTATATATATATATATATCATTATATATATATATATATATATATATATATATATATATATATATATATATATATATATATATATTATATACATATATGTATATATATATATATATATATATATATATATATATATATATATCTATATAATATATATATATATATATATATATATATATATATATATATATATATATATATATATATATATATATATATATATATATATATATATAATACTACTAACAGGTAAGTGCTCAGTTCATACGACTGGGATAACACCTGCTAATTTCGATAGCAACATTATTGACTGTTAAAGATAATTCATTAGTTCTTGATGGTGTAAATTGCTAAAACCAATGAAATAAAAACTAGAGTACACGGCACCTCAGTTGAATAAAATGAATAAACTCATAACATCCAGGCCTCAGTGAATAAGCAGGTAGCAGGCATTTCAGACGACTATGAATAAGATAAATGAAGACAATTCGTCAAATAAAAAAAAAAAAAAAGCGATCATTGAGCAAAATTACTTCATCCATAAAAGCATTTTACTCGCAATTTTGGCATCATCATCAGTAATTATTCTCTGTCATCGTATAAGGAATCGCAGAAGAAAAATAAAAGCTGGGGCTCCATTCTCCATCATGCCCAATCTTTCGACATCATAAATGGCCCTCTGAAGACAGTCCAAGTGAATGTAAGCGCCCTTAAAAGGCCCCGGAGTTACCCAATAAATTTCCAAGGTGCAATCAGTCCCGGTTCCATGATACTATTAAGTCTTAACGGCTTCATATTTTTTTTCTTCCTAAAGGAACGATTCTCTCCGCGCTCATTGTTTTTCCTAAAGGAACGATTCTCCCTGTACTCATTGTTTATCCTAAAGGAACGATTCTCTCCGCGCTCATTGTTTTTCCTAAAGGAACGATTCTCCCTGCACTCATTGTTTATCCTAAAGGAACGATTTCCCCTCTGTTTTGGTCATGTGTGGCCGTCCTCGACGTCCTGTCAAAAGCACAAACGAAGAAGAAGAAGAAGAAGAAGAAGAAGAAGAAGAAGAAGAAGAAGAAATAGCCTCGTCCAGATTTACAGCTTCTATTTAGCATCTGAAAATAGTCTGAGAGTAACGCCAACCAGTGAATAATGGATGGGGGCATTTACTGGGAATAGTCCTCGTCATAGACTATTTGAATATCTTACTGTTTGCGGCATTTACCTCCTTCTCTATTTCATCGGTGGAAATATGAAAGTCCCTCAATTCTCGTTGTCGATATATTATTTTTTTTTTTTTTACTTCCGTGGATATTACGAACACAAACCCCCGATACAACGGGTCAGTTTTTGTGACAGCTGCTTGTCCGTGACCCATAAAACTGCCTTATGCATTTCTTGCAGGCCACTCTTTCATAAGAAACGAAGAAAACCCATCGAGGCAAACTGCGCAGGCGCACGAACGTACTCGCCAAGTGCAAGGGTTTGGGGTATATTACTTTTTTTGTCATTTTCAAAAATTCCTCTTTGTAGAACACCACTGCTGAGTTTGTAGTGTCTATGAAGGTTCGATGCGAAGGTAGTTAATCACGGCGATTTTGATATATATATATATATATATATATATATATATATATATATATATATATATATATATATATAGATTATATATATATATATATACCATATCTGGAACGTCATGAATATATATAAATAATGACAAAATTGCACGAAGTAAGACAAGCAATGAAGTCCTGCATAGCCTTTCGACTTCTTGTCCTTTACTTAGTAGTCTCAAGTAAAGGACACGAAGTCGAAGGCCATCAGAACCATATTTTACTCTTTCCTTGGTGAAATTTATATATAGATGTATAGTATATATATATATATATATATATATATAAATATACATCTATATGTATGTATACGCAATACTAATTCTTATTCACCCACTCAGGTTGCTCTCGCCAGCTTTACCCATTTTGAACTAAAACCCAAACTAATTCCTTATCAAACGACCTCCCCCTGAGACATACAACTCAAAAGAAAAAGAAAAATACGGAACGATCCCTGCATTATAGCACCCAAGTAACATCGAGCGCGCTTTTAAAAGCAGTTTTTTTTTTCTTTCCCATTCTTGTTTATCAGCGACAAGGCAACTATAAATTGCGGCGTATAGCCAATTAACGTCAGAACAAGCAAATTTACGGGTCTCGCACTAAATCTTATAAGAAAGATATGATTCGATACGCAACACACACTTCTTTATCTCGCGAAATCGATGTATCATGTTTCCGTCCGTTTGAACGGTTCACCTATACTCACTCGCCCCTGCATTTACTAATTATATATATATATATATATATAATATATATAATATATATATAGTATATATAATCGTATATAATATATATGATATATATATTATATATATATAGTATATATGTATGTATGTATGTATGTATGTATGTGTGTGTGTACATCCAAGCATCCTAGTAACATATATCATTCAGCACAAAAGATCGCTATTTGCCTTTCTTCCTGGTTGGAGCAATTAAGTACAAAATTTAAAATATTGAGTGAAATATCCAAGCAGCTACAGTCACGCCTCATAGTCTTTGTGTTTGTTGCTTTTGACGCTTTCAAATTTTGGATGATTTTTGTTGCAAGTAATGCTGTGCCATATCAAATCATTTTACGAAGGAGTTATATTCTTAATCTGTTTCGTATCACTTTGCCCGTTAATCCACAGAAGTGACCTTGCAAAGTGAAGGAGGAAATTCCCTCTGTTTTGTCTTTCTCCTCCTCGAGGACCCCTACCCCTCCCTCCAGTCCACCTCCTCATACCCCCTTCCCCTTCCAACGTTGCAGGCCCGACCGAACCCACCTCTCACGCGAAAGAATTCGTGTCTCGCCGAGGAATTATGGAAGGAGCTGAAAGAAAAAGTGGGGATAAATATCGTGAAATAGGCGAAGTATTATGATAATAAGTAGGTCATAAAGTACGGGGCTGAAATATTAAATCTGACATTAATTCCCATTGGCCACGCAATGTTGCTGTAAATGTTCTGTTAATCGATGGTCGTAAAATTAACGATACGGCCTGTGGCATGCCATTATTTACAGGCTCTCTCTGGATGACTGGAGTCTTTACGGCCCTTTTTCCAGCGCTCCGCCGTTCTCTGGAATAACTCTCTAAAATAACTCCTAATGGATTTATGCATGTGGGCCACTTGTCATTTAGCTGGTTATTCTGTTCTTTTATTTCAATCTTGTTTTTTTTTTTTTTTTTTTTTTTTTACACACTCACGATATTTTGTCGTTAATGTTTTACGGGAATGTTTTACGTTTATAAAAGTTTTGTTTTTCGTTTTACCTGGTGTTGTACTCGCCTTTTTTTATTATTATTTTTTTGCTTTTTGTTTGGTATCCATTTTCTTTATTTTACACAATACACAGTTCTCAATAGTATTTTGTTACTCATTTATTTACATCCTATTCCCTTTTTTTTATTTGCTTCTGATTTGTGGGTTTATATAATCTTAATATGTATTCTCTATTTTGTTATTTTATTTTTTTTCTCATTTTTCGTTCCATTTACTTTACATTTTATCTAATTTAATTTATTTTTTTGCCAGAATATGAAATCTTCAAGAATTAATATTATTTTTTCACTTATCATTTCCTTGCTATTTCCTTCTTTATTTTCGTTTCTAATTTCTATTTAAGTTTCATGAGGCATGTTGCTTAATAGCCTTATTATTTTTTTCCTTCTTTATTATTTTTCATTCTGTTCCAGTTTTCTTTTCAGCTGCGCGCCTAATTCCACGAGTTTATTCAATTCATCACAATTCTATTTTGTTAAAATCTTTCTTCTTTTTGCCTTCTCCCCGCTTCCTTCTTTCTTATCATACTTTCCTCCCTTTTCCTTGCTCCCTTTCATGTTTTCCCCCTTTCTCTCCAATTTCTTATCTTGTTTCCATCCGTTTCCTTCCTTTTCCGTTTTTATTACAAAAGTTAAGATAGTATTTAGAAGAAAATACCATCAGCAATTCCCTTCTGGCATTTCCCTTTCATAAACTGTTTGGTTTAGGAGTAATTCATCCACGATCCTAGAAAATTGTCATTATTGAGAAAAAAATACCAAAGCTGTTCCCTCCTGGTATTTCCCTTTCATAAACTGTTAGGTTTAGTAGAAATTCATCAACGATCCTAAAGAATTATGTCACTATTCAGAACAAAATATCATAATCAATTAACTTCTTGTTTTTCCCATTCATTAACTATCCGGTTTAGGAAAAATGTATCTACGATCCTAAAAGAATAATATAGTATTTAGACAAAAGTAGCAGCATCAATTCACTTCCGGTTTTCCCATTCATAAATCGTCTAGTTACGAGAAATTTAACTACGTTCCTAAATGATTGAGACACGATATATAACAAACTGGGATTAGCATTTCAATTCTAGTTTTGCGCATTCATAACTTAAGTAATTTACGAAAAATTTATCTACGATCCTAAAAAATTAAGATTTTGTACAGAACTAAGGTACATCAGCAATAATCACTTCTGGTTTTTCCCATTCATAAATCATTAGGTTTACGAGAATGTTATCTACGATAATATGGTGTCCGGATTTACTTTCTGAACCGGTTGTCGAATCCTGTCGTGACCATAAAGCAATTCTCAAGCGACTGATTGTAGCCAGGGAAAGTATTGCTTTTGCAATCATCGCCTTCATTGCCTTTGAACTTCGATAAGGACGTCTTCAGATTAAAAAAAAAAAAAAAAAAAAAAAAAAACTCATAATTCGATCTCGTAGTAGCAAATATAAAAGTCGAAATCTGAGATTTATGAAAAGAGAAGGGACTACAGAGAAACGAGACTCAATGGTCATTTCATCCTTGGTGTGAAACGTCAAGAGCTGCGATCTTGAAATCGTGTTTCATAAGCTCTCTTCTCTGACAAATATTTGCTTGTGGGATGAAACTGTTAGCCCTATGACTATATATTTCCCAAGGGACAACGGCGTCTTGAATTATTGCTTGATTCAATATTCAATTACTACTAGTCCGCTTCAGGGGCAGTTAACATCAGTTATTGAGTGAATATATATATATATATATATATATATATATATATATATATATATATAATATCATATATATATATATATATATATATATATATATATAATATATATATATATAATATATATATATATATATATATATATATATATATATATAGATATATATATATATATATATATATATACATATACATGTGTGTGTGTCGTGCTTATAGAGTTGTATCTATTTATATTAAAATTGATCTCTTGCGCAATTATACTACGCAATCTTACAAAGAACAACACGGCAATGGGGCAGACGAGTCCTTGAAAGTTTGGCAACTCTTGTAAATAAAACTCTGTTAGTTGCTCTTTTGAGGTAGTTTTCTATATTTATATATATATATATATATATATATATATATATATATATATATATATATATATATATATATATATATAAACAGTGTAAGAGACAGGGGCGAGGGGAGTAAGCATGATGTCCAGATACAATATAAACAAAATATGTTCGGCCTCATGTAATATTCCCCTCACTTCTGTACCATAGGCTGCTTGAATAAGAGAGGAGGGTGTAACTTGTCATACACCTCCACGCATACATATGCACGTCTACACATGCGAACGTGGTTAAGATACTCACAATACATCAGGGCCCCATAAATCATTCAAGTATTGTTGCTCGAAGGTATCTGAATGACATTTCTCTCTCTGTTAAATTAACTAAACCTACATTTTTACTATTACTCATATATATATAGCTGTTAGGTTTATTACTGTGTAAAATTTTGTAAAGACGTAATGTGTAAATTAAATAGGCTTGAGGTAAATATGTATTTTGTTTTGTGAATTCTGCTTTTTTTAAATATCAGGAAGGTATATATGAATTGACATATACCTTTGGCCACTTAATTAACTCCTGAGTAGCACTGTGTTACCCAAGAATATTTAACGTTTTTAATTTTGCCATTACAATCTGTGCTGGCAGGAATGGTTTTCGAGTTGTTTTTCCCCGTTGGCAAACTCTGTCTATTTATCTATCTATCTATCTACCTATCTATATCTTCCTTGTCTTCCAAAACGCTGGTCAGTGCAACCATTTTTCAGTAGCACTGGACTTCCTGACATATCCTTTTGGTTAACACTACTTTGATTCTCTCTCTCTCTCTCTCTCTCTCTCTCTCTCTCTCTCTCTCTCATACTAGTTCCCTCCGTCTTCCTCTTTCTCAATCTCTTCTCGTTATATCTTATTGGATGAAAATACTTTCTCTCCCTCACACTATCTCTCCCCATGTCTCTCACACTCTGTTTCCTTTTATCTCCCCCTCCCCCCCTCTCTCTCTCTCTCTTTCTCTCTCTCCAGTTCACTCCGTCTTCCTCATTCTCTTCTCTCTCTCTCATCATATCTTTTTGAATAAAAATACTCTCTCTCTTTCTCCTTCACTCTCTCCCCTTCTCTCTCTCTCTCACACCCTGTTCCCTTCTATCTTTCCCTCTCTCCCCTTCCCCCACCCTCTCTCTCTCTTTCTAGTTCACTCCGTCTTTCTCTCTCATCATATCTTTTTGGATAAGAATACCCTTTTTTCTCTCTCTCTCTCTCTCTTTCTCTCTCACCCTCCCTCTCCCCATCTCTCTCTCACACCTTGTTTCCCCTCTCTCCCCTTCCCCGCCGGTCCTCTCTCTCTCTCTCTCTCTCATCTTTCCTTGATACCGACAAGGCCCGTGAAATGTCGTTTCGTCCGCTCTTCGAAATTCTCGGACCGCAACATGACATAGGGGCCTTTGCCCCGTTCCCTTGAGCCCTTGCTTATTCATCGACAACCCCTTTCACAAATTCATTCATTTATTCACCGACTCGTTAGACATGCCTCCGGACACACAGCACACACACACGCACTCACACTGATTTGTTCATTAATCTTTTGTAATCGTTAGTCAATTCGCTTCGTTATTTCGGTTGTTGTTTTTTTTTTTTTTTTTTTTTAGAGGGGGAGGTGGCGTTAGTTTGGGGGAGGTTAGAGCAAGGTGGGGTAGTGGGGGATGGAAAGGGTGGGGGGGAGGTCTGTTGTTGGTCAGTTATTCTTGGCTTACAGTTCCATTTTGTTTTCTTTACTTATTTATTTTATTATTTTTTTTTTCCTATCATCAATTTTAATCTTGAGATGGACAAAGATATACTATTTGATTACCTTTGTACTATATAGATACCCAGTGTTTTTTACTTATAGAAGCCTGATTGTTTGAACAGTTTCTGTAGTACATTATTATTATTATTATTATTATTATTATTATTATTATTATTATTATTATTATTATTATTATGGGCATTGTATATAGAATTGTATCAATACGACATTAATTAAAAATAACTAACTATTATTATTATTATTATTATTATTATTATTATTATTATTATTATTATTATTATTATTATTATTATTATTATTATTCATTATTATTATTATTATTATTATTATTATTATTATTTGTTGGAGTCATAAAATTCCGATCTTTTATCCAATTTAACGAAATTCTTACCCTTACACCAAGAACGAATAATATATGGACAAAGGAATATACAAGAGAGTTCACGATTATTCTCGTTTCTTGTGCATTCAGCCCTTAATTAAATTCAACCCTTAATCTCCAAAGGGTGTGCATATGAAATCTATTTGAAACTAGGAGATTCTCCAAGGGTATTCAGGACCCATGCGGTTTTTCAGATCGGGATCTTATGTAAAAAAAAAAAAGAAAAAAAAAAAAAAGAAAAAAAAACACCTACCAGTCACGTGGATCTGTACAAGTTTATCCAAATGCTATGCAGACTTCACGGCAATTTATGTATGTTTAATAAGCTACAAATATAACAACAGCATAATCAACAACAACAACAACAAAAACAATGGTAAAAAACATCCCAATTTCGGAAACGGACCAATCATCGAGTAAATAAATTCTCTTCGGTGGACGCTTCAATGACTTACTTTCTCTATACAAGACATTAGCGACGATCATCGTCCAAATGTTTTCGCAGGTGCAAAGTAATTTACTAGACGTCCCCCCCAAAAAAAAAAAAAAAAATAAAAAAAAAAAAAAAAAAATTGAGAGAGAGAGAGAGAGAGAGGGGGGGAGAAGGGGGTGGGGGGCAGGGGAGGGAGGAGGGAGGGGGAGAGGAAAAAAGGGACCTGCAACTTGCCAAAAGGAAAGAAATACGACTTTGTCATACCTTCAGAGACTGACGAATGTCAGTGTCAAGTCACTTAGCCATCATTCTTCCAAGTAATGTCTTCCATTTTCTCAGGTGCTGCGAAAATGGTAATTCTCTCGAGGTCTTCCGAATGTCCATTGATGTTTCGTTTCAAATGAAGTGAGAGTAATTGAAGGTTAAACGATTTCATTGAAGTTTTTTACTCATCAATAATATTTTACTTTATTCGTGTCTGCTTTATAATTTTCTGGTTACGTCTCATTTGAGCAGCTCTTTGAACGAGAGCTTTATAAAATAATCAAATACTCACACACACACACACACACACACACAGAGAGAGAGAGAGAGAGAGAGAGAGAGAGAGAGAGTGTGTGTTGTTGTATGACGTTGTCTTATGTG
>NC_087217.1:50636408-50643908 GCF_015104395.2 Macrobrachium nipponense | reverse complement strand
CAGAGAATAACAAAAATACTGTCCCTTTGGAAATGTCCAGCAAAAAAAAAAAAAAAAAAAAAAAAAAAAAAAAAATTAAAATCAACTTTAACCGGTTTAGAAGAATCTTTCTCTATTTCTATTAGTATTATTATCATTATTGCTGTTCATGTTGGTGTAATTATCATCTTCATGACAATTTTGCCCGGGCAAATCTTCAAAATACGCAACCGTGCATTGCTCGACTCGCGTGCAATAGATTCTTGTCCTCCTTCCAATGCAATTCTGACCGTCTGACTGTTCCCTTTATCCGTCAAAGCAATCAGCCTTGTCAGTATTCCCCCAACCTCATTCTCTTCCCCTTCGGTCTCTTCTCCAATCATTCATCAACCACCTCCTCCTCTCTCTCTCTCTCTCTCTCTCTCTCTTCTCTGTGTAACTTATTTTCCTCCTTTTTCCCTCTTTCTCTCTGTCTGTTTCTTATTTTTCTCTTTACCATTCTCTCTCTTTCTCTCTCTTTCTAATTTTTCTCCTTTCCATTCTCTCTCTCTCTCTGTTTCTTATTTTTCTTCTTTACATTCTGTCTCTCTCTCTCTGTTTCTTATTTTCCTCCTCCCCCACATTCCGATTCTCTCTCTCTCTCTCTCTCTCCCTCTTGTTGTTGTTGTTGTTGCTCTATTATCTCTACCCACCTTGCATCTCTCTCAGATGGCATTTCATAGTTTTCATGTACGGATGAGAGAGAGAGAGAGAGAGAGAGAGAGAGAGAGAGAGAGTGTCACATTTTGTTCTCGAATTTTTTGTCACTGTCATGGGGTCCTATTTATTTGTTCTCCCTAATGACGAGAAGATGACGCATCGTATCTACCCACCCAGACTTCATCACCATCCATCACCACCCACGCCATCCACCCTCCCTCCTCAACCCCCCTTTCCCCCCCCCCCCCCCCCACCCCCCCTCTCTCTCTCTCCTGCAAACCTCAGGCTAAAACTCACCGCCCTAACGTACCAATCATTCATCACCAGTAACCCATGGCAGCCAAGCCGCCATCAAAGGGAGTTTTGGGGAAGGGAGGGGCGCAGGGGCGTAAGGTTTCCTTACCCCTTCCCTTTATCCCTCCTCCCTCCCCCTACACCCTCTCCCCCCTTCCCACAACGCCCCATCTTTTGCTATGCATTTTGCGTCAGTTTTTCCAAGACCTGGCTGTAACCCATCTCAAACTCATCTCCTCTTCTCCTACCCCTCCCCCCCCCCCTCTCCTCCTCCTCTCCTCTCCTACTCCCCCACCCCCTCTCCCTCCTCCCACGCCCACAAAGGTTCATCATCCATCATCCCAACGTCACTTCTGAATCTGGTTCCTATGGCAATGTTGCTTTCAGTCATGTCGTCTCCTTGAAACATCATCTCAGATCATCATTCACTTGGGGGATTGTGTTTCTTAATGGCCGGGCGAGAATAGACCTTATTTTAAAGCAGATATTCCGGCGAGGTGTTTATGTCATATACAAATGCTGCCATTTAATCAAATTCTTGATCATTCTCTCGGATATTTTTTTTATTGTGCCTTGATTGTCTGATAGTTTTATATTCAATTTTAAAATCTTCTAGATTCTATAAAGGAATTTCTTTATTATTTTCTCAGTTTCTTTATTTTTCCTTTTTTTTTTTTTTTTTTGGTAACTTTACTGAACGATGCAATTTGAGACGATATCGTAAAAATGCTAAGTATTTTTTTATTTTATGTACAAATACTGAGCAGTTTTTGCGGTATTTTCTCTGCTATTATCTTTAGATTAAGATTTTGCACGAAAACAAAACCAAAAAATTAAAGAAGAAACTCCACTGAAATAGAGAGAACTATAAAAAAGATCTGTGGTAATATCTTAAAATAATAAAAATTTAAAAGCAAGGGAACAGTAAGAAATATCTGATAGAAGTATAAAGAAAGGTAATATTAATGTTCTAAAGTATTTAAGACAACATGTAAAATTAAGAAAACAATAAGAAACATCTCATAGATAGTGGAGAGAATTATTAAGAAATTCAGTGATAATGTCTTAAAGCATAATTATGAGAAAAACATCAAATAAAAAAAATAATAAAATATATCTGACAGAATTATAAATATATTCAATAAAACCTCATTAAAACCATATAATGAAAATCGTGAAATTCAAAGTTAGCAAAACCAATAATATATTAGCTCAGGAAATTGAGAGAGTAAAAAAAAAAATATGAGTGAATTCTATCGCATAAATGTTCCCAAGGAATATAGAAAGAATAAAAGAAAATCATCTTCACGAGGAAGGAAATGGTGCGTGGACTCATTCCGTGATACGAGAAAATGATCACGTGAAAATCTTCTGAGTACAATTATTTCCCAGTTGACGTACGACGTCAGCTGTAACGAGACACGCCCGATGAACGATGACTGTCATGGGAGACGTATCATTCAACCTCAACGTCTAACATTAGCCCGTGAATGTACGTTATTCGATATATTACCGAGCATTTATTACGTTGTCATTCTTGCTTTAGAATTGTGTGCATATGTCTTTTTTGTTGTTGTAGCTGATGATTAATGGGGAATAAGCTGTGACTGTGAAAATACATTTTTTTGGGTGGTAGGGGGCGGGCGGAGGGGGTTACAACAACGGGGAGTTTCATGTTCTGTTGTCTTCTTCAGATTACCTTCAGATAATGAAGATAAAAGTAGATATTATTGTATTTCAAATATCACAATTGACTCTGCAATTCCACAGTAAGATACTGCAGCAAGAATGACTGATAACGAAGCCTTTATGTTCACTCTTAGCGTATACTTTATGGAATATTCTTTTTTTAAATCAGCCTAAATCACAATGGGTAAATAAAGTGCAATAAAAAATATTTCAATAAAAATCTTTAAAAAAAATGCACACATTTACAAATTTATATTTCATTATTGATGCTAATAAAGACGACACTTCGGTTCTCTACAATTGACAATTCGCTTTGCCAAAGGAATATTCTTTTTTTTCTGGACTTGTGTTCTTATATTAATATATCTCTCCTATTATTTATTAATTCTTTCACTTTTGGTGTAACATTTGCGTTGTGAAGCATCTGATGTAAGCCATAATTTTACTGAACACTTTCTTGATACAATTTGCAATTATTCTTTTCAACATTTATTTTCTATATTTAAACTACATTCCTCATTTGAAGCTCGTCTTTAACACAGAGGAATTGTTTCCCTTTTAACTACTCATTTATCTTAGCTTATATGATTGCCTTTTGTTGTCCCATTCTTTGGTTCTGTGTGAACCATAATCCCTAGTTTGTAACTGGTGCAGTACCTTAAATTATCAGATCAACATCAATCATCAGTTATAGATTCCTCGCAAGATTATCAGCTCTCAACTATGAATTTTCAGCGAATATTAGAATTACTTACGCACCTCCTAAAAAGGGAATGATAAATCTTACCATTATTTACCTAAGTAATAAAATTTCCAGTGTGTTTTTATGTCATCTTAATCCCCCCATCGTGGTCAGAAAGAATGCAACTTTCCCCCTAGTTCCAGGCTCAGTTCCAAGTTAATTTGCACTCTATCAATTTTCAGAAAATATTAAAATTAACTACTAAAGCATCTTGAAAAAGGAAAGGAATAATAAATTTTACCATTATTTACCTCCGAAATAAAATTTCTAGTTTGTCTTACGTCATCTTAATCCCCATTGTTTTTCAGAAAGGATACAACTTTGTCTTTAGTTCCAGGCTCAGTTCCAAGTTAGTCTATGCTCTATCTATTTTCAGCAAATATTGGAATTAATTACTAAAGCACCATCTAAAAGGAATAATAATTCTTATAATTAGTTACCTCTGCAATAAAATTTCCAGTGCGTGTTGTTACGCCATCTTAATCCTCATTATGATTAGATAGAATACAATTTTGTCCTTAATTCCAGGCCTAGTTCCAGGCAAGTCCAGACAGTGTTCCAGCAGTAATGCTTTGGCTGCAGATGAAGTCAGTAACGTAATGTACCAAAAATAACTGGCTTTCAATTCAAGGATTGATATTGTACCATTTTTTTAGCTCACGTTTTTCCGTGTGATGGTCTTTAATATCATGGTTTGGGGGGGGGGTGGGGACAGAGGTCTTAGAGAGAGTTTATGTTTTACGACTTGTTTTTGTTTTACACTTCTCCTTCGTTCAAGGAAAAAAGGGGGGTGGGGGGCTCTGTCAGTTCATCTCGTCGGGTCCCTTCACATAAGCTTCGATACGTAATTTCTGTCATTATTCTTCCTCTTCTTCAGCGCTTCCTCCTCCCATAATCTCTCTTGTCTTGCCTTGGTCTCCCTGCCTCCCCCCCTCCCCACACCCCCTCCCCCTCACACCCACCCTACTTCCCCCCCCCCCTCCCCCACATTCCCAACATCTCCCCCCCAACAACTAACACAAACACCATCATCGGCCCGGAGGTGACAACATCCCGTCCTTTCTTCCGTCATCGCGTTTCTGTCATTAGCAACACCAAAAGGGCCCCCGTCTCTCTTTTTTCCCTGTCACTCGTCTTCGGGTGTTTTGCGATTCTCCGGGACGGTTCCGACCGACAACGACGCCGCCGCCGCATTCTTTCTTCTTCCTCTTAATCTATTTTTCTTATCTTTCCATCGACTCGCTTCGTTTCATCCTCTGCTGGTGTGATTCCTATCGGAGCTCTCTCTCTCTCTCTCTCTCTCTCTCTCTCTCTCTCTCTCTCACTAATGACGGTGTTCTAAAAAATTTTTATTTGTTTATTCAATCATTCATTTATTTTGTTCCGTTTCCTTTGAATAGGTTTGGTTTTCGTACCTTTTGGTCCTGATTTCTCTCTCTCTCTCTCTCTCTCTCTCCTCTCTCTCTCTCTCTCTCTCATGACGGTGCTCTCTAAAAATTTTTTTTATATTTTATTCTATTTTTTTCCGTTTGCTTTGAATAGGGCTGGTTTTCGTTCATTTTGGTCCTGATTTTTCTCTCTCTCTCTCTTTCTCTCTCTATCTCTCTCTCTCTCTCTCTCTCTACTGACGGTGCTCTAAAAAAATTTTGTTTTATTTTATTTTATTTTTTCCTTGTTCCGTTTGCTTTGAATAGGGCTGGTTTTAGATCATGTTGGTCCCTGATTTCTCTCTCTCTCTCTCTCTCTCTCTCTCTCTCTCTCTCTCTCTCTACTGCCGATGCTTTAAGTTATTTTTTTTTTTTTTTTTTTTTTTTTTGTTTTTTTTTTGCTCTGAATAGGTTTGGTTTTGGTTCCCTTTTGATAATACGACTTTTGATTTTCGTGGTTTTGACCCTTCCGTTCCTTTTCTTATTATTGGTAAAGTAATCAATGACAAAGATTCATTATTTACATACAATGCAGATGGTTTTATAGATTAACTATATCTGGCGTGGCTTCTTTGGACTGCAAATGATATTCGCTTCATCTTAACTATTTTGAGTATAGTATCAGTAATATCAACACTATACTGTACTCTCTTTCGTTCTTAATATATATATATAGTTATATATATATATATAATACATCAAATAAACTCTAATTATTTTCGATAATACGTTCATGTTGAGTTATGTAATTATAATTATAGACATACACATCCAACTACAAGTACAAAGAAGTGTAGAGAGAGAGAGAGAGAGAGAGAGAGAGAGAGAGAGAGAGAGAGAGATCCTTTTTCATCTTCCTCTTCTTCTTCTTCTTCTGCTACTTCTGCAGAAGGTGACGAGGGCCCATCCGGGATCCATCATTACCGAGGTGTCATCAGAAGTATTTGTTTGTCCAAACTAACGACCCGACGATGACGTCACCCCTCCCTCTCACTCATGTGGGCAGGGGAGTGAGGTCATGAGAGATGGGAGAGTTGGGGGGTCGGTGTGGGGGGGGGTGGGGGGAGGCCTAAAGGAATGCTAGATCAGTGAAGAAAGCTGTGAGGAAGATGGAGATGCTCATTGTTTCAGACGTGAGGTATTTTTGGATGAAGGTTACGATTGTCAAATAGATTCTGGGATAAAACCGGAAGCTAATTGGTGATGAGAGAGAGAGAGAGAAGAGAGAGAGAGAGAGAGAGAGAGAACTGGACTAATAATATGATTAATTTTCAGCTTATTCTAATTCTTAAGTCCCCTATGGTGAAGACAATGAAAGTGAGGATCCAACATTATATTGTAAAAAAATGTTGAATTTGAGACCTACTTGATGCATTCGGTGTAAAGAAACAAGAATCTTCAAGTCAGTGACCATAGTTTTTTTTTTATATTTTAAGAGGGCACAAAGATAAATCCTTATTATTGCAGTTGTTACACATAATTAAGACAATACTTTATCAAATGACTTTAGACGTGACAATGAAATTTTTGCTATTGAACTTCTGGTAACATACCTCGTACCTTTCAACAAAACATGAAACTAAACTATCACAACCTAGTTTCTATCTGTTTATGACATACGGGCTTGTTTTCTGCGAGTTCCTATGAACGTTAAAAAAGAGGAAACTTTTTTGTTACAAGAGACAATATTGAAAATGAAAACAATAAAATGGTACGTAAAAACTTAGTGTTGAGTTAAAAAAAAAACTTGACAGAGCTTTCGTCATCGATACCGTCTACTTACGTGACTCAAACACCCCACGCACGCACGCACGCACGCACACACACACACTATATATATATATAATATATATATATATATATATATATATATATATATATATATATATATATAATGAATAATTATCACATCGAACCGTGATGGATCACGGTTCGATGTGATAATTATTCATAACAAAAGGCTACGTGCTGTCAAACGCTCGAATTGGCCAACATGGTAGACGGGGTTTCATATCGATTCTAATTACGAAAGCACTCAGATCGAGGGTGATTTGTAAAGTCAGAATCGATATGAACTTATATAGCGTCTCTGTTGGCTGATTGGATAGCGTCACTGACTGTCCTGATTTCGTCCCCGTCCCCCGTCCACTTGGACGGTGGTTCGATCCCATGGAGGGACGAAAATTATTATCAATTAAAAAATTCCCCTCGGTACATATATGAAAATATATCATTTGGGAGGTAAGTGAATTTAGATATTTTAAAGGACATTTGTAGCTTGAATTGATATATATATATATATATATATATATATATATATATATATAATATATATATATACATCGAGCTACAATGTCCTTTAATATCAAATTCGCTCTACCTCGGAATTAATATATTTTCATATATGCTTAACCGAAGGGGAATTTTTCTTTACAATAATAGATTTGCCTGTACCTGGGCGCGAACGCAGGAGACATTCAAATCCAGGCACGTCTGTGAAGCTCTTCCACCACACAATAAACTTGTGGCACAAAAATAAACTTTTGACTCACACCAGGATTGAGCCCCAGGGTCTCGTCTTCATTTGAAAGATGTTGGTTCAGAAATAATATATATATATTATATATATATATATATATATATATATATATATATATATATATAATATAT
>NC_087217.1:50616408-50628908 GCF_015104395.2 Macrobrachium nipponense | reverse complement strand
ATCCCCCATCCTCCCACGCCCACTCCCTCTCCCCCTACCCCTCTCCATCCCACCTCCTATAGAAACACCCCGCCCCCCACCACCCTCCATAACAACCCTCATTCCTTTACATTAAGGATACCCCATACTTACTACACGTGACGATCTTCCTGTGCAATAAACCAACCCGCATTGCTCTGATGATTAATAGCTAAGATGATGTAGCACCGCAATAAATGATCTCGTTAACACGGTTTTTATGACGCGTTGCATGAATAGGGGAGCAGCGGCGTATGCTAATGCGTCTGTTCGTCTGTCTGTATGTCTGTCTGCTTATGTCTGTGCCTGTATCTAAATGCGTTGTTCAAAATTCAGAATTTGGTCCTTAATTTTAACTTTAGGCTAAGATCTCTTTAAACTGACCATAGGAATTGTAACGACAATTCCATGGAATCAAATTTGGTCCTAAGGTTTTAGCAAAAGTTTATGATCTATTTCTGACGTCGATGACAATAAGAATTGTAACGACAATTCGATAGAATCAAATTTGGTTTTCCAGTCTTAAAACGAGGTTATTGTTCATTTGTCACCGTCGATGACCATAGGGTTTGTGACGACAATTCAACGGAATCGACAATAGTCCTGAAAATGTAAAACCAGATTACGATCAGTTTTCCAAGTCTATGACCATAGGAATTGTGACAATAATTTACTGGAGTCAAATTTGGTCCCAAAATTTTAACACGAGCTTATTGTTCATTGTCATCGACGATGACCATAGGATTTGTAACGACAATTTAATGTAATCAAATTTGGCCCTGAAATTTTAACGCCAGATTATCATCTATTTCCGACGTCGACGACCATAGGAATTGCAACGCCAGTTTCATGGGATCAAACTAGGAGGTGACGATTTTTCATTATGTTTCTAATGTCGACGACCATAAAAATTGTGATGCCAGATAGCGAAAATCTGCCGCAATAACTTCTGTCTGTAGAATTTATTTCTATACCCACGGGGTTTATTCGTGTATTCATAAATGCGCATTTATACATCTTGCCTCACCTCTGGTTTTACATACAGTACCCTTCTTGTCCTGTACAATTAATTGCCCCGTTATCGATCACCTGCAAATATCATTACCCGGCTTAATATCTGCATAGCAGTCGGCAGCAGTCGAACGCTGAGCTGTGTAAATATTACCTGACGAAAGCACCTGGGAGGTATCTAATGACCCAGGCAGGTGTAGGCGCTCAAATTTTACCTTAACGAAAGCGTTCTGCAGCGCTGGTTATATGCTGAACTAGGGCACACCTTTAGCAATCGCTTTGCCACGTGTTCCTCTTCAGCATCATTTATGATAAGTTATCATCCGTTTCTTATTGAGACGTTAAAATGGATGGAGTGTCTCCTGGCGGTGCCAAACCTCTGATATACTGGGAACTTAATCTGTCGCCATTTGAACGGTTCATTGTTGGGGAAAAGCTTCTATATCGCGTGTTAAAATAATGCATTGATGATAAAAAAGAAAAAAAATAAGAGGTACGAACAGGTGGGAAGAGAGAACAGAATCTAAAGTACAAGGAAGTAATAAGTAGAACAATAGTCCATTACGATAATAGTAATAACTAAATTCTTCTGCAGTATCATTTTTTTAAAGAAATTACGAAAATTGATATTTTCATTCTCACGATGCTTTTCTCTTCTTTTCTTTTTAACTCCAAAGTATGGAAAATTATAACATTCTGATTTTTATTAGGTTTATATATGCTCTGAAAATCATTATAGATTGGATTATATTTGATACACACACACATATATATATATATATATATATATATATATATATATATATATTATATATATATATATATATATATATACATATATATATATATGATATATATATAATATATATATATATGTATATTATATATATATATATATATATATATATATATATATATATATATAGTATATATATATATATATATATATATATATAGTATAATATATATACTGACTTTTCTTTTTGCAAAAACCTCAGAACCAATGAAACAAATAAAAAAATGTATTTTTATTTCCCGCTACCTACTTTATCTCCTGACAGCGAGATGTGTGTGCGTGTGTGTGTGTGTGCGTAAGTGAGTTGGGGGAAGTCCTGCTCACATCACTAACTCCCTTCTTCCCTCCCGGAACATCATTCTAAACATCCTTTTTATTCCTTCTATATATTCATTCTTCTCCTTTCCACTCTCCCTTCAATCTGCCTTCCATCTCCGCCCTCGTGGCACTTTGTACAGGACGCCCTTTGGTGGTGGGCGATACGACGACGCGATAGACGTAAGTGTAGGAGCGATACCAGCTGTCGTAAATCCGAACTGCGAACTCAGGTAAGGATTCGCAGATGGTGGTTCTGCAGGAGAGAGAGAAAAGGAGGCACACGGTAGACGTCACGATCAATCGGTGGGTCTGTCTGTTGATGCTGGCCATCTCGTCTCTCTCAGATTGGACGCACGTTCCTCTTGAAAGGTCGCAATGTGCCGGATGTGGGGGCGAGTGGGTCCTTTCATTTTTGTGTGTGTTGGGGGGGGGGGTTTGTTGGGGAATCGGAAATGGGGGAGGGAGGGTATGGGAGGAGGGCTTTTGGATAAGTAGGTGTTGGTTATTTATTTCTTAGTTATTGACAGAAAAAAGGACATGTTTTGCAAGTTTATTTTTTTGGGGGGCAGGGAGGAAGGGGGTCCTTTAATTTTTTTTGGGGGGGTGAAATGGGGAGGGTGTATGGGTGGAGGGGCTTTTGGGGGGAGTGGAATGGAGGGAGGGAGGAGGGTATGGGAGGAGTGGCTTTTGGGATAGTAGGGTGGTGGTTTTTTTCTTAGTTATTGACAGAAAAAAAAGGACATTTTTTGTAAGTTTTTTATTTTTTTGGGGGGCTTTTTGGGGGGGGCCAGGGGAGGAAAGGGGTGGGGAGTGGGTCCTTTAATTTTTGGGGGAGGTGAGTGAAATGGGTAGAGGGTATGGGTGGAGGGGCTTTTGGGATAGTAGGTGGTGTTTTATTTCTTAGTTATTGACAGAAAAAGTGAGATTTTTTGTAATTTATTTTTTTTGTGGGGGTAAGGGGGGAGGAGCGTTAGTCCTTTAATTTTTTTAATTTTGTAAGGTTTTTTGGTGGGGTGAGGAAAAGGGGATGTGGAAGGGCGAGTGGTTTCTTCATTTTTTTAGGAGGTAGGGTGGGAGAGAGAAGGGGTAGGTGAGGGGTTGTGTGGAGTAGTAGTTGGTGGTTTATTTCTTAGTTATTTCTTAGTTATTAACATGAAATCTGACATATTTTGTAATTTTTTGGGAGGAAGGGGGAAGAGGGGATGGGGGAGGGACCTATGTGGAATAGTGGTTGATGGATTATTTATTGTTTATTTACAATTTACATAATCTAATTTTTCTTTTTTAGTTTTTGAGTGTAGCAGTATTGTAAATATATAATTATTATTTTTAATTTTTAGGGGGGAATGGCTTTGGGATAGTAAGTTGTGTTTTTTATTGGTTATTTATGAAAAAGAATTCTTTTTTGTTGTGGTAGAGTTGCAAATAGATACCTATTATCACTATTTTTGTGGTAGGAGAATGGGGCTATGAGATAGTAAGTAGTGATTTATGTTTCCGTTATTTACATAAAATATATTAAATATTTTCTGTAAGCTTTTCAGTGGTAATGTTGCAAATACGTAACTAACCTTCGTTGTAGCAGTTTTAAAAGTCAGCATACTTATTTATGGTAGAGACGCAAATATCTAAAGCAAATTTTATCTTTGGTAGCATTTCATTAAAAAGATAAAGATTTTTGTGCTTGCGTTCAAGAAGAGTAGATAATTCCCATTTTGCTTGGCAGATCTGCTCATGAAAATTATGTTGCAACACAAAAAACTTATTTTTTTGTGTTGTAACCAAATTTCCTAATGAATAAATACGGTTCTTGTGACATTATTTCAAGTAGATAAATGAATAATTACACGAATAAATAAATAAATAGATAAATAAATAAATAAATAAATAAATAAATAAATAAATAAATAAACAATAAAGCTGCTCTCTGGCTGAGTTGAAAATAATTTATACAGTGAATTATCAAATTAGTGAAACATAGTATGTATTTTTTTCTACAAATAAATAGATAAAGCTATTTCGTGTCAATGTTGAAAATAATTTAGACAGTTAATAATCAAATTATTAATTATATTATGCATTTTTTTCCTCTAAGGACATTTACACCACATCTCTCATACGACACCACACCTGCTCAGCATCCAGGTACAGGAGAGAGAGAGAGAGAGAGATGGAAAATCGAATGAAACTCTCAGGCTCAGAAAGCAGTGACCTCAACGTAACAGTTCTCGAACTGAACAGTTGTTCCATTGACAGGTGAACAAATGGGCACGTCTGCGTATCATGAGAGAGAGAGAGAGAGAGAGAGAGAGAGAGAGAGAGAGAATATGTGTTTGCGTGATAGAGAAAGAATGAATGAGAATGTGTATGAGACAGGGAGAGAAAGGAAGAGAACGTGCGTATGTTTGTGTCTGTTAAAGAGAGAGAGAGAGAGAGAGAGAGAGAGAGAGAGAGAGAGAGAGAGAATATGTGTACGTGATAGAGAAAGAATGAATGAGAATGTGTATGAGAGAGGGAGAGAAAGGAAGAGAATGTGCGTATGTTTGTGTCTGTTACAGTGAGAGAGAGAGAGAGAGAGAGAGAGATAGAGAATATGTGTGCGTGATAGAGAAAGAATGAATGAGAATGTGTTTGACTGGAGGGAGGAGAGGAAGGAGAGAAAGAAGAGAATGTGCGTGATGTTTGTGTCTGTAAGAGAGAGAGAGAAGGAAAGGAGGAAGAATGGTTACAGAGAGAGAGAGAGAGAGAGAGAGAGAGAGAGAGAGGGAGAGAGAGAATGAATGTTAGAGAAAGAATGTGTGTGAGAGAGAAAGAGGGACAGACAGACAGACAGACAGACAGAAGGCGAATAAATTTAAGAGAAAGACTGTATGTTTGTGAGAGAGAAAGGGAGAGAGAAAATGAATGTAAGGGAAAGAATGAGAGAGAGAGAGAGAGAGAGAGAGAGAGAGAGAGAGAGAGAGAGACGCACAAACTCCTCTGAAGTAATCGAAACTTTCTTACACAAAGGCGGAGTCATAAACGAACCGAAATAAATTAAACTAATAGCTGTTGTCGATTCATAAATTGTCGACTGAGGCTGTCGATGTAGCTTTTTTTTCTTTCTTTTTTTTTTGCTCTCTTTCGACAGGTAATAAAGGGGCTGTCAAGTTACAATTCATGGAGGGCATTTGTCAAATAGTTTCAGTCAGGCCATTGCGCTACTGATACATGAATTGAACGTAGGTATTTGGTTCGGTTAACGGTATATATATAGATATATATATATATATATATATATATATATATATACTATATATATAGGTAATATATATATATATATATAGTACATATATATATATATATATATATATATATATATATATATATATATATATATATATATATATATATATATATATATATATATATATATATATATATATATATATATATACATATATATATATATATATATATATAAGTATAAGTGATGAATGGAGAATGAGGCATTGATAATAATCTTCCTTGGCTCTGGGGCCAGCCACTATATGAAAAGATCATTTAAAATTATTATGATAATAGCCAACTTCTAACTCGTAGGTGTCATTTGTTAGCGGAAAATAAGTTCCTGTTCTTATTATTAGACTATATATCTTTAACAATTTGTTTCTGATTAAGATGTAAGGATACTGGCTGTTATTCCTTAACTGTCCTTTTACATTTTAGTTTGAAATATTAACGTAAGAACAATTGAGGATATATGAAAACTTAATCTTTCAGAAATAATTGTTTTTCAAAACAAGAAAAGGATATTGTGGACAACATATTCAAATAGCGTCTCAAATTACGTTCATTTTATGTATGTTGATAAAGAATTCCCCCACAACCACAAAATAGACCAATCCCAAATGGCACGTTCCTTGGAAGACTGGAGAGAGATTCCCAAGTGAGAATCACCTGTTGTGGGATTGGAGTTGCCCAACCAATCTTTCGTTTAGCTCACCCGAGTCTCCAGACCAGTCATAGAAAACGGAACCGGTCGAGTGTACGCTATAGTTTGTCCCCATTTTCGGAGGACAGAGAAGTTAAATAAAATTCGTTTCGATAAATATAATTGTTATCGAACTGGATATCGAGTGCATTTTAAATTAGTGAGTGGGGAGATGAAGCAGTTGGCTTGGCATATAAGAGAGAGAGAGAGAGAGAGAGAGAGAGAGAGAGAGAGAGAGAGAGAGAGAGAGAGAGTTTCAATTGTCACTTGCCTCTGAGAGATGTCTTAAGAGCATTTTAGGTGACAAAAATGATTAGCCCGTCCTATTACTCAGGGAGAATGAAGTACGAATAAAATTCGGGGAATATCACAATGGAAATAAGAGTAAAGAAGAATAACTTTAATATATATATATATAATATATATATATATATTATATATATATATATAAAATATATATATATACAATTTTTTTCAGATTTTAGGTCAAGTATTCTATCGTAGACGTTAATCACAAGAATTACACACACGCGCAGACACATAGACACAGACACACACATATATATATATATATATTATATATATATATATATATATATATATAAATGCATATGTATATATATATATATATATATATATATATATATATATATATATATATATATATATGTGTGTGTGTGTGTGTGTGTGTGTGTGTCTGTACGTGTGTGTCATTCTTGTGATTACGTCTATGATAAAATACTTGACCTAAATCTGAAAAAAATCAGTAATGCTTTTTAAAAACAATTCAGAACAGATAAATTAGATAAATAAAATAGGGCATTACCTCCCCAATCCCGGCTCCCCACCCACGCCCTTCTCTCTCTCTCTCTCTCTCTCTCTCTCTCTCTCCTTTCCATCCCCCACCTGTTCTCTGCTACCATGAGCACAGAGAGTAAGTACAAGTAAATCGGCGTGTCTGAGGGCGCAAGTTTGAGGCTACGCAGGTGGTGGCTTTAGGAGTGGTCCTGGCAAGGTCTGGGATTCGTCTGCAGCGCCTTCGGCGTGATGAGGCGTGAGAAGAGAGAGAGAGAGAGAGAGAGAGAGACAGGGGAAGAATCACTCCGTTTCCTTTGAGGGCACTGATTTGAACCAGGACGAAGGAGGAACTTGAGTCTCTCTCTCTCTCTCTCTCTCTTTAGTTGGGTATTTGATTTTCGTGTTTGTTATCCATGTGTGTTACTCATGAACTTTTATTAACTTTATTTTTTTCCATTATTGGGATGGAAAACATTATTATTATTATTATTATTATTATTATTATTATTATTATTATTATTATTATTATTATTATTTAATAATGTCCGATGTCTTTTAGTAGCTGGAAGTTAGATATCTTTTTGTGATGTTTGATATTCAGTTTTAATTGCTTTAGAATTTTGCATGTTATCCACGGAGGTTATTATTCATAGAGGTCTAATGTTCTGTAAAAAAAAATCCACTGAAACTCACAGAATAAATAATACATCTATTCATGATACTGAATAATGAATTAAAAATACCCCATTATGAAAATTCCCAACCACGGGGAAATTCAGTCACATACGAGATGCTGTTTTCGAACATGTTTAAGCTGGCATTATGCCAGCACGGGCTCTTGCTCACAAAGGCCCGTCCGTCGTTTTACGATATGAAAATGAATGGTCCGAATATGAATATGAAAACCAGTAATATTAAAATTATTGATTCTATTGGTGGTGTGAAGGAAATTAAAATATTAACAGGAGAGGTTGTAAACCTCTTTAATTTGTAAACTAGCCGTCGATAAGACAAAAAGAATGATAATATCGATTTCCGGCAAGTCTTAAATATATAATCAGGAAAAATAAAATTATAAATCGTATTAGAATGAACGGAACATTAAGTGATTGCAAACCTCTTTAAACCTGAGGTAATATTTATTAAGGAGAAAAAGATTGATAATATTGAGTCTTGGTTATTCTTAGGTAGAAAGTACTGAAACATGAAATTATTTATCGTAAGTGAATGAACGGATTTTTATGATTTTTTTATCTTATCTATTAAGGTCTCAATGAGTCCTGAATAGAAAGTACGGAAAAATTTAATTATTTATCCTAAGTGAGTGAAAGAAAGTACAAAAATACAATTATTTATCGCAAGTGAATGGACGGATTTTTTTTTTCTTATTTTAATTTTTGAAAGTCTCAATGACTCTTGGATAGAAAGTCCGAAAAAATGAAATTTTTTATCGTAAGCGAGTGAAAGGATTTATATATATATATTATAGTATATATAGTATATAATATATATAATATATATATATCTATATATGATATATATTATCATATATATATATATATATATATATATATATATATATATTATTTTAAATCTCAACGAGTCTTGGATAGAAAGTATAGAAAAGTGAATTATTTATGTTAAGTGAATGAGCGTATTTTTATTTCCTAATTTTATTTTTTAAGTCTCAATGAGTCTTGGATAGAAAGTACGAAAAAAATTAAATTATTCACCGTAAGCGAATAAACGGATTTTTATTTTTTATTTGTTACATTTTTAAGAGGCTCAATGAACCGTGGATAGAAAGTACGAAAAAATGAAATTATTTACCGTAAGTGAATATATAAGAAAAACTTTTATTTTTAATCGGAAGTGAATGAACAGATTTTTTATCTTTTTATTTATTTGATTTTTATTTTTAAGTCTCAAGGAGTCTTGGATAGAAAGTACAAAAAATGAAAATATTTATCGTAAGTGAAAGAGAGGAGAGTTTTTTTTTTTTTTTTTTTTTTTTATGAGCCTCCCATGAAGTAACTCCAAAAGTCAATATGCGCTTCCTTATCGTGTCTTATAAGTCTCTGTTTCTACACGTTTATCGTTAACGACACGAGAAGCGAAGAGGTGATGGCTCAAAATGGCTAAAGGCAAGTCTAATGTCTTGCATCCTCTTTTCAAAGAGAGGAGAAAGTGGAGGTTTTAAGTTTTTTTTTTATGAATTTTTCAAAATTCCTATTCATTCCTGACTTTCTTTTCATGCCTGCGAAATTGGATATCGTTCTAAGTTTTTTTTTTTAAAGGTTATTTAGTTGTCTCTCGAAATTCTTGTGGCTGAACTATTTGAGTCTATTACCTAAGTCTTCTAATATATATATATATATATATTCATATAGATATATATATATATATATATATATATATATATATATATATATAATGTCTTGCATCCTCTTTTCAAAGAGAGGAGAAAGTGGAGGTTTTAAGTTTTTTTTTATGAATTTTTCAAAATTCCTATTCATTCCTGACTTTTCTTTTCATGCCTGCGAAATTGGATATCGGTTCTAATTTTTTTAAAGGTTATTTAGTTGTCTCTCGAAATTCTTGTGGCTGAACTATTTGAGTCTATTATCTAAGTCTATCTATATATATATATATATAATATATATATATATATATATATATATATATATATATATATATATATATAAGCGAATCCCTCAGGAAAATGATAGTCAGAAATCCAAGCGCTTACGTCTTTACTCAGACATTGTCAAGGGGCGAATGAAATACAATTGGAGAGAAAGGTCTTACCAAGAATTTTGCCCCAAAAAGTTATATGGTTTAGGTTTGTGGATGATATTTTCTGTATTTGGCCAGTTCACGAAAATCTCCAGGAATTCCTTAATAATCTTAATAATTTAGTCCCTTCTATAAAATTTACTGTAGAGGAAGAAAGAAATTGTAATTTGAATTTTCTTCATGCAACTGTCCATAGAAATGATAGAAATTTCACCTTTTCAGTCTTTCGAAAATCAACTAACATTGCCTCTTTTGTTCATTACTACTCCAATCACCATCAAAATGTTAAATTCTCTGTTTTTTCTTGGATATTTCTAAGGGCTTTACGTGTCTGTAGCCCGCAGTTTATTGATGCTGAAATTAAAACTATTTATAATATTGCATTGAAACTTAAATACCCAAGGACTTTTGTATATGTGGCATGGAAAAGAGCTAGAAAAACATTTTATTCAACTAATGACAAACTTGAATTTAGTAAGCATAAAATTCTAAAATTACCATATGATGAAAGTTTTTAGATAATCCTAAAATTTTAAAGCTTTTTAACATAAATGTTGTTTTCAGTAATATTAATGTCAAGAGTTTAGTAATCAAAAATTCTCCTAAAGATCTTCCTGGCTGCATATATGAAATTCCTTGCAAAAAGTGTGATAAAGTCTATTACGGACAGACCGGTAAATCTCTTTCACAACGTCTCAAACAACACCAATATTCTGTGAGAACTGGGCAAATATCGAATGCATTATTCGTACATATGAGAGATTTAGATCATCCTATTAACTGGAGTCAAGCAAGAGCCTTAATCCCATGTAATGACACAGTTAAACGGAATATCACTGAATCTTGTTTCATCAAGTCAAATAATAGAAATGTTCTAAATTTAAGTCTTGGTTTATTTAAACTTGATGCTTTCATAATGAAAAAAGTTGTAGTTAAATATAAGCAACAAAATTAATATATTCAGTTTTTACATGTTTTGGACTGTGAAGATACTTTGTAATTTCGGTTAGGGTCAAATCTCTTTAGGTTTGTGACCGTGTAAATTATCTCTTTTAATTTTTACCATTTTGACAATTAACCATCTGGTATTCTTGATCTTGTTGTGTACCTAAGACCTTTCTCTCAAATTGTATTTCATTCGCTCCTTGACAATGTCTGAGTAAAGACGAAAGCGCTTGGATTTCTGGCTATCATTTTCCTGTGGTATTCGCTTATTTGATGAAGTCACGTGCATCTACTGTGATTTTTTAAGCATACTATATATATATATATATATAGATATATATATATATATATATATATATATATATATAGATATATAGTATATATATCTATATATATATATATATATATATATATATATATATATAATATATATATAATTATATATACTAACTGAGTTAATGTTATTGTTAAAAGATGGAATAGAAATGCCCAGGCCTCGCGTCCCACTTAGACCAATTCTGTCTTCACTTAACACCCCTAATTATAACCTTGCCAAGTACCTTGTTCCTCTCCTAGAACCACTCGCTCATAGTACCCATAGCGTGAAAAACACATCTGATTTTAAAAATGATATTTTAAAGCAAGATTCTGATCTCTTCATGGTAAGTTTTGATGTTGAGTCCTTATTTACCAGTATTCCAGTTAGAGAAGCTATCGAAATTATTTTAGATAAACTTTTTCCTCTGTCTGACTATTTTTAAAGGTTTTACTCGTCCGTTATTTAAGCAACTTTTAGAATTGGCCGTGCAGGACACGACTTTTATTTTTAAAGACTCTTGTTTTAAGCAAATTGAAGGGATGGCGATGGGCAGCCCACTTGGTCCCACCTTCGCCAATATTTTTATGAACTCCCTGGAGGAGACCATCTTTGACAGTTGCCCCCTCAACATTTACCCCCTATTTTACAGAAGGTACGTGGATGACACGTTTGCATTGTTTAGGTTTGATTTTAATGCTGAAGCTTTTATAGAATTTATTAACTCTCAACATCCTAATATTAAGTTCACCATAGAGAAAGAATACCATAACTCCCTGCCATTTTTAGATTTACTTGTTTCCAGAGACAATAATAGCTTTCATACAGGGATTTATAGAAAGAGTGCATTCACAGGCTTAGGGACAAATTTCTATAGCTCATGTAATTTTAATTTTAAATTAAATGCCCTCTCCACCCTCCTTCATAGAGCCTTTGTCCTCACTTCCAGTTGGGTCTCTTTCCACAACGAAATAGATTTTTTAGTAAACTTTTTTAACAACTGTTTCCCGTCAATGCACTTTTATAGAACCCTCAACAAATTTTTAAGCATGAAAATGAACCCTCCACCTCCTATACATATCGTTCCCAAATTAATCATCTATGCTAAGTTCCCTTTTCTCCATGACAATTCCTTCAAAAAGAAAGTTATACAATTAATTAACAATGAATTACCAGCCTTGAACCTAAAATTAATTCCGAAAAATCCTCTAACCATCCGATCTCTTTTCAGAGCCAAAATCAGATTAAGCCAGCCTTTGGTGTCCAACATAGTTTATAAATACACTTGTCCCAGATGTAATCGGGGTACTTAAGTTGGATGCACGAAGAGGCTGCTACAAGTCCGTTTCTGCGCCCACAAAGGAGTCAGTTTCCGAAACAGATGCAAACTATCCATCCTGAGCTATCTAGCATCCGTAATCACAACATTACCTCCTGTTCGCTCCCGCTTGGACATCGATGATTTTAAAATATTGGATCAGCCAATAAGGATGATGAACTTTTTAACACTGGAATCCATTTTAATCAAG
>NC_087217.1:50610725-50615908 GCF_015104395.2 Macrobrachium nipponense | reverse complement strand
GAAGTGTTCGTGAACTGTCGGTGATAAGATTAGTGTGAAAATAGTAGTATAAAGCGTCTACTAAGTTAGTTATCAAGTGAAATACTGTAAATCAGATCAAGATGGCAGTAAGATTCCAACTGTGGAAAAAAAATGGCGAAATTTAGCGTGTTTAGCAGATTCGCAATATGATGAGGTAGCAGGAAGGGAGCTGGCATTTCTCATCTATGAGAGCAACAACAGTCCTAACCAAAAAGACACAAAAGCATTCATAGATATATTAGAGGATATTGATATCCTTCAAACTGGAACAAATCAACAGAAAAAACATCTTGAAAATAATTGAAAGAAGTTCCAAATAAATCCTAGTGGTCAAGAGACTCATAAAGAAAATATACATAAATCAACATATTCCGACAAAGAAAACGAATAAGGTGAACATTGTGAATATCCTAATTGATGCAATAGGAAAAAGAATGCCAAAAGCATGCAAACTGTGTAAGGTGTGGAATAGCATAGTTAATCCACAAAACCTGATCAGAAAATGTTCTGCATGCAACATTCCGACGCATCCGCAATGTGCTGAAGTAATGCAAGATATGAGAAAAGATACCAGAATATTTTGTTCAACATGTCTATCATGGATAGACAATGTTATTAAATCAAGACTGAATGTACAAATAGTTGAGGATGGAAGAAGAAGAAGGAAGGAAGGAAGAAGAAGAAGAGAAAAAACGGAAGAGAAACGTAAACAAAACTGAAATGACAGAAAAAATAAGGAAAACAAAGAACAAGATAAAAGTATGGATGCAGAGATACTCATTGATACTACATGAGGCAATCAAGCAGCCTACATACGAAGAAATAATTTACTACATGGTAACACAAAAGAAAATCCCGAAGAGGCTCTACCCAGATCTGAACAAATATGGGAAAGAGGAAAAAATAGACAAGAAAGAAAAAGTCTGCAACCTTTTGAAAAGAGGGAATTGCAGATTCGGAGAAAGATGTTACTACAAACATCCTAAGGTATATCACAACTATGAAATATATGGTAAATATGCATACCTAGATGGCTATGAGGATGATTGCAGAGATCTACATCCAAAAATATGCAAAAACCTAAAAGAAGGAAAAGGATGTAAGTTCGACAAATTTAAATATATGCACCCTGTAGCCATGAATCAAAATCAAATAAATAATCAATCAAATAACAAAATCCAAAATAAGAAAGAAACAAATAAAGAGAGGAACAAAGAATGTCAGGTGAAAGAAAAAAGCAAGCCATCACCACGATATGCAGTATCAGCAAAATATTCCCAAGCATCAGCTCCAAGATACAACTCAAGAGATAAGAACCGTATTTATGATGCAAGAGGATGTTGCAGATACAGAGAAAATTGCAAATTCACACACAAAATGAATAATTATGATGAAGGAAGATAAAATATTATGGAAAAGTTGGATTTTTTAATGTCAGAATTTCTGGAAAGGAAGAAAAGAACAACATACCAGAACAGGAAAGAGACATGGGAAAATCCTTATTATTACCCATATTAAATGAAGGAGAAAACACACAAACCATCATAGTGATGAATGTGCAGGGTTTAGTTACGAGTAACTTAAAAAGAAAAATAGAGTAATGAATATAAGTGAAACCTGGTATTCCCAAGAGACTGGGAATGACGATCAAATAAAAGGGTTCCAAACTTATAGATCAAATAGAAAAAAATAGGAATGAAGGGGGAACCGCAATATATGGGAAAGACAAAAATCAAGGAAAAATATATGAGGAATATAGTTACTCAGAATGTGAACTAATAGCGGTAGAATTTGAATCTGAAAAATTAATGAACACAGTAATATATAGACCCCCTAATACTAAAAAGTTTGACATAATAATATAAAAATTGGATGATATATGTAGAAATCGCAAGGACTGGACTATTCTCCTATCTGGAGACTTTAACTTTCTTTTCGTAGACTGGAAAGAACGAATAGGAGATTGTGGTTGTATTTATACATATAAAAAAGAGAGTAATAGTAGTGCAGAAGATAAGAGGCAATTCGAAAAGCTATTAGATATGCTACTAGAATACAACATTCAACAAATAAATCACCTGCCAACAAGAAAGGAAAATACTTTAGACCTAGTATTTGTGAACGAGGTGAATTATGTTAAAGAAATAATAGTTTATAATGCGAGTATCTCAGACCATAATGTCATAGAATTAACAGTTCATTCCAAATCAAGTGAAAACAGAGATAAGCAAGAAATGAAAAAGTGGGAAGGATATGGAAAATACAACTTCTACAGTAAAAATATAAAATGGTCTGAAATAAATGAAGAATTAAACAAAGATTGGGATACCATTTTTGTAAGTGATGACATAAGGGTAAATACGGAGATATTATATAAAATATTAGAAAAAATTGTGGATAAATATATACCGAAGAAGAAAAGTAAACATCAGTCATGCATACCAAGAGACAGAAGGATCTTGTTCCAGAATATCAGAAAGTGGAAAAAAGGTCTTGCAAAATAAAAAAATGCATGGAAACTTATAGAACTAAAAAGTAAGATAGAAAAGGCAGAACAAAAGATTATACAATCAAAAGAAAATGAAAAACGGGACTTGGAAGAAAAAACCTTAGTAAATATCAAGCAAAACCCCAAACTAATATACTCGTACACGAAAAAGATTAATAAAAGAAGAATAAAAATAGGCCCTCTAAGAATTGAAGGGAGATTAACGAATGAAAAAAAGGAAATATGCAACATATTGGCAGAATGATATGAGAGAGAATTCACCCCTAGAACTGATAATGAAGATAATGATGTAGAAGTAAGGGACGAAAATAGTGAATATTTAGCTGACATAGATGTTAATGAAACTGATATTGTGCAGGCTATTAATGAAATTAAAAATGGAGCTGCTGCAGGGCCTGATGGTGTCCCTGCTATTTTGTTAAAGAAAGTAGTACATTCTATCTCAAAGCCACTTGCAATATTATTAAGACAAAGTGTAGATACAGGCAAGATTCATGATGAGCACAAATTAGCATATATCACCCCTACTTTCAAAAGTGGATCAAGACTAGAGTCAAGTAATTATAGGCCTGTAGGTCTAACATCACATATTATGAAAGTGTATGAAAGGGTAATGAAGAAAAATATTATGAAACATTTAATAAAAAATAATTTTTTTAATATAGGACAACATGATTTCGTACCCGGAAAAAGTACACAAACTCAACTGTCAGTCCACTGTGAGAACATATACAAAAATATGAAGTTTATCTAGACTTTGCAAAAGCTTTTGACAAGGTAGACCATAATATATTAGCGAAGAAAATTAGAAAACATAATATAGTGGATAAAGTAGGAAGATGGTTAAAAGAATTTTAGGTACGGTGTTAGCTGCATTACTGTTTGTTATTATGATTGCAGACATAGACAGTAATGTTAAGGACTCGGTAGTGAGTAGTTTCGCCGATGACAAAAGAATAAGTAGAGAAATTACTTGTGAGGAAGATAGGAACGCGCTACAAAGAGACCTTAACAAAGTATATGATTGGGCAGAGGTAAATAGAATGGTATTTAACTTTGATAAATTTGAATCAATAAATTGTGGAGACAGAGAAGGAAAGCTATATGCATAGAGGGGACCTAATAATGAGACAATCACAAATAAAGAAGCAGGTAAAGACATTGGTGTGATGATGAATAGGAACATGTTATGCAATGATCAAGTAGCAATTCTATTGGCAAAATGTAAAGCAAAAATGGGAATGTTGTTACGGCACTTCAAAACAAGAAAAGCTGAACACATGATTATGCTTTATAAAACATATGTTCGTAGTCCACTTGAATATTGCAATATGATATGGTACCCACACTATCAAAAGGATATTGCACAAATAGAGAGTGTACAAAGGTCCTTTACAGCTAGAATAGAAGAAGTTAAAGACCTTGACTACTGGGAAAGACTACAATCCTTAAAATTATATAGTCTAGAAAGGAGAAGAGAACGCTACATGATAATTCAGGCATGGAAACAGATAGAAGGAATAGCTGAAAACATCATGGAGCTAAAGATATCAGAAAGAGCAAGGAGAGGTAGATTAATAGTGCCCAAAACTATACCAGGAAAAATAAGGAAAGCACACAGGACATTAATCCACTACGCACCAGCATCGATAATGCAGCGTCTATTCAATGCGTTGCCAGCTCATCTGAGGAATATAACAGGAGTGAGCGTAGATGTGTTTAAGAATAAGCTCAACAAATATCTAAACTGCATCCCAGACCATCCAAGATTGGAAGATGCAAAATATACCGGAATATGTACTAGCAACTCTCTGGTAGACATTAGAGGTGCCTCATACTGAGGGACCTGGGGCAACCCGGACAAGATTTAAGGTCCGTAAGGTTTGTAAGGTCTCTCTCTCTCAGTTCCTGTCTGTATTTTCGTAACTCATACACTCCATTAATTTTCTTCTATAATACTGCAATTTCTTCTATACCTATTAACCAGTCTCTCTCTCTCTCTCTCTCTCTCCTCTCTCTCTCTCTCTCGGTTCTTGTCTGTATTTTCGTAACTCATACACTCCATTAATTTTTTTATATAATACTGCAGATTTCTTCTGTACCTATAAACCAGTCTCTCTCTCTCTCTCTCTCTCTCTCTCTCTCTCTCTCTCTCTCTGTACCGAGTTCCACGTCCCTGTTCCTTCCTCTTGCCCACCAAACGAGTGAAGTTGTTTAACAAGAGATCCGTGACCAGGGTCGGGCATAAGTGGTATCTGAAGGTATTTCTGGTGAAGAGAGAATTGCATTTTTTTTTATTCTGAAATAACAGAGCGTCTCTAAAGTACACTAATGCTCCCATTCCATACGTTTTCTGAATTCCCTACGCTTTCGCCACCCATATAATTAGTTTGGCCTCTCTTTGAGCATAGGAATACTCAGTCGCCTACATAAGTACCACACACATGTGAGCACGCATGTACATACACATTCATTCATACGTAATAAATTTATATATATATATATATATATAATATATATATATATATATATATTATATATATACATATATATATATATATATATACATACATATTATACGACCACAAGTACCACGTGAAGATTGTATGCCAAGAGCCAGCAGGAAAAATGAAAAGCAGCAGTACCTAGCGCT
>NC_087217.1:50605725-50608225 GCF_015104395.2 Macrobrachium nipponense | reverse complement strand
GGGGTTTGGGGGGGGGATCCCCCCCCCCCCCCCCCTCTTTCCGTGTGGGTTGGGATTGGGGAGGGGGTCCTCTTCCTGTGTGGGTTGGGGGGGAGGGGGTGGGGGTCCTCTGTCCTGTTGGGGTTGGGGGGGGGTCCTCTTCCTTTGGTGGGTTTGGGGGAAGTCCCTCTCCTCTCCCTGTGTGGGGTTTGGGGAGGGGCTCTTCCTTTGTGGGTTGGGGAGGGATGGTCCTCTCCCGGTGTGAGTTGGGGGAGGGGGGGGGGTTTTCTCCCTGTGTGGGTTCGGGGATGGGGTCCTGTTTTCATGTGAGGGTTAGGGCGGAGGGGATGGGGGTACGGGGTGGGAGTTAGGGGAGGGGGACTTCTCCCTGTTTGGATTGGGGGAGGGGGTCCTCTCCCTGTGTGGGTTGGGGAGGGGGTTTTCTCTCCGCGTGAGTTGGGGAGGGGGTCCTCTCCATGTGTGGGTTAAGGAGAGGGGATAGGCTCTGCACACTAGGCCTCTTCCTTCCTCCCCTCCCCAACCTACCTCTCCTCCTCCACCTCCTTCTCAGTTCGTCACAGCGATGATGGACAACGGTAACCCATTAAACAGGAAAATATATATATCATGCATCCAGCCGGGAAACACGCAAGAGCGAATCGATCGGTCGGAAAGTATACCTCTAATTCATGTCAAAATCATGTCACCTCCGACGGACATATGTTCCGGCGGTGATGGGCGCATGTCCGGGCGGCCGCGCCGTTATCAAAATGCCAGTCATTCATCACCCTACTTACCACTATTATCCTACGCCCGCGGAATCGATCAGAGGCAAATATTGCAGAAGTAAGTGGCGTCTCTGCCTGCATACACAGAGCGAGAGAGAGAGAGAGAGGGGGGGAGGGGTGGAGGGGGGTGTTTCCTTCCCGCATATTACAGCTTTTCTTGTCAGAATGTCGCCAAGGCGTGTTTTCATGATTGACTGATGAGTCTTAGTCAATCACCGTCATCATTGATGCGCTGTGCTCTGCTGTTGCTTCCTTCTCCTCATTTCTCCCCCTTCTCCTCCTCCTCCTCCTCCACTTCCTCCAACAGTTCCTCCACCTCCTCCTCCTCCTCTTCCTCCTCCTTTCTTCTCGAACTTCCACAGCTCCTACACACTCAAACACACACACTTGCCTATTCTCTAACATCTTCGCCTTCAGTCCCGCTCTTGTGTTACAGACTCCACAGAACCACACAAAGTCAACTCTCTCTCTCTCTCTCTCTCTCTCTCTCTCTCTCTCTCTCTGTTCCTTACTTGTTCCTTCCACTCGCTGCAACATCATCCATCAATCTGAATCAGTTTGTTGTGTTAGTTCTGGATATTGATTCGAATGTTGAGATGTCAGTCATTCCATCTCAAGGTATGTGTGAGCGTCCCCTTATCAGAAGTTCGCTATGCAATCAAAATGCTGTAGCAGCACCTACCGTGGCGGTTAAAATCATTCTTCAGCAACTGTGCTGTATAAAAATACTCTTTTTATTTTTTGTACATTTGCGATGGCAATATTTTTCTGTCTTTGCAAAATAGCTGGATAATCTACCATTGTTACTGCAACAAATTACTTATCTTTGGTTACAGTTTAGATTCTATAATTGTCAGTCGTTGGTTATAGTTTCCCTAATAGCTTTGCTGTATTAAGTCATAAACATTCTCATAAAAAATAGATATAATAATTAAGTTTCTGATCACCTGCCTAAAATTGCAAGATTATCATAAAAATACTGTTCTAAAGTTTCACATAAGTTTAATTCTTACCCAGTATTAATTCTTTCCAATATGTGATTAGCTTAGGGTAGATAAAAGCCTCATTACAAATAAAATTCTTCGTCAGTGGAGTACTTATTTAAATAGAAATGATTGAACATACTCCCATTTATATCATATAATAGTAATTATACAAGTGACGTCAGATTTCATATCCACTCTCATTTTTTTCACGACCATGGCCATTTCAATCACAGCAAACCTGAGAGGACACAGGTGCCTTTTTTTTTTGGTAATGCTGAGTGCCTACCATTGCTTCCATTCATGGATACACTTTTAGGGCAAGTGTGTCGCTGATATGATACAGATGTCAGGCTATAATACAAAGCAACTGTGACTGCTTTCACTTACAGATATACAGAGGAAAAACAGGTGTTTCTCGTCAGTTCAGAGAATTTTGATAAGCTTGCTTTTGCGGCCATATTGGAAAGAGACATACAGACGTCCTTATCCATGTTGTTTTTCTTGGTATACACTGGCGTCCTGAAGACACACAGGGGTCCTATTTCAATGTTATTCTCCTTGGTATACACTGGCATCCTGAAGATGTACAGGATGCCTATTTCAATGTTGTTTCTCTTGGTATACACTGGCGTCCTGAAAATATACAGGTGTCCTGATTCCATGTTGTTTCTCTTGTTATACAATGGCGTCCTGAAGATATACAGGTTGGTGTACGCTGACGTCCTGAAGACATACAGGAGTCGTGTT
>NC_087217.1:50600725-50603225 GCF_015104395.2 Macrobrachium nipponense | reverse complement strand
AAGTTACCCACCCTTATCTACAGGTGAGGGACCACTCACACAACCTCCTTAAAGATTAACACGAATGTTCATCACAAGCAAACAGTTGTTATACAAGAGAGGTGGTCAAACGACAAGTGAAACTTAAAAATTTAGATTAACAAATTTTATCAAAAAAATTTAAGTTAATAATAATATTTAACGAAAAAGGATCACATACTGACAATATATATACATACATACATACATACATATATATATATATATATATATATATATATATATATATATATATATATATATATTGATAAATGCCAGAATTTATACAGATTTCCTTCAGAAAATCTACATAGATTTTAAAACAAAGATAATTCAATTACTGCTGTTTTATTTTTCAATATTAGCAAAAATAATTTCACAAAACTAGTCCTATGAATGTAAGTATTAAGACGGAAAACAAAGATAAGGACAAGAATCGAGCTGGTTTACGATCTGGATTGACAAACAGCGTCCCTCAACTCTACAGAGAGGGAGAGAGAGAGAGAGAGAGAGACTCCCTTTGACTATAGCTTTCCATCCATCAGTCCTCTTAACGTCTTTGCTAATGTCCTTGGTATTGTCACTTTTCTGTAGAGAAAAGGAGCATTTTTTCATCCCAATTTTTTCTTTTGATTTGTGTGTTGTGTGTGTGTGTGGAGGGGGGGGGGGGGGGGGGGGGGCGGAGGGGAGAGCAAGGGTGGGGGGGGGGGGGGGGGGCCGCCGGTAGGGGGTGGGGATGGGCGTTTGGAAGCTTTTTACACAAAGTGTGTTAAACACGGTGATTGTTGCTGCAGGTAGTAGAGAAGGTCGAATACCTCGAATTAAAAGTCGGATTTTAAATTATGAGTCTTTACGTCAATGCTGATTTTCACGATATGAATAAAAACTTAAAAAATATATAACTACAATCTTAACTATTTTTTTTTTAGCCAATGCTGATTTTCACGATATGAATAAAAACTTAAAAAATATATAACTACATCTTAACTAGTTTTTTTTTTTGTTTTTTTTACCAATGCTGATTTTCACGGTGCAAATAAAAAGAATGCTTAAAATAAAACTGGAATCTGAACTTTCATGTTCTTACGTCATCAGTGATTTTCTTATTAGAAATAGGAAAAAAACTTAAATTTTACCAAGAATGGGCACAACCTCACATATATTCGAGATTACATCAAAATGCTTCAGTTCCGTCACATTAACTAGTGAGTTTAGAATCAAGCATTACCTTGAAACTTACTGGTTTATGTTTAAGGAAAGGGCTGGGTGTGGGTGGGTGGGAGGCGGGGGAGGAGGAAGAGGAGGAAGAGGGGATGATTTTTGAGGCGTGGATCTGCAAGACTTGAGTCAAAGCTACGAAGAGGCAAAAACATCAAATTTGTCAATGGGGGATATATTTGAATGAATACGTTTGTTTACTTATGTGTAAAGCATGTGTTTATATTGTTGCTTTTTTGTTATTGGGGTTACGTTAGCAGGAAGAAGGGACAACTTAGGGGTTGAGGGAGAGGGTTGTGGGAGAGGGAACACTGCCTCGAGTGTGGGATGGAGAGCAAACGCTCCCAGACAGATGCTGCGACAAAGTCCTGTCTAAATATCACATGAATTTTAATGGTTACGACCCAATTAACTCCATAAGACGGCTAACTGCTAGTAATGGGCCATAATTTACTCTCTCTCTCTCTCTCTCTCTCTCTCTCTCTCTCTCTCTCTCTCTCTCTTCCATCTGGTCAGGTCAAGGGTATGACATTCCTCAGGCTTCCGTTTTTTTAATGTTTTCAAAAAAGAGGAACTATATACTTTCAAATGTTACACTAGAACTGAATAGTACGACACTTTGCATAAGTAATGAAATAAGTCGATAACTTAGATCAGTTATTAAATCAGAAAAATTTATTTAGCTTCATCATTATTTCTGTCCGACAATGATTTTCAAGGAGTAATAACTAACTGTAACTTTTGCAAGCCATTGTGAAATTATTTTTTTCAATTACTGTAGTATTTACCCAGACACTTTTTAAAGAATATATATTTTTGATACGAAAGTCACGATAGTAGAATTTCGATATACGTTTGTTGCTTTGGAATATCGCCTCTATTTAATTTTACTAAAAAAGAACCTTTTAAAAAGGTTATAGCCGAAGTTACCCAATTGTTAGTAAAGGGGGTGATGTTAAATCTCTTTACTGAAAGACACAAGTAAGGAGGGATTATATCCTTAGTAAAAGGTATAGGGTATACTGGAAGTCAAGAAAGGGTTCTTCCACAAAGTATCATTAGATTTAAGGGAATTCAATGTCATATTTGCCGAGGAGAAGAAGGTAAATGAAAAAAATGCCTTCCATGGTGCTATTAAATATAGGAAAACTAACAATTTAATCGTTTCACACATCTTATAAAAATAAGATTCATGATAGACTCTTAACTGTTCCTTAGAAATGAAAAGAAAGAGGTTCGGATTCATGGCTGACTTCATAGAAGT
>NC_087217.1:50590725-50595725 GCF_015104395.2 Macrobrachium nipponense | reverse complement strand
AGAGAATAATTGAGGAAGTAAGAATGTTTCAGGTTCCTTGAACTGCTGCAACTGCACACGGCAGTCGGTGGAAAAATACATGACAGTGGGCATAAAATTCTTGCTTGACGAAGATCTGTCCTTTTTTAGCATCCAGGTGAACTCAAAGACCTTGATGCTTTTAAATGAACCTTTTTTTCTTCTTTTTTTATTATTAGAAGGAGGAAAAAACATGTCACTTATACCCAGTCAGGTTGATAAATGATAAAAAAAAGTATTAGAAATATATAGTTAAATAGAATAGGATTGAACATTTTTTATAATAAAAAAAAAACTCAGTCCATACCCTATCAGACTGATAAATAAAATTAAATAAATAAGTAGAATAGTATTGATAATTTTTAAAATAAAAAACTTCTCAAGCCATAGCCTGTCAGGCTAATAAGTATAAATGAAATTAATAAGTAGAATAGCACTGAAAATTTTTTTTAGATAAAAAAACATCTCAGTTCATACCCTGTCAGGCTGGTAAACAAAAAAAAGATAAAAACAAACTTTAAAATAGGACTGTAAATTCGTCTGACTTCCTCTAATGGTCCTTATGTAAACAATATGTAAAAATATGTAAAGAAATAAGGAAGTTAACACATTTTATCATTGTAATAAAGATTTATACACTATGCAAATATGACTACAAATTACTACGTGTCAGATTTTGTAAATTATATACCGAAAAAAGCTCTTGACAGAACAGTGTTTTCAAGTCAAATCATTTTGTACAAACTTGCGTGTATAGCCTTGGACGTGGCATCTTTTTGTAGGTGAGGGAAGGGGGAGGGGGGATGGAGGGGGTATTGGGGGGTGGATTTGGTAGGGTACTCCAAGGAAATAGAGATGAAGAAATAAACTCCACTGGAGTAAAATTTTTAGTCAAAATAAAGAGGCGAAATCGTAACGCGCAGCCTCGTAAATCTCGGCGACTGGTTCAAGATGCAAACAAGATAGAGCTTAAACCCAACACCATAAAATTTCTGCACCATAAACAGACGAATAATTGAGGTTCCATGCTTTTCTTCCTTTGGCTACAAAAAATAAAATTCTAAAAAAAAAAAAAAAAAAAAAAAAAGTTGGGTACGATATTCTTTCAACTTTTCCGTGCATTTATCTCCCTCTTTTTACAAGGCTGGGCGCACGCTAGTGTAGTTCATATGCTTATATGTATTCATGAATACATTAAAACAATATGCGTGTGAACATTCGTGCTTCTTACGACCAGCTTTTCTCTCTCTCTCTCTCTCTCTCTCTCTCTCTCTCTCTCTCTCTCTCTCTCTCTCTTCCTCTTGGAAGAAGGTGGCATATCCTGCTTAGATGTGTAACCTTACACGAGGTGTGAAGCTGCAAGCCTTAAACTTCCGTGTCATTTTATCCTAGAATTGTTAGACGTCATTTGTGTTTGTAGTATTTTTTTTTTTACCTATAAAGGACACCTTGATCCTGTGGACAAAGCCTTGGCCTGAATTGTAAATATCAATCAAATATCTCCTTGCTAACTCACGCAGATATGCATATACACATACATTATATATATATATATATATATATATATATATATATATATATATATATATATATTATATATATATAAACAGATAGTAATCCATTTATCTCTTCCTTCACAATGTACCCGATGCAAGGTGAAACCTTTTGTCAGAAAAACAAAAAACGACGACTCCTTCAGAGGTGAATAGATACTCTCTCCCATTGTGTATGAAAGGGACCGGTTACGTATAAAATATCCTACCTTATTCTCCCGATCCTCAGGATCGACTGTCATCCATTATCGGCGCTTATGGTCCCACAGCTGCAATTGACAGAACAATGCTACATAAACCTCCTTGGATTTTATCTCGTGGAGTCGCGTCCAGATGCCGAACGAAACCTTAGCTGCCGAAGGGACAACAAATCCTATTTCCCAATAGCTGCTCCTCCTCCTCCTCCTCCTGGCGATAAGGATCCCCCCCCGCCCACCCCACCCCACTCCCCCCTCACCCCGTTTCCCAATTAAGTTACCGCGGACCGTGAATCCTTCCCCAACCTAATTCAAACCTTCGGCTCTGAGAGCATTCCTCGCCTTTGGAAAACTTCAGCTGATGTGAGATTCAGAAGTTATAGATATCTAAATATATTTTTCCCTTGAATCCTGAAGTTATAGATGTCTAAATATATTTTTCCTTGACTCCTGAGCTTGTAGATATAATTATATTTTTCCTTGAGTCCTGAAGTTATGGATACATATGTATTTTTTCTTTGACTCCTGAAGTTATAGATAAATAAATATATTTTTCTTGATTCACTGAAGTTATAGATACAAATATATTTTTCCTTGTCTCCTGAAGTTATAGATATATAAATGTATTTTTTCTTTGACTCCTGAAGTTATAGATACAAATATATTTTTCCTTGACTCCTGAAGTTGTAGATATCTAAATATTTTTTTTCCTTGACTCCTGAGGTTATAGATACAAATGTATTTTTTCCTTGACTTCTAAAGTTATAGATACATAAATATATTTTTCCTTTGTTTATGAAGTTATAGGTTTATAAATATATTTTTTCTTGACTCCTGAAGTTATAGACATACAAATATATTTTTCCTTTATTCCTGAAGTTATAAGTATATATAAATATATTTTTCCTTTATTCCTGAAGTTATAAGTATATATAAATATATTTTTTCCTTGTCTCCTGAAGTTATAGATATACTTTTTCCTTGAATCCTGAAGTTATAGATACATAAATATATTTTTTTTTGACTCCTGAAGTTACAGATACAAATATACTTTTTCCTTGTCTCCTAAAGTTATAGATATATAAATGTATTTTTTCTTTGACTCCTGAAGTTATAGATACATAAATATATTTTCTCCTTTACTCTTGAAGTTGTAGGTTTATAAATATATTTTTCTTGACTCCTGAAATAAAATATATAGATATATTTTTTCCTCAACTCCTGAAGTTATAGATATGAATATATTTTTCCTTGACAACTGAAGTTATAGATACATAAATATATTTTCTCCTTTACTCTTGAAGTTATAGGTTTATAAATATATTTTTCTTGACTCCTGAAATAAAATATATAAATATATTTTTCCTTGACACCTGAGGCTATAGATACAAATACATTTTCTCCTTTACTCCTGAAGTTATAGATACATATATATTTTCTCCTTTACTCTTGAAGTTATAGGTTTATAAATATTTTTTTTCTTGACTCCTGAAGTTATAGATATATAGATATATCTATCATTAACTCCTAAAGTTATAGATATATAAATATATATTTACCTTGGCTGCTGAAGTTACAGATATATAAGTATAATTTTTCCTTTAATTCCTGAAGTTTTAGATATTTAAACATATTTTTTCCTTGACTCCTGAAATTATAGGTACATAAATATATTTTTCCTTTGACTTAAGAAGTTATAGATACATAAATATATTTTTTCCTTGACTCCTGAGGTTATAGATATATGAATATACTTTTTCCTTGATGCCTGATGTTATAGGTATATAAATATATTTTTTCCTTGACTCCTGAAGTCATAAGTACATGACAATATTTTTCCTTGGCTCTTGAAGTTATAGATACAAATATATTTTTTCCTTGTCTCCTGAAGTTATAGATATAAATATATTTTTCCTTGACTTCTGAAGTTATAGATACAAATATATTTTTTCCCTTGATGTATGAGTAAGATTTTGTTGAGGGTTGGTGGATGGTGGGGGAGAGGGGGAGCTGGCATTCAATCACCAATGCCTTCGGTGAATGGAAAGGGAAGGGGGGGGGATGTTATAAGAAACGGAGGGGGTAAAAAGCAACCTCCTCCTCCCCCCGGCCCCCTTCGATGCTGGGATGGTGCATTGCTGCCGATCAACTACCTGGAAAGACCATATCTTCCCTGAGAGTTTATTTTATTGAAATGGCGGCCAAGTGCATTAGAGTGACTGGCTGGGTTGGATGGCGTAAGGCTGCTTATGGAGCAGAAGAAGGAAAATGAAGATGAGGAGGAGGAAAGGGAGGAAAATGAAGATGAGGAGGAGGCAAGGGAGGAAGAAGAGGAGGAGGAGGAAGAAGAGGAGGATGAACGGAAAGGGGAGGAGGTTGATAGGAAATAAAAAAATGCTGGGTAACTAATAGATAATAAAGAAAGGAGGAGGAGGAGGAGGAGGAGGAGGAGCAGGAGCAGGAGGACGAGAAGTAAGAGGAGGATGAACGGAAAGGGGAGGAGGTGCGAAGGAAATATAAAAAGGCTGGGTAACTAAAAGATGATAGAAGAGGAGGAGGAGGAGGAGGAGGAGGAGGAGAGAGAGGAGGATGAATGACAGACTGGGAGGTCCAAAGGCAGTAAAAAAAAAAGAAGGGGAAATTACTGAAAAATAAGAAAGAAGTCAATAATGAGGGGAAACAGCAGAACGAGAAGAAAATGCTCAGAGCCAACAACACCAGATAGAGAGAGAGAGAGAGAGAGAGAGAGAGAGAGAGAGAGAGAGAAGGACGAAAGGGCGAAGAAAAGAGAGCTTTATCAGCGATGTTCCCCGGCGCCTTCCCCCGTAATGTAAAACCTCTAATATGAGAATTTACTACAAGAGCTCTCATTCAGCCGACGCCGTTGTAGCACCGATAACCCTTTCTTTATCGGGAACTAAATCGGTTTTTCCCTTTGGAATAAACGGGTATAATGGGGGGTCTTGCTTCCCGGGATAATATAAAAGGGTTACTTTACTCCCCAAATATATTTAACCGAGTCTTTGAATTCGCCTGAGAAAGGGTCGATCGTTTCTTGGCGTTGGGGGGAGGGGGTGGGGTGGGGTGGGGAGGGGGGAAGGAGGTTTTTGGTTGGGTGGGGGTGGAGGGGGTTAGGGGGAGGGAGGGTGGGTATTAATAGCACAGCTGGTGAACGGAAATTTTCAGAGTTTAACGCTCGGCAAAAACAAAAAAATAATAAAATAAAGTAAAT